>NW_026585691.1:11850658-11966516 GCF_907164565.1 Psammomys obesus | reverse complement strand
CACACACACACACACACACACACACACACACACACACACACACACACACACCACTGAGTGCAAACACAGGAAAGTCTCTCCTGCAGCTAGAAGGCCAGAGTGTGCTCTTAACATCCCCCCCCACCCCAGTCCCTGAGTCACGGGTTCACACATATTCCCCAGAGGGGAAATCCCAGCGGTCTTGCTGTTGTGTCTCCAGGGAGCCATGACTACTTTGCCTGTAGAGACTCTTACTATGGTACAAGTGTTCTCAGATATCAGACAACCCCCTCTTGAAACTTTTACAGGCAGTGAGAGTAAATCCAGCGTAACTTCCTGTCACTGTGTCAAATGATCCTGGGACTCCACTCGCTCTCCCGTTAACACCAGTGCTGGGGAGATAAAGACAAGTGGATCCCAGGGGCTTGTTGGAGGGTCATCCTAACATAACTGGGGAAACCTGAGACCTCGTAAGAGACCCAGCCTCAAAAATTAAGAGCTGGGGGTGGGGCTGGAGAGATGGCTCAGAGGTCAAGAGCAGTGGATGTTCTTGCAGAAGGCCAGGGCTTGGTTTCCTGCACCCACATAGGGCATCTATAACTCCAGGGGATCTAATGGCCTCCATGGGCACTGCATGCCTGACAGGCGCACATGAAGGCAAACACTTATAAACATAGAGCAGATAAATCTAGAACAAATTTAAAACTAACGAGTTGCACACTGACAGAGACACACGTGCAGTGCACGGCCCTGAAGCTTAGCAGCGGGGAGACTTTATCCTGGCTGCCTTACCACAGGCGCTCTGACCCTCACCCAACCGGAGCAGAGTGCTCACTGCGGCACCCAAAGTTGATCTCAACCCTGCAGCAGCAGGCCTGGCTCTCCTCTCTCTAATTCTTTCTAAGAGCAGTGATCAAGGAGAGGCGGCAGGCGCTGTCTCCAGAAGCGGCACCGCACAGAGCAGGCCTCACCCTGCATTCCCAGATGTGCTCCGCAAGGGACCTGTGCACACTTACCTGCATGTCTGAGTTGGTGAAGCTGCAAGCAGATAGGTAGTTGGTGTGCATGGCGACAGACTTCTTCTTGGCAGCCATGTTCTCATTTTTGTCAAATGTCAGTGGGTACACGGAACACTTATTATCCAGTCCACTAGCACAGGAGACAGCGGAGCCGGAGGTCAGCATGGAAGGAGGGGAGGTGCATCTTTTTCTCCTTTAAGCTGGCTGCACAAGGGCTTTTCTTCAGCAGTGCCTTACCCTGCAATCTTTTTCCTCTTAAGGCCTTCTAATCCACAGTCAAACTGAATCAAACCCACAAATAGGAATCTGGAAACTCCTTTCCTCAGATTCAGAAACTGCATGTCAAGTGTGTGGGAGTGAATGCAGAACCATCTGAATGCAAGTTCGGCATATTCGCATCTGCCCCAAATAAGAATGTTCCTTAGGCGCCAGCTGTGGCTTTTGTCACAGCTGAGATTAGCAAGGGTTCCCTGACAGCTAACCAGGAGCCAAGGAGCCAAGGAGCTAAGAACCTAATGTCTGGAGAGACTGCTCAGTGGTTAAGAGCACTGGGTGCCCTTACAGAGGACCTGGGTTTGATCCCAGCATCCACATGGAAGTTCACAACTTCCATGTAAAGTTGCAGGGGCTTCAAATGTCTCTGAGGGCACCAGGCAGGTATGCAATGCATAGATTATACAAACACTCATAATAAAATTAAATAAGCAAAAAATAGCAAATGCAAAATACCTACAAACTGTTAGAAAGTGATTTTTTTTTTTTTTTTAAGGAGCACTTGTGGCTTTTGCAGAGGACCCGGGTTCATTTCTCAGTACCCACATCCTGGCCAACAATCATCTGTAGCTTCAGCTCCAGAGGATCCAATGCCTTCTACTGACCTGTGTGGGTGTGGGCATGCGCACAGTGCACAGATGTACATGCAGGTAAACACTCACACCCATAAAATAAATCTAAATGTTTTAATTGAAAAAGTACTATTATTAGTGTGTGAGGGAGAGGAATGCGGCACAGCATGCATATGGAGGTCAGAGGTCAACTTTCAGGAGTCAGTTCTCTCCTTCCACAGTGGAATCCAGGGATTGGACATGGGTCGTCAGCTTGCACAGCAAGCACGTTTACTCTCTGAGCCATCTTGAGGGTCTCTGCCCAGCTTTTCACGTGGGTGATGGGGTCTCGACTCAGGTCCTTACATTCATTTATCCACTGAGCCATCTCCCTGGACCTCTGACTGTTTCTTGTTCAGGACATCTTGTGGCCAGCTATTACTAAGGGCCGCTATTACTATTACCCTGGACTTTATTGTTTTTCACAGATAGAAAGTCTGGGCCTGTAGCAGAAACGTTTTGGATTGTCCCGACTTTAGGACATTTGCCTATGCAAAGCGGAACAGCATTTTGTGGCTAAAACTTACCCACAAGCGATGGCACATCCCGATGGCGCGTAAGCGCATGCCATCACCCACGTGCAGGGCATGGTGACCGCATGCTCCTGAAACGTCAACACCAATCAGGAATGAGTGACAGGCACTTCCACATGGGCCTTACTGTCTGAGGTTTTACCAAACACAAACACCAGAGTCCTCGCTGGCTTGTTACCGTTTATATGGCAGCGACAAGGGAAGGAAGTGGGCCTCACGCTGACAAGGGGACTCGGCCTTCCAGTACCAACCAAATCTAAGAAACATCGATATTTTACTTCACTTTTTTTTTTCTTTTGGTCATTTGCCAGGGGCCTGACTGTTAGTGACTCTGCCCTGGAAAATGGCCCTCACCTGACCAGGACATGCTTCGGCTGCTGGACACTTCTACTAACATGTTTAATAAAGTAGGTTATACACTGGGGTCTCTCTTCCCACAGGGAGAAACGAGCCTGCCATTCCAGATAGACCCTGACCCACAGCTCATACAGCACGGTCTTGTACAGACACTGGCGAGCCTGACCTACCAGTGTTGAGAGCTTTGCTCTTTATCTTATGGAGACAGTCTAACCTTAGACCTTACCTTCGCTGTGCATGCCAAGAGTGCTTTTGCTTTGGACCCACACTGCCCCACACCACAGCTCTGTCTGATACTCCTGCCCTTCCTACCCCAGCTGCCAAGTGCTCACTTCAGCCAGAGAGGGGAGAGAAGACAGAATTTTGATCCTCCCCGTTCTCACTCAGAATATAGGACACATCACTCATGAGGGTTTGACAGGTTTCTCTTGCTGTGCCCTATCTGGGGTCTGGGATCATGGTCCTCTAGGGGGTGGGGCTGGAGTGCTGACAGAGTTGCTGCTTCCATGGCCATTCGTGGGCCCTGGAGGGGAGTCAGGCCGGGAACCCAAGGCCCAGGATGTGTCTGGGAAAGAAACCTCACCTTGTTGGTGGTGAAGGAATCCCACACAATCACCTTCCCATCCTGGAGAGGAAAGAAACCACAGTTCAGGAGTCAGCACCTGGCAGTGTGTTCTTACCCGCAACGACCTAGAAGTCCCCAGAGCGCCCCGTCCTCATGGGGCAGCAAGGGGAGGCAGTGGGAATCCAGGATGATTAAGCCCCTCCCACCGGCCTGTGAATAAAGGGCAGTGATGGAGTTGGGGCTGGGTTCTCCAGTCAGTTCTCTGCTTTACTTTGTTTTTTTCTTGTCTAGATCGAATGAGAGATAGCAAGACTCAGACACTCTTTTTCTTTTGGACAGGGTCTCACGTAGCTTGGGTTGGCTTAGACCTTCATGCGTGGCTGAGAATGACCTTGAACACTGGATCTGCCTGCTCTCACTGAGTGCTGTGATTGCAGGCGTGCACCAATCGTTTGGAAGTAATGGTGAACGGTGCACTGACAGGGCCTGGAAAATGCCGAGTAGAGCAGAAGTGAGGTCCGCCCGTTAAAGCGACAGAAGCCTTCTCTGTCACATCTGGTCTAATGTCTTCCTAGGTGTCTAAACAGGATGCAGAGGCGGGGTTAGGAAGGGCAATCGCTCACAATACAACAGGGCTCTGCAGATGCATTTAAGGGTCCTGTGCACCAGGAGCCCACACTCCCTAACCGTGGACACTCACTCACTGTGGGCGTTCCCCACCGCCCACCTGCTGTGCGCTCTGAAGTCTCACTGAACTAAATGTGATGTTCCACAAGCTGATGGACTTGCCAGGCACCCACATACCCGCAGAAACATTACCTCCACCCCCAAACCCTATTCCCACTCATTGGGGTGACTAATTTCCTTTGTTAAAGGGAGAAGGGTGCTCGTAGTCCAAAGATTGTTCCCGAATCGTCACTGTTTCCAGCCTTGTGGTGGTCTGACTAGGAATGGCTCCCACAGACTCTTATGTGTAAACGCTTGGCCTGTAGGGATTGGTGCTATTGAGAGGTGTGGGGGAATGGGCTTTGAGGGTTCAAGGTCTGGCCAGCGTGGGGCGCAGTCTCTTCCTGCTGCCTGCAGATCAAGACAGAGAACTCTCAGCTCCTTCCCCAGCACCATGTCTGCCTGCACGCTGCCCTGTTGGCCACCATGATGATAATGAACTAAACCTCTGAGCTGGAAGCCAGCCACATTTCAATGGATGTTTTCCTTTGTAAGAGTTGCCATGGTCACGGTGTCTCTTCACAGAGGTAGAACACTGACCAAGACAAGCCTCCATCCCACACTTCCACGTACTTCACCTCTCTGGAGCAGAGAGGGATGCGTGGATTGTGCTCACAAGTGCCCTGTGGCCCTGCCTCGCTCCTTCTCCAACAGGAGTGGCTGGGGATGTAGCTGAGGTGGTGGAGTGCTGGCCTTCGTGCCTGAAGGCCTGGGTGGGTTCAGTTCTCAGCGCTGCGGGAACGGGCTGTGGTGGTCCACACATGTGATCCTAGCACTTGGGGGTGGAGGCAGGAGGGTCAGAAATTCAAGGTTATCCAATGTAACATAGTGATTTTTGAGGCCAGTCTGGGGGAGGAGGAAGAGTCCCTGTCTTAAAAAAACAAAAAACAAAAAACCACAAAACTAAGTAAAGACTAGAAAGAAATGCTCTAAAATGGTAAGTTGTGGGTATGGCGACAAACGCCTGCAGTCTCAGCACTCAAGAGGCTGAGGCAGGAGCATTGCAAGTATGAGGGCAGTTTAGCCTACAAAGCAAGACTTGTCAAAACAAAGCAAAACAAAACTAATCAATAAATAAAAGTTAAATAAGGAAACGGTTTGAAGCAGGGGAGCCAAAACTCTGCTCTACTCTCTGGTGTTTTTAATATGCACGGGTGATAAATTTACTACGGATCCGAAATCAAAAGTAAGTGCAGCATGACTTAGACAGGCAGGGCACACAGCAAACAAACAACACCGTGCCACTCAGCCAGCCACTGGCAGAGGCTCTACAGCAGGTAGGCCATCCAGAGCGCGCACATTTTCTTTTTCCTCACGTGTCTATGTGCGCATCTCTGCATGGGTGTGTGCATGTGAGCGTAGTATCCACGGGGGCCGAAGGAGGCCACTACATCCCCGGGAGCTGGAATTGTATCGAGCTGTGAGCTACCTGGAGTGGGTGATAGGAACTGAACCTGGGTCCTCTGCAAAAGCAATACAAATCCCTTCACCCCAGAACTTGGACACTCTCACGCCTTTACACAGGTTATTAAGATGGGTCTCGCTTTTGAAAAAGCTGGACCAGACGGAAGCCAGATGTGATTATAAGAACCTGATCTACAGCATACGCCAAAGGAGTTCAGTTCACAGGTTTCTGCTTATTTGAGAGAAGGTCACATGTGGCCCAGGCTGCTCTTAAACTCATGTAACCAAGGATGACCTTGAACTCCTGATCCTCCTGCCTCTACCTCTCAGGTGCTGGTGTCGCAGGTGTGTGCAGCCATGCCTGGTGGTGATTACTAAGAGACCAGCATCACTGAAACGAACTTTCTGGGAAGTGTTTCCTCAGGGTCAGCACATGGAGGGCTGTGGTCCAGATGCAGCCAAGGCTGAACCTCATGCTGGCAGCCAAACTTGGTAATGTGTTAGAGTCACTCGGGCGGTACTGGTTTTGAAGGCACAAACGGGGCCATGGAGAGCAGCTGAGGCTTGGCGCTGTGTGGGAAGGCTGGAGTCCCCGATGGAGAGGCCATTGGAAAAGATCAGCCCAGGATTGAAAGGATCATAAAGGGAAGTTAAGGCTTGCCACTGTGCAGCAGGGTTAGAGCTCCTGAAGAGAGCCTAGAAGAGGCTACCGGTGAGGGTGTAGCCCAGCTGCAGTGGAGACACAACATTTTGGGGATGCCAGTACCATGGGACACCTAGCAAGGACAGCAGGCATAGCGTGGAGCTGGCCCGAGTCTAGGAGCAAGCAGTGATCCTTCCTGGCCGCTGTTGCAGTTCCTGGCTCCCAGCTCATGTCCTGCCCCGTATTCCCTTCATGGTAGACTTCGATTGGAACATGGAAGCTTAAGTACCCTGTCCTTCCCCAAGGTCGCAGTGTTTTATCGCAGCAATAGAAACCTAACTAGAATGATACCTAGCCTAAAAATCCACATACAAATTATTAAGCTGTGGAAGTCAGTTTCCTTCCTCATTTTATCAGGGTCGTTCTATATGCCCAATGCAATGGAACAGAGAGGATGGAACCTAGGTCACAAAAGGTTTCCGTTTCCCACGCTTGGGTCATTGGCTCTTCAAGGAGGTCAGTTACCAAGTCGTGAGCAGAAAACCATGGAAAGGTCCACATGGCAAGAAACAAAGGCGCAGCCAATAGCCACGTGAACGAGGCAGCCTGAGAGCACACACCTCGGTCACGCAGTCTGCCAGCTGTGGCCACACCCACCTCTCTGGTAACCTCATAGTTGATTAAGAACCCAGGCCCAGCTGTTCGGCTCCAGAAACCCTGTGATATGTGACGGCCTTGTGCTAGGCTGCTTAAATTGTGGGTAAGTTATGTCAGTGCTGGAGATGGAACCCAGGGCTTTGTGCTTGCCAGGCAGGTGCTGGGCCGCAGGGCTGAATCTGTTATCTCAGTTTTGGAGTGACGTGCTATGCAGCGATGCAGCAGGAAGTTGTAAGATACAGGAAATAAGCTGCAAGCTATGCAGGAAGTTATACGTTCCAAACAGCTACGTTAGACTTCTTATTAAACACAGTGAGAATCAATAAACTACCGGGCACGGTGGAGCACACCTTTCATCCTAGATCTCAGGATGCAGAGGCAGGTGGATCTCTTTAAGTTCAAGAAGAGCCTGGTCTACAGAGCAATTTCCAGGGCAGCCAGAACTACATAGTGAGACCCTGTAAAAACAAAACAAAACCGAAAAGCCAAATACACAGAAAGGAAGGAAGGAAGGAAGGAAGGAAGGAAGGAAGGAAGGAAGGAAGGAAGGAAGGAAGGAAGGAAGGAAGGAAGGAAGGAAGAAAGGAGGCCATTAGCAGAATCTCAATCATTTAAGTCCCCTTGAGGTGGGGACAGGATTTTAAAATTGGGTTCATTTATAAATGAGACCTTGTAATATGCTTAGGGAGAAATGATCTCGAATGTTTCATCAAAGGAGTCAGCGAGACAGTGTTTCTTTTATCACTAATTTGAAATCAGTGACATTCTGCAGGGTGCAGAGCATCTGAATGTCCTGTGACAGGGATCCCCCGCACAGCCCCAAAAGGCACAGCGCATGCCAGACAAGGGCTCTAATGCTCACACCTCCAATGCTGCAGGGGACATCTTTGCTAAGTCACATCCCTAGGAGAGTAAGCAAAGTCATGCAGAGGAGACAGGGGCCGGTGGACAGGACGGTTCTTCCTTCCTTAGCCGTGTGATCCGAAACCCACTCAGGCTGCACGGCAGGCGGGAAGGGGTAGCCAAGCACGCAGTACCTGTGAGGAGCTCACGATCCTCCGCTTGTCTTTGCACCAGTCCATGCACAGGACCTTGTTCCCGTGGCCTTTGAGGGTCCTTCTGGTCTTCATGACAAACTGGCCCAGGGCCTCCACCCGCTCGGCCACCTGGTGCACTGCAAGGACAACACCAAAATCAGTTACCCAGGGCCCGTTAGGCAGGGCCTGGCTCTGAGCTCCAGCAGGCCCAGGAAAGCCTTTGTCTCTCCAGAGGCTTTCATCTTATTCTCCAGCTTTGCTCTCTTCCACGGCTAGAGAGTACAGGCTGCGTGGGGTCTCTCTTTTGGGTTTAAGACCCGATAGTTCTCAAAGTATTTCTGTATGTGTGTGTCGCAAGCCTATCAAACCAGCTTCATATTTCTAAAGCCCTTGGACGTTTCCCTTGGCTCTGAGACATGGGCGGAGCCAACAATACAGTATGGCGGCTGTCTCCATGTGACAGGCAGATACCGGGACTCACACAGACTCTTTGGATCATACAAGTCCATACAAGTTCCTGGTAGCCAGGCTGGGATGTGAAGATTTTACCTTTCATTTCTTTTGGGGGAGTGTGTGTGTGTGTGTGTGTGTGTGTGTGTGTGTGTGTGTGTTGTGTACATTCCAGAAAGCAACCTCAGGTGCCATCCTCAAGAACGTCTACGTCTTTGAGACAGGGTCTCTCAGTCGGCCTAGAATTCACCAACCAGGATAGGTGGGCTGGCTATGTATCCTCCTGTTTGCCTTCCAGCACTGGAGTTACAAGCACATGCTGTATGACAAGCATTTTACCGACTGAACCATACCCAGCCTCCACCGCCTTTCTACGCTCAAGAGAAACTGACTTTGTAAAAACTGTCCCACACTCTGCACCTTGCCATCTGGCAGTAAGCACTGTATCTAACTGTCTCTGGCCCTAGCAGAGGCCTGGGGCATGATGGGAGCTGCAGGAATCAGCAGACAAGCCCTGAGTGAATGACACATGTGTGAGGTTGCTGACGAGCTCCTAAAAGCCTGGACAGAACTGCTCGTGCTCCCAGAGCTCCACACAGCATTCTCTCAGTGGCGGGACCTGTGTCCTTTTCCGAATGCCAAGAAATTGCTCACGTGCTTAGAGAGGCTGACGCTAGTCAAGTGACAGTGCGGGAATGAAGAGTCCACCATGAAGCTGATGGGAGCCGGAGGTCTGCGGGGCTCAGAGGTGTGGTCGGCAGCTGAGAGGTACTGCTCTCTGCCTCCCTTCCTGCGCTCTTACCTAGCCTCTCTGAGTCCGAAGAACTGTCTTACAGAACCACAGTCCAGAGAGCCACATCAGGGAAGCAGTGCCAGCTAGCGTACAGGCCCTGCTGTACGCTCTCCAACAACACCCTTTACAGCAAGGGTATATTTAAGGTCACTCACTGCATCCTTTGGAGCCCTTCAGTCCCTGTCTGGTGCCCCCTCACAGTGAGGTTCCGCCCAGGCACACTTGTCAGGAACCCCACCGGGAGACAACGTGACTTTCCAGAGGCACACGCTAGCCTCTGCTACATCTGTCCCTCTGCTGCTGATGGCGACTCTGGCCACTTGGTGAATGTGGTCCATCTTCTATCGTGACACATAAATATGGTGCTGCTCCTCCAGCTCCAACAACCTCATGGTACCATGCACTAACAGCCCAGTTACCGCACTGGTGGTTGGCGACTGATGAGTTTCCTAAGCCCACCCAGTGGCTGCTTCCTGCTCTTGGTTGAATGATTCGCTATTGACAGCAGTGTGGGCTTTGTGGATTCTGCTGCATTCACTGAGCCATTAGCAGTTTCTATTACTTCTTTTTGACCCGTGCTGGTAGTGAGGGCAAGGCCTCGTGAGTGCCAGGCAATCACCCTACCATTAAGCCACACCCTCAACCCTGGGTGTGCCAGGCAAGTACTCTGCCACTGAGCAACATTCTTGGCCTTTCTGTGCCTTACTCCAAAGTTCAAAGGTTCTCAAGGCTTCCTGTCACATCTCATCATCTTTGGGAGCTCCCAGTTTGGGCGTCTTGCCCTATGCTAACCAAGAAATCAGTCTTTTCTCCAAAAGAGCTTGACCCCCATTAGTGCCCCCTGAGAAGAAAGAGCAAAGGTATGCAAAGAAGTCCCTATAAAACCCCAACTCTGTCAGTGTGGTGGTCTGTAATCCCAGTGCTCAGGAGGCTGAGGAGGGAGGATCTCTGTGAGTGTGAAGGCAACTGGAGTTATATAGTGAGAACCTGGCCCCCAAACAAACAAACAAACAAACAAAGGGAAAACACTCAGAGAAAAGCTCAACTGTAAAAGCTCTTGTACATTACAAATCGCCGTGTCACCGCTCAGCGCTCATGCTGCAGCTCCCACTGAAATGCTGAGTGGTCATTCCACAAAGACCATACCACCGGTCTCCCACAGATGCACACAGGCCTCCTGAAAAAAGCTAAAGAACAGACTCAATTTTCTGAATTCTTACAGGCCTTTTACACAAGCCTCCACCAGGAGGAAGCATGCCTTACTTAATTCCCTTTAAAATATTTATTTTTTATCTTATGTATGAATATCTGCCTCCAAATATGTATGTGCACCAAGTCAATGAAGTGTCCCTAGAGGCCAGAGGAAGACAGCAGATCCCCTGGAGCTGGAGTGATTGACTGGTGAGCTGCCACGTGCATTCTGGGAACTAAGTCAAGCTTCTCTGGAAGGGCAGCCAGGGCTCTTAACCCCTGAGCCATTTCTGTAGTTCTTTGCTTAATAAACCCCATGCTCATACCATTGCAGCTTCTCTTGCTTCAGCATTAGGGAAAGCTTGGTTTTCCAACATCCCTCTTAAAAAAAAAAAAATAGACATCTCACCAACTAGAAGAAAAAGGCCCTCGTTATATAAGTCTAATTTTAACACATCCCAACTATCAATTATCTTTTCTCCTCATGTCTTCCCTTCCCACACGGATTCACTCCCAACCCACTCCTTCCTGCTTTGACCTGCCAAATCTTGCAAGCATTGAATTAAAGAATTACAGAAATTAAATATCAGGAAATAAAAGAAAAATTGGAAATGAGCTAAATATGTATTTGTGGGGCTGGGGCAGGTATGATTTTGCCATTGCCTTTTGACAGACTGTTCCTCCAGAATATGATTTCTACAACAGGAACACTAACAGCAATTTGGCTGGCAGGTGAGCTTCAGGAAGACAGTGGTGTGTTCGGCTTGAGCCAACTGGAGGGGCTGAAGCCATGTCTTGGCCACACAGCCATCTGCCTTCTGGTAAGCCACTTCTCCTCTTGATGGTTTGATCCATTCTCAATCCCTCAAGCCTGGCACAGAGCGCACACTTGCCAAACCAGAGAGCTTCTCCAGACGACAGGGGGCTGTGCTTTCGGGTTATGTCTGAGCTCAGAGAATGGCTCTCAGTGGGCATGCTCAGTGAGGAAGGCAAACACAGAAGGCCTGAAGGTGTGATGTACTCAGGGGCAGCAGGGGAACCCGTCACAGAGAGCACAGCGATGTAATGTTTGCACGCCTCAAACAGTTGTCTGTCACCACTCTTGACACGTGTCTATCATTTTGTGGCTGCCCCTGGCTGCAGCATGGGGTAGTGATGACACCAGGGAGGGAGACCAATGAGGAGCCTCTGCTCTTCCCCAGAACTCTCTGCAGAGATCACAGTATTTGCTGTATCCCTCATCTGCAGTCCCTCTATGTCAGATGAGCCTGCAGCAGCCTCAACTTTGACGCAAAGAAGCCCTTTCCCTGACCCATGTCCAGGCTGTACACTGTCTTCACTGCCTTTCTGCCCGGCTGGGGCGCATGCAGCTTCTACTGCTGAAGATTCTGGGACCAGCACAGTCAGACCCAGAAGCTGGGGCTCCGAGAGGGAGACAGAAGTGCCTAGCTGGGTGTTAAGTGCTGTGCTAAATACTTCTGTAGAAGAAAAAGGTTGTCCCTGATCTCAGGAGGCTCACGGTCTAGAACTAGCCAACACGGAAACACCCAGGTACCAAGCACTCTGTAGTGTGACAGGGACTAAGGCTATCACATGAAGTCAGGGAGCCACTGGCTGCTATGGATTACTTGCTGGCAGTAATCAGAGGCAATGCCACGAGAGCCTGAATTTAAAGAAGGCATAAGAACTGGGTAAGGAAGAGAGGTGGGACCCTCCCTCCTTCCCTCACACATGTGCCACCACATGTGTCAAGCCTTTTGATGTATTTGGACACCCTCCCTCCCATTATTGCACTGGGCCTGGGCAGGCAGAGGGCTTCATACAACAGCTTGAGGACACATTATTTATTTATTTTTTTAAAAAGATTACTTACTTATGTATTTTCATGTACAGAGTGCTCTATTTGCATGTACACCTGCATGACAGGAGAGGGCATCAGATCCCATTATAGATGGTTATGAGCCACCATGTGGTTACTGGGAAGTGATCTCAGGACTTCTGGAAGAGCAAACATTGCTCTTAACCACTGAGCCATCTCTCCAGTCCTCCCCAGCCCCAACCACACCTTTTTTTTTTTTTTAAGACAAGGTTTCTTGATGAAGTCTTGGCTGTCCTAGAACTCACTCTGTAGATCAGGCTGGCCTCGAACTCAGAGACCCGCCTGTCTCTGAGTGCTGGGATTAAAGGAGTGCGCTGCCACTGCCCGGTGAGGACACAGTTTTAAAGCTCTATTTCTACAGGTGAGGAAGCCAAACCTCAGAAGCACTAAGGGCTTTCAGTACACACACTTCGGCCCTTGAAGACGGGTATACACACCTTCAAGAATGGGATCAACTTCATGCAAGGTGGCTGTGAGTCTTTGAAAACTCAAGGACAAGGACATTCAGGCATAGGAGACACCCCGTAGAGAACACCATATTCGAGGTTGCCAGATCAGTGGCAACCTCCACAAAACAGCTTCTCCTGTACATAACAGCAGGAGCTAACTATTGGGTTAAGTGTAAAATGTGTCTCAAACACATTTAATACAATCCCAAGAGCTCTTGCAAAATTATAAATATAAAAGCAAGCCACGAGGGATATCAAAACATGGAAAGAGATGCCTGCAGGTGGGGGGGGCTACAAAGACCCCCCCTCTTTTGCTTTAACTGCCCTACAGTGACTGGACACTGCCAGGATCCATTGGAAACACTTCCACTAGCATGCTCCAAGCTATGACTGCAGAGCAGAGGGAAGAGGACAGGGAATGAAAGGCAGGCTGGCTCTCTGCTCCCTCTCCAGGCAGCAGAGGGCAGAACAGCAGGCAGGAGGTCGGCTGTCAGGGCATCATCAGCTTTACCTCAACACATGGAAAAGCAAAGGACACATTTGCTTCAGGACTGTCTAGAGTATGGTTTTGTCTAGATTTTCCCCTAAGCCATGAGATCAGATTAGTACAGAGTTCCAGCCACAGGGTGTTTAAGGGTAATAAAACCTTTCACAAACGCATGTTTAGAACAGACAGAAAAGTCAGCATCCCTGACTGGTAAATCCCGTGATTAACCCCAATGGCGTCTGGATTTATGAGAAATGCTATCAATTTACGTTGGCAGTTTTGTTCCTTAACAAAATCAGTAGCTGTCTCAAAGGAGCTGGGACTCTGTGAAGGCTCCCACAGCCCAGGGTGCTGCGACCAGCCAGCTCTTTCCGCTATTAGCCAGCCTTGTAGATCATTCCTCACTCTGACTAGAGACTCTAACCTTCCTCCGGTTGTCTTGACGACACCCAAAACTCAGTCCTTCCTATAGCACATGCGGTGATGGGTCCTGAAGAGAAACACCTCCACACCCTGAACGCCCTTACAGACATCCTTACAGATATTCCGTGCTGACTAGATCACTGTGGAATACTGTCCAATATTTACCCTTTGTAAAATACTTTGCTATTTTAATAATAATAATAATAATAAACCCTCTGCTCTCTAGAAGAGTGAGACATGGACCAGAAACGCTCCTTGGCTCCCCCAGCCACCTTGGCAATGCCAGCCTCAGTACTGCCCTCTGCTGTCCCGGGTCTTAGAGGCTTTCTCATCTAGGACGGGTGGGAAAGAACGCTCTTTGCACCTGGAGTCTGAGGCTGAAGAAGGTGACCCTTCCTGGTCCGGGGGCTGTTGACAGGCTAAAGCCATGGCATCTGATGACGCTCACGTCCTTAGAAACCTTATACGGGAAAAGGGTGTTTGCAGATACCAGTATGTTAAAGATGTGGAGGTTGGGAGTTGCTCTTCCCAGAGCCTCCGAACCTGCTGACCCATTTAGACTTCTGACTGCCTGAACTAACAGGCCTCAGACTGCGAAGGTCTGTGCGGCATGGTGTAAACAGGAGGCTAACACTAGCCTTAGCCGTGTGATTGTAACGTGAAGCAGGGGCTGCCCTCCCGGGCAGTGGATTATCAGCAGTGGGGGTTGAAGTGGGAGACTTCCTGGAAAAGGAACTCTGCAGGAGGCTGGGGAGACAGGGACTCCGGCTGTGCGACTGAGGCAGACTGTCTCCCTGCCATACAAGCCGTATGAGCTACTCAGGCATGCTGTGCTGGCCCAGGATCTGGCTGGGAATGATGTCTACGGAGAGGGCACTGGGACCAAGAACAGGGTGTGGATCAGAAATCGCTCATTCCCCTCCTGTTTCTCATCTCCAGCTGTTGCACTGACTTAAAAATACTGACTTATATATTTATTTTTAAACAGGGCCTCATGCAGCCCAGGCTAGCCTCAAACTACTAGGTAGTTGAGGATAACCTCGACCTTCTTCTTATCTTCTCGCCTCAACCTCCCAAGTGCTGGGGTTACAGGCCTGATTGACGAGGGGCAGAAAATGGAACCCAGGCCTTGTATAATCTAGACAAGCCCTCCATCAACTGAGGTGTAGCTCCGGACTGATTTTGCATTCATCTTTACGTTTCTTTTAAAATTACACTTATTTATACACGTGTGTGTGTGTGTGTGTGTGTGTGTGTGTGTGTGTGTGTATGCATGTGTCATATGTGGACCTCGGAGGACAACCCGCAGGTGTCTGTTTTTCCTTTAGCCATGTGGGTCCTAAGGATGCAACTACGGTCCTTAGGCTTTGGCCACCTGTTGTGCCACCTCACTGGACCCACTGGAAGGTTGTATTGACTTAATCTTAATAGGGCCACTCCAGCCTTCTGTGTTCTGCAGGACTGCACATACCCAAATAAAAAAATTGAAAAATAGTTTAAAAAACTGAAATACAAACATGCCGGTGATTCGGCCAGTGATTCGGTTCACTCAGGCTTTTCAGAAGCCCAAGTCCCAGGGCTGTGGGGGATGGCACACAAATCCGGACCTGGTGTAAGTAAAGTTGGTATAGTGGCTCATGATTGAAATCTCAACGCCAGGGAGGCGGAGCCAGGAGGACCTCTGGAGCTCACTGGCCAGCCTGGCTTACTCGGTCTAGGTAAAAGTGAGAGACTTTTCAAAAACCAAGGTGGACAGCATTCTGAGAATGAAACCTGAGGTTGACCTCAGGCCTCTATACATACATACACACACATGCACACACACACACACACACACACACACACACACACACACACCACTCAAGGCCTCATTATATCCCACCAGGCCCCAACAGCCTCCCCGCTGTAACCTCACCTCCTTGCTCTGCCCCAGGGTATGCCTATCCACACACAGCCTCAGTTTCCCCTCAGGACAGTATCAAACATACTCCCCCATCTCAGCTTTGCCTCACTATCGCAACTCCCCCCCCCCCCAACATGTTCCCCGCCCCTGCTGCTGTGTTCTTGCAACCGCTCTTCCCAAGGAGTGCGAATTCAAAGGTCCTCTCTGGGATTAGCAGCCTGGGTCCCCAGGGTCACAGTCTCTGAAGTTTCTGAGCTTTCCCACAGCCCATTTCCCCCCTCCCCTCCCCCTCTACTATCCAGAGCTCCCATCTAGTCTACCACTCATTTTACCTATGAACACCTGACTCCCAGCTTTGGGCTAAAGCCCACACCAGGGGCTGGAATACTGTCTGAGTAAAAGATAGGTGTGTGTGTCTGTCTGTCTGTCTGTCTACTGAAAGTGAGAAGCAGGAAATAGAGAGATGGAGGCAAAACTAAAGATGAGATGGGAGGATCCTGAGACTAGGGGTGGGAAGACGCTGACCCTAGACGGGAGGGCCAGGTGTGCCGGGGAGTTTGATCTATGAACTCAGGGGCTAGCTTTCTACCTTCCATTTTCTGTGGAAGAAGTAAGAGGTGGGGAGGACAGAGACCTCCACACAATGGAGAGCATCTGGCAGTTGCCAGGGTTGAGAGCTAAAGACCCTGGAGGGGTGCCTTAGCCACTGGGCACAGAGGTCACTTGGTGCCTTCTCTCCAGCAGCCTCTGGAGGAGAAATGAGGTGGAGCCATCCAGAGCTGAGGAGGAGACCGGAGGGCCAGAGGCAGGGTCCCTTGGAAAGACTTTCTGAAGCTGATTAAAGTATCTCGATTGGTGCCAGAGAAGACACAGAAGACAGGATAGGGCTGAGAGGTACAGGAGAAAGCCAGGATTCCTAAGGACCCAGGAGAGACTGTGGTCAGAGTGAACAGAGTCAGGAAGAGGCAAGATAAGATTCTCCCTGTGTGTGAGCACGGCTGTGCTAGAGTGAGGGGTGCATGTCACAAGGGCTACCTGTGTCAGCCTTCGGAAAGAATGTTCAAGCCACAGGACTAAGAAATGCCTGCGCTTCCTCAGCTGTCAAAGGGAGAAAGCCGAGGCTCTAGGAGGCAGCATCGCCCTCTGCAGTGTACAAGGCTCTGGAAAGGGGAGGGAGAGAACCCATGCTCTGCCTACGATACATACTCCCCATTTCTCCTCAACTTTGGGATGGCAATGTGCTGAGCCTGGCTCCCCCTTCTCCGAACTCCCTGGCAGGGGCCACATGGCCTAGTCAGGCCAATGAAATACAAACAGAAATGTTGGGAGGAGAGGAATCCTGGGAAAAATTTTGCTTCCTTCCTAAGAAAGAAAAGAGCTGGCTGTTCACACTCTCCCTTCTTCCCACTTTGGATATATAGGCAACGTTTGGAGCGGTAGCAGTCATCTTGGGTACATAAATGCCAATGGTCTAAGATGTGGAAGGGTCCGGGTCCCTTTCCCTCAAAGCACCAAGCAGCTGTACCAAATAACTCACAATTTAACACTTACATCTGGACCACACAGGAGAAGAGTCCTGGAAAGGCACCGTACGTGTGTGTGTGTGTGTGTGTGTGTGTGTGTGTGTGTGTGTGTACGGTGGTGGTGATGGTGGTGGTGGTGGTGACTGACAGGCCTGGGAGAGCGGGTAACACCACTGCCCAAGCTGGGTCCCTATTCGGAGCTCTGGCCAAGAGTCCTGGCGTGCTGGTAAGTGTATTTACACGGCGGCGTTGGCCCTTTTTATGTCAACCGCGGCATCCACCAAAGGCTTCTAATAGGGCCTACCGCAACCCAGGATGCAGAAAGCGTATCTGCTTCCCTCCGCCATCCTGCTCCCTGCCCCAAGGACAGTGGAGAGATAAGAAAGGGAGCTTCGAAATCCACGCGGAGGAACGACCTGACAGGGGCAGAGAAGCCCAAAGAGGAACAGTAAAGCGGTTCCTCCCCGGCGGCGCCTACACCTGCTGTCTGCGCCTCTCCACCCGCCCCTGGGAGGGGCTCGGCATCCTCCCACCCGGAGCGGGGCGCGGGGTGGGGGGGACCGGTCCCACGCGGGTCCGCCAGCCCCTCGGAGGGTCGGGCCCACTCTCGGGCCGAGGGCTTCCCTTCCACCCCCCAGCTCGCACTCACGCTCCACGTCATGCAGCTTTGCCCGCTCCTCCTCTAGCTTGCTCTTGAGGCTCTCGGCCTCGCTCTTCAGCGACGCCAGCGTCTCGTTTTCGTGCAGCCCATCGGTTGCCATCTTCGTCGGGATGCAGCCGGGAGAGATGAGCAAAGAAGATCGTGAGCCGGCGAGGGGGGCCCGACGGGAGGGCGGGCGCAGCAGCAGCCTCCGCGACCCCGAACACCGCCCTGGCCCCGCCCCCTCGGCGATGACGCGACCTCTGCGAGGACAGACTTCCCTGGCTCCGCCCACCGAGCCCTCCCTGAGAACCAGGCGGGGCTATGCCAGGGGATCCGGGAGTGGGGGTGGAAAGGGGGTCACGGGGGACTGATGGTGGATGGGGCTGGGGCTGGGGCTGGGTGGGAGGCTAGGAGAAAGTGAGGCTCAGAGACCAAGCTCTGACCCCCAACTCTCCTGGCTCCAAGGAAGCCGAGAGAAGTCGAAGCCATACAGTCCAGAGGGTTATCCAATAGAGGGTTATCCATGGTCCATCTTTATTCTGTCTCTGTCTGTCTGTCTGTCTGTCTGTCTGCATTTAGCGGGCAGGAGGCTTCCTACACCTGCCCCCCAACCTACTAGTCCAAAACATTCTTTTAAGAGTGACTTCTGACTGCCGGGGTCCTGGAAGGGGCAGGGGTCTCTCTGCTGGGGTCAGGGGCGTCCTCTCCTCTGGAATGCAGGCTTGCTTATCTTTCATTAAACTTGAGAATTTGCTGATTTCAGTGGCTCCTCTCCAGCTAGGGGCTAGGTTTCTTGGTGACTCTTCTGAGGCCCACCGGAGTCGCTCTGAAAGGAACCTCAGACACCCCGTCTTCCCAGCACCCCAAACTACAGATGAGGAATAGGCACTAAGGGTAGGTGTTGGATCCAGGCGGTTTGGGTTCACCAATAGGCACTTAGGCCTCTTTCCTTTCCTACAACATTTAGGATGGGAAAGGGGACCAAATCTGCAAATTCTGGACAGAGCAGTGTGGAAGCAGTCTCCAGTGCTGGCCTGCTCTCGTGTGTGTGTGTGTGTGTGTGTGTGTGTGTGTGTGTGTGTGTGTTTCCTCAGTCTGAGAAGGAATTTGTATTAATGTATACAAATTGTACTAATGTATACAAATTATGTATATCTTTTATGTAAGATTATGGAAGCCTTCATCTCCCTATCTGGAAAATCTATTTCCTAGCATCTGCACCCCAGGGATTTTATGAGAATTAGATTCTGTGGAGGGTACTCTAGGCCACTTCCCTGCCAGACCCCTTCTCCTTTCACTCCACTAGAGGGCTATCCCCCGGTCCATCTTTATTCTGTCTGTCTGTCTCTGTCTCTTTCATGTGTGTCTCTCTGTCTTTGTCCCTGTCTTTCTCTGTAGCCCTGGCTGCCCTGGAACTCCTCTTGTAGAGCAGGCTGGCCCAGAAGTCACAGTGCTCCACCTCCCTCCAAACACCACCATACCCAGCACTTTATCCATCATTTATCCTTAGAGTTAGCAGAACACTGGCACATGGGGACAGGTAAGTTAACGTTCGTTTATTAAATGAATGTATAAATAGGCTATCTGAGTATACACATATGTATATAAAGTGTACATTTATAGAAAGCAAGGGACCAGGGCAATGACTCAGTGGCTAACCCTCGATGCTATTCCAGAGAACCCAGGTTAGATGTCCAACAACCACTTGGCTCACAACCCTCTGTAATGCCAGCTCCAGGGAACTCGCTGCCCTATTCTGGCTCCACCAGACATTCCCATGGTACACAGACATACATGCAAGAAAACCTCCGATACCCATAAAACAAAAACATTTTCATTACAGCCTTAAATTTGTATTTATTTTATGTGTATGGGTGTTTGGGCTACGAATATGTTTACTATGTGTGTTCTGAGTGTTCGGGTACCAGGCAAGGGTGCATTACCACCTGTTACCAGATGGGGGCCTCTAGTGAGCCACAGCTTTGTGCCCAGCCTGGTGGCCCTTCTGAGAAAGGCACTATTACCCAAGGCTGAGTACACTTTTCGATGGTGATCTGGAGCCTGGAAATAGCCACCTTTGGCAAAGGCAAGATTGGAGGTAGTTTGAAAAAAGAAGTCAGGATATCTTTCCAATCCAGTCCAGTTTCTTCCCTGCCCAGCAGGTGGGCTCAGGAGCGGTGGACTTTAGTTTTGCTCTCTGTTTAGGCTGGGCAAGATCAGCCAGGCTGGCCAAACAGCTAAGACAGGGATCTGGGACAGGTCCCCCGGGAATGTTTATCTACCCGGATTTCTTCTAATTTGTTGGCTCATTGCGCAGACCCGGAGGAGATAGAACCAAAAATCATTAGCCCCACGAATAACTGCTTGCCAGGAGTGTTTTGGACATCTTGCCATGACCTCACATGACCCCTGCAGAGCCCCAGGATGCTAATCTGTTAGCATTTCTACATCACAGGTGGGAAAACAGGCCTCTGGACACAGGTGACAAATGCTTCCCCCACTGCCTAGGACAACGAGCAGGCCAGGACTCCAGACAGGCCCTCGAGCCACAGCCGGCTTCCTGGAGCCTGGGGACACTTCCTGCAAAGCTACTCTCTGTGACCCGGCTGTCACAGGCTGGATAGACAGACATCACAGATAGATAGACATCACTCTTAGGCAGAGAACATAAAAAAAAAAAAAAAAGAAAGAAAGAAAGAAAGAAATGAAACAAGAAACGGAACTCACAATCTCTGCACACGTGGAGCAGTAGCTGAGTTGCTGAGACTTCTTGAAAACGGGCCTGAGGGCTCTTTGTTTGAAGCATTTGTCACAGGAGCCGAACACGTTAACCAGGAAGGTCTGATCACACATGGTGCCCGAGAGGAGGCTGGAGGACTGGGAAAAAAAAACGAGCAAGGCATGGGGAAAGACGGCAAGTGCTGCTGGGGATCGGAGGCTCTTCCTCCTCCTGCCTCCACACATGGGCAGAGCTCACAGTGAGTACTGACCTCACGGCAACAGGCAACTCACTTAATCAACAAGAAAGCGTCGGCTGGCCAGCTTCCTGACGGACACGCGGTTAACTGGCTGTTTGGGTAGCTCACCTGCACCCTCCAAACTGATCCTTGGAGCACCATAAAGAACACTGTATTACACAGCACAGTTAATCTGTTAGCATTAGCTTTCTCTTTTTTATACATTTTGTATTGATGTGTATGTGCACACACTCTCAGGTGCCATGGTACAAAAGGATGGACGTCAGAGGACAGCTTGAGGGAGTCAGGGAACAGACTTTAGGTTGTCAGGCTTCTTGACGGCAGAGACCTTTGCCCACTAAAGAATCTTGCCGGCTTTATTTATTTATTTATTTATTTATTTATTTATTTATTTAGACAGAGTTTCTCTGTGTAGCATTGGCTGTCCCAGACTCACTTTGTAGACCAGGCTGGCCTCGAACTCACAGTGATCCACCTGCCTCTGCCTCCGGGAGCTGGGATTAAAGGTGTGCACCACCATGCCCAGCTCCTTTTATTTATGATACAAGGTTTCACGTAGCACAGGCTGGCTTCGAACTTGTTAAGCAGCAGGCCCTCCTTCCTGCAACCTCAGAGTGCTGGGGTTGCAGGCATGCACCTCCACACCTGGCCTAAGCAGGGCTTCCTGTGAGCCAGCCCAGCGCTCTACTTCCTGGGCTTTCTCCAGCCTGGAGAGCCAGTTTAAAACTTTCACAAATGCTCCTCCCCTTGGTGTAAAATTCGGATTAAAGACAAAGGTCGGAAATTGGGCCTGAGCCCAGCTAGGGGCCGTGTGTGTGGTGTTAGCTTCTTGCAAAGTGGACATTGTATGTAAGTCCCTGTAGGGTTGTCATGGGACTTATGAGACACTAACTGAAGGGCACTAAGCTCAAGGTTGGAGCTATAACAAACTATTTAAAAATCATGCTGCCCCGTGAGTGGAAGCAATGGCAGGAGCAGCGGCAGTCTTGGGGAGAAAAGAAGAGGAAAGAGCCAGAGGGGGTTAGGGCAGACAGGAAGGCTGGCTAAGACACTGCCATGGGATGGCCTTGGACAGAGTATAGGGAAGAGGAGGTAGTGGGGCTTGAAGGGGTGATGACTGAGAGATGGCCTAGGTTTCTTTTGGGAAGGGTTGCGGTGCCCTGCTGGAGATGGGGGGGGGGGGCGCCTAACAGGAGCAGCCAGCTCAGTCCTGCCGATTCCATAGCTGCTCCAAAGAGAGCCCCACCTTAAGAGTCAAGGAAATTACCCGTGAGCAGATTATGGGGCACTGAACCGGACACGTGAACAAAGGAGAGTTTGAGGTGTGTTTTGGGTGGAGGGGATATTGGGGATCCTTGGGGTAGGGGACAGTGCTATGCAGACATCACCACAGGGTCAGAGAAGGAACTAGAACTGGGGAGTTGGGCAAAGGTGTGGCCAGCAAAATACCTGAAGGTTTGGCAACAAGGGACTATAAGGCAGACCCTTTGGGGACAGAGATCTCAAGGGCCCAGATGCTGGCTGCCACACAGGGAACAGCAGGAGCGACCTCTTTATAGGGAAGCCGACCTCTTTGTGGAGGCTGAGGAGACAGAGGGATTGAACTGTGACTCCAAAGAGAGAGGGGCTGAGCGGGGACTGCAGCATGGCTCACAGAGCTACCACTTTCAAACTGCTGGGCTTGGCACAAAGGATGAGTTCCAGAGCACAGAAGTGGGCAGGGTTGGTGGCTGTCTGTCGGTAAAGCTCCTCCTGTGTAAGCTTGAAGACTTCACTTTAATCCCCAGAATCCAAGCAAACATGCCAGGGTTTGGGGGTACACTCAGAGACGGGGAGGCAGAGGCAGGCAGATCTCTGGGGCTCACTGGCCAGCCGGCCTAGTCGAAGGCCAGAGAGAAATCCTATTTCAAAAACAAGTAGATGGTACCTGAGGAAGGGTGTCTAAGAATGTTCACATATATGTATGCACATGTGTATTCATGAACATGCATACCCATGAACACGCACACATACAAGCATGTACCCACAAACAGACACCTACACTCATGAATACACACACACACACACACACACACACACACACACACACACACACCATGGACAGATGTGCCAGCAGAGCTTGGGCCCTGGGACTGTCTCTTACTCCCCAGCTCTGCACTCGATGCTGCTAGTCTCAAGGTCAAGCTGAGACATCAGGTAATAGCATTAGGAAGCAACATCACTCAAGTGCATCAGCCCAGGATTTGCTCTCCCAGAAGTAGGTCGGAGAGAGAGAACTGCCCAGAGGAGGAGATTATGTTCTAAGAGGAAACAACTCTCAAGAACTGTAATGAAGGTTAGGGCATCTCCATACACAAAAGCTGTGAAGAAGTAGGTCATGAGGAGAGGAAGGTTTATGGGAAATAAAGAAAAAGAGATCTTGAATGATTGCTAACGGTCCAAGTTTGAATAGAGACGATATTGTTTATCTTAGTCTAAGTTCTAAGACATAGAAGGTGTTTATAATGTTCACTGGAAATAATTAGAAATAGAAGAAAGTGAAAATAACCAACTGTATGTCCTGTGACAGCAGGTCTGGACCCGTTCACACTTCATGTTCTCTTGCAGTGTCTTCACAAGCATAACTAGTTTAAACAACTCCCACGTGGAGAGGCTGGTGAGATGGCTTGGCAGGGAAGTGGAGGTACCTGCTGCCAAGGCTGATAACCTGAGTTCCCAGGACCCTACACAGTGGGAGGAGACAGCTGACTCCCAAGAGTTGTCCTCTGTCCTCGACATGTGTGACACGCTCATGTCCACATACACACATAGCGTAGGTGTAGAATTTTTATACACATAAAATAATGTCATAAAAAATTGGGAGGCGAGGCCGTTAGAGATAGCTCAGTGCCTATGGGATGAGGGGTGACGGGGTCCTCTGAGTTAAATTACAGTGAAGACAGCATGGACATCTTTGTACATTTTAAATGATGACTTTCATGTTGTGCGCATTACATATTTTTGTTGTTGTTGTTGTATTTTTGAGACAGGGTTTCTCTGTGTGTAGCCATGGCCATCCTAGACTCGCTTTGTAGACTAGGCTGACCTGGAACTCACAGCGATCCGCCTGCCTCTGCCTCCTGAGTGCTGGGATTAAAGGCATGTGCCACCACACCTGGCTGAATAAAATTTTTTAAATGTGCAAAATATTTGCAGAGGTACTCCTCGAAGGGGGCTAGTCAAGCCTCACGGGGAAAGTTTACACAGACTCATTTGTCAAAGGCAGAAAACAAAACCACCATGTGACATTATTAGCTATACATGAGAACTCCTTAAATATTTAGTGTGTGTAGAGGTCAAAGGACAATTTTCGGTCGTCAGTTTTCTCCTTCCAACATGTGGGTCCTGAATATCAAACTCCAGCTCTCAGGCTTGGTGCCTTTCCCTGCTCAGCCATCTTGCCGGCTAGGCTAACACAACTAAATTTAAAAAACTGATATATGGGGTCTGGGGAAAGGGTCTCAGTGGTTGAGAGTTGTCACTTCTCCAGAGGGCCTGAGTCCTGTTCCCAAAACCCTTATTTCGAGGCGGACAAATGCTGTTAGCTCTTGTTCCAGGGGATTCAACATCCCCTTCTGGCCTGCAGGCAACTGTCCTATTGTATTCACCCCACACTCCCACTCCCCCACTCCGACACACATAGTTAATAAACAAAAATCCCGATACACAAAGCGTGGGCAAGGATGTGGGAACGTTCTTTCATTGCCAGCGTGGGCATAAAGTGGTACAGCTGTTACGGAGAACTGGCTGGTAGGACCTCTGATTGGTAAACAAACATACAGAGAATGGCTGGGTCGTTGTGTTTGTCCCAGAAATTCTACGCCTGGGTATGTGTTTGACAAAAATGCATACTTATTTCCAAAAACAAAACAAAACAAAATTGTCATCACAGCTTTGTTCGCAAATGGCCCCGAGCTGGAAAAATCTGCCTGTGCGCCAGGAGTGGACAGCAGAATGTAGTAAACTGGATTTGAGGCAGGAGCAGGTGGATCCCACGGACCCATCTTGGTGGCCCATCTGCTCGACCAGCTGCCCTTGGGACTTGGTTGGTATACTGCAGCTGGGCCAACTTTGAAAACTGAATTATTTCACCCATGCTTAAGTTGTTTACAGATGTCAACACTAGTATTTTAAAAAAATCTCTACGATTTTGAAATAAAGTCACGAAGGTTGTAGAAGCATTAGAATATACATATAGAGCAACCAGAACAAAGACACTCCCTGCTGGGCACCTGCCACAGAGAATCCCCGTGACCTTGGTCTATGACGACCCAGGCCGTACAACTGAGAGCCCAAGTTCCCTGAGGTTAAAGAGTTGCTTACCTTACAAAGCAAGGAACACCGGGGGCCGGCTGGGCAGAACGAGGGAGGTTACTGCCGTGGCGTGAAGGTCTGAGCCACTGCTCACCTAATCTCTTTATCTGGACGATGCGGCTCGGGGCCTGCTCCTCCCCATCTGCACACCCGCGCTCACTACGGGCCTCTCACTAACACACACTTGCCTCTAGAACCCTGTGCCTCTCCACGTGATTTGGACCCCTTTCACTCCCGTGGACCCCTTCCTGGACCTGTTTCTCTGCTCCCCGGTGGGTGGAGGAGACAGATTTGACTCATTTGACCTTGTAAATCTGCCCTTGGGAACATGACATGCCCTGCTTTATGTGGCGAGAGCATCTCTTAGTTCTGGCCTTCTTTCCCAACCTTTGCACAAGAGATCAAGGCCCTTTCTCCTCTGTGTATAAACTTGCCGGCATCCTCAAGTCTTTTGTCTCCAAACAAGGTCTCCTCCTACACCAGAACCCTTGCCACCTCCATGGGACCTTGCCAATTCAGTTGCCTCCTGCCACCCTAGCATACAGATAAAATATAGGATAAGACGGGACCCAGCCCTCCAGAACTCACAGGCCGGCAGAAGGCATGGCCAAGGTCACTGGCGTACAACCCAGGTAAATGCTAGAAAGGGGGCACGAATCCCAGGACACGAGATCCAGAACATTAGCATGGTGACTCCTCATGGGGCAGAGGAGGAATAGAGAGGGCACCAAGCAGAAACCCCGGCAACTCCGTCCCGCAGCCCATCCTTTGACAGCCAGGGAGCCCCAGACATCAGCACTCATGACATGCGTACCCCCTCAGGGCTTACATGCTTCAGTGACACACTGTGAACTGTGGGATTCTGACATCTCTCTGTCTCACCCTCTAGAGAGGACACAACGGTGCAGTGAGAAGATCTGTAATCTGCGCTGGCGGAAAGAACTGCATCCGATTTGCTCAATAATTTATTTTATTAAAGTATTATTACTAACGTTCTGTTTCCATCATTTGGGTACAGTTTGAAGAGGCATCAGACATCGGTGCGACGGGGCCCGCGTGTAGGAGGCACTGATTAGCTATCACCCAGTCTCCCCAGAGACCACGTCACAGCTACCGCCTGTGACCGGCAGGCTAGCGGGTGGTCAGGCCATGGGGTGCAGAGTTGGGTCTCAGCTATGGGGCAGGAGTGCCCTTCAAAGGCTCAGTATTCTGAAGGGAAGGACAACAGTTTGGGGAGAGGAGTAGGCAGTTCTTATAAAACGGGGGAAAATCAGATTTCTCAAAAGGGAGAACTCTCCCAAATCTTCATTTTCTTTCATGAAAAAAATTTAAAAAGCACATTAGAACACTGATTAGATAAACTTACGTTGACCGTGTGTGCGTATGTGTGCTGCTGGGGCCAAACTCTAGGGCCAACTGCTCTATCACGGAGCTCTGGCCCCAGAGATAAATCTAGTTTTTAAAAGGAAGAATTCTATTTTAAAAAAAAAAATTATTAAATGAGAGATTATAACAGCTATGTTGGCTGGTGCAGTTTTTAAAACATTCAGAAAAAAATGATGAATGGCATAAAGGTAAGCTTCAATAGTAAATTTGTTTTAAATAGATATATACATGAAATGCTCTCCCTCTTTTTTTTTTTTTTTTCTGAGATAGAGTCTCAGTCTGGGATTACAGGTATGTGCCACCATGCTCAGCTCTCAGACTGAATAATCTCTTAAAAATTAAAGCATTTGGATGAATTGTTTTCTCCTCCAGGGTGTCTTTAGTGAGAAGAGCTAAAAAGCTCTTCCTGCCAGCATCGATGGGGCAAAAAGTCCTTGTTCCAGTGGCCACGTGGGATTTTTTCCTGGATGCTGTAGGCGTGGAACTCACCTGGGGCTTCATAAATGCCTCTGGACTTCAGGGAAACCTTAGAAACTTGGAGAGCCACGGGGCCCCCATATTTTACTCCTGGGTCAGGGGAGGTCCCTGTCATGGAACAGAATAAACAAAGGCACCGGGAACAAAATTGAGCCTTTAGGAGCTGCAGCAATACCACTGAGGTCAGAAGCAAGAGCCTTTGCCAGCCCAGTTGGCAGCACAGCATCCATGGAAGACAGTCTCAAACTGCAGTCCACACAGTCCCCGCTCGGTGGATAACCACGTCCCTCTGCTGGACCTGCCCTCAGGGCTCCAGGGAACCCACAGCCATCTTCTTTCCTGCTACAGTCTCCGGAGAAAGCCGAGCTTGAAGCTGCTGGGGATCTGGGTCATCTCCAGGGCGTGCGGTGAGGCGGTGAAAGGAAACGTGACTTGGAAAAGGTATTTGGTGTCCAGCATCAGCTGTGATGAGTCGCCCCGGTTATTCAGGAGGACCTGATGTCAGGGAACACATGCATTATGGTCAAGAGCCAGAAAACCCAACAGCCCTGTCTCCTCCAGGGAACCCCAGCAACCACAGGAAATGACACCCAGGGTGTTTTAGCACAGAGTTTCGGGGGTGGGGGTTAAGCTCATTAGGGCCTCCAGAGAATAGGCACCTGATGCTTCATTCCAAAAGATATTCTCTGTAGGACAGACTGACTATAAATCTGTTTTTACTTACCCTTCTTTAAAAATTACATTTATTCATTTTTCTCTCTCTGTGTGTATACATGTGACGACCAAAGGACAGCTTGTTGGAGTCTGTTTTCTACCATATGGTTCTTCAACCGTAAAGGGTCAGGGGGCAAGGGTCAGGGGGCAGGGCAAACTCAGGTCTCTGGACTTGGCAGCAAGCCCCTTTACCTGCTGAGCCATCTTGCTGGCACATTTTATTATTATGTATACATCAAGGTTTAATTCTAAGCCCACACATGATGGGCATCTCAAGTTTTATGTTTTTATTGAATCCATTTGTTTCTTTATTATCTGAATATTTTTTGGTTTCAGGATTGCTTTCTACTCTTTACATTTAAAAAAATTGCCAATTGTGGTGGCACACACCTTCAATCCCAGTACTTGGGGAAGCAGAGGCAGGTGGATCTCTGAGTTCAAAGCTAGCCTGGTTTACAGTGCCAATACAGCAAGGGCTACACAGAGAAACCCTGTCTTGAGAAACCAAATAAACAGACAAACAGACAGACACATACATACATTTTCTGAAATTAAAAATTTTTATGTGTATGTTTGTCTGTATTCCACATGTGTGCATTACCCACAAAGGCCAAAAGGAGGCATCAGAGTCCCAGGAGCTGGAGTTGCAGGCAAAAGTGAGACTCAAGACATGGTGCTGGGAATTGAACTTGTGTCCTTTGAGAGAGCAGCAAGCGCTCTTAACTGCTGAGCCATTTCTCCAGTCTTACATTATACTCTTAACTAATATGAGGACTCCAAAGAGCTTTTGTGCATGTGGGTATAATTAATGATATTTTACCATATTAGTAACTGAAACAATATTTAAATAGTAATAGATTTGTTAAACTGAACATAACATTTTTGTTGAAAAGTAGCTGTGTTTTCATAATGATAAGCAAAAATAAAAAGACAAGACAGCGAGAAGCAGGGCAGCTTTCCATTTTGTGAACCTCTCCATGTCTGACCTGCTGGGAGACTTACATGTGCCCCTTGCTTCCGTATTTAGTGTGCTGGGATAAGTGGCTCTGGATTAAGTACCAGGGAATGCTATCTCATACAGGCACAGCTCTGCAAAAGGCAAAGGTTTTGCACACCCCTGACAGGGACTCCAGGACCCCCAGATCTCCCTAGTTTACTGGGAGAGAGACTTTGGGGGTGATCACAGAAAAGTGGGTCTGCAGGTCTGTTTCCATTGGGCTCTGCCCATTTGCACTGCTTCTCAAAACCAGCTGAGGAGTGACACGGCTCAGTGGAAGGGAACTTGCTGCCGAGCCTGACAACCTGAGTTCGATCCCAGGGACCCACAAGACAGATGGCCATAAGCTGCAAGCTGTCCTCTGACCTCTATTCACACATCGTGACATTCAGGTACAAACCCTGGGGCAGACATGCACGCGCGCGCGCACACACACACACACACACACACTGTCTTTAAAAAAGGAGTAGCTGAAGGTCAGATTCGGTTAATATGTTTCTATTCCCTTCCTATCAGGACTGAAACAAGTTAAAAAAAAAACAAAACAAAACACTTGCTGTCATTGAGCTGGTGTTTCCCATGCTTGGGGCCTCTGCTTTAATCCTGGCCTGCCTCATTTTAGTGGAGTATCAGTGTCCCACAGAGTGAATGAGAGGTCAGATTAGCATGGTCACATAAAGATCTCACCTGTACTTTGCGGACAAAGGACGGAGTGACTCTCTTCTCGAAGTCATCGATAGGCGTGTATGAATTAAGGATCTTTATGATCTGTGAACATTAGAAAAGAACAAACAGTTCCGGACAAAGCAGCTCACGAGGTTCTCTGGGTCCATGTGTTGCCTACTCCCAAGAGGACAGAAAACAGCACAGGGTAGGGAGTGCAGCACAGGACGACCACCCAGAAGACAGTGAGGCCCGCTCCCCTCCCAGCCCCTGCCCATCTTAGTGCACGCATACATATTTATGCCTTGCAGGCTGCAACCAGGATCCACCCAATAGTTATCAGGGAAAAGAGAAGTCACGCAGGTCAGGTGCGTCTCACAGCCAGCTGGGGAAATGACTGCCTCGGGATCTGCCCATCATGGTCCAGAGAGGGGCTGGGCCAGCCCACTCACCTGCACAGCGGAGAGGGAGGTGCAGCATTCTGAGATCTCCTTGGCGTCGCTGTCTGTGGTCTTCTTGACCTGGAGTAACCAGGCCGCCTGGGAGAGGGGCTCCAAGGTCTCCTTGGCTAAACTGTTCTGCAAATTCTTATCTTTAAGCCACTCTTCTAAATAGCTGATATTGCACCTGGAGAAAAGGCAGAGGGCACCTCAGGGAAGATGGTCAAATCCCTCAGCGTGTCCTAGAAGCCGGCAGAGCTCACTACATGCTTTGGGGCAAAGTCCAGCAATCTCTCACTTATAACAGGAGGGCAAGGACCAGGAGACAGCTTTCCAGATCACGGGAGATCTGTCTCGTTGCCTCTGGGATCTGTAGACATCGTGTTCACATACACATACCCCGACATGGACATACACATACACACACACACACACACACACACACACACACACACATACACACACAGTTGAAAAACAATAAAAATAAATCGCTAAAAAGAAAACAACACCCTACATAAACCTAAATAAATAGTGAATTACATTAAATTAAAACAGCCTAAATTCCTCAATTAAAGAAGCTCACATGGTCAGACAGCATTGAAAAAGAAAATTCTCTGGCCTGGGCTGGAGAACCGGCTCAGCAGTTCCGATCCATCCCTGCTCTTGCAGAGGACCTGTGCTGGCTTCCCAGCACCCACACTAGCAGCTCACAACTGTCTGTAACTCCAGCTCCAGACCAGCAGTTCTCAACCTTCCTAACGCCGCGACCCTTTAACATAGTTAATCATGTTGCGGTGACCCCCCCCAACTAGAAAATCATCTCGTTGCTACTCCATAGCTGTGATTTTGCCACTGTTATGAACCGCAATATAAACACCGAATATGCTGCCATTGTGAAAAGTTGGTTTAGGGGTCGCGACCCAGTGGTTGAGAACCTCTGTTTTAGAGGCTTCTGATCCCTTTCTGACCTCTGTGGGCATTATAGTGACACATACACATTCCTCCCAAACAAGTAATTCAAAAACAAAGTCTTAAACAATCACTGAGACACTTGCATGCACTAGCTGCAAGAAACTTAGCTCAAATAACGCCATCGGTATGTTAAAAGTAAGTGGATAGAAAAAAAGGTTATGAAAACATTAATCAAATAAATCTGGTGTGGCTATAATAATTAAAAAAAAAAGGCTTCTGAGAAAAGAAAATTACCAGGAAGGGACAGCAGGACATTACATAACCGCTTCCTCAGTGCATCTGTCCTCCGCTGCTTGTGACTAAAAGATTGGTGTCTTGGACTACTACTAGGCCGTTTTGAGCCTCTCGGCATTTTGCTGGGTTCTCTACCTTGACCGGGCCAGTCACGTGGAAACTTAGAATCCACAACATACTGATACCATTCTCACAGGCCAGACCCTCAGGTGGGCAGTGGAGTGTGTGAAAGCGTTGCTGTGGGGCCACCGGCAAACCAACACTCAAGAGGCTCCGGGAAAGGCAGGCAGGGTCTGCCACCGGGGACCTGGCCTCTCTGAGGGGGCCCGGCGTGTGGGTCTTACCTGATCTGCATCCCTTTCCTGCAGGAGCACATGTCCTTGCGCAGGAGGAGGCTGTTGAGCGTCACGGCCCCTATCAGGTAGAAGAGCTGCTTGACCGCCTGCCTCACAAGCTCGGGGTCCAGGCCGTTCTGCCTCATGGTGCTGTAGAAGTAGCTCAGCTGCTGCAGGACGGACGTCATGGTGTAGGCGTCTGTGTCGTCGATGCTGGAGGAGCGCTTCCGGAAACCAGTGGGCTTCAGGCCGGAAATGCCCTGCAGGCTCTCGTACTCCAGCATGCCTGGCACTGCGGGGAAGGGAGGAAAGCTCCTTTCACAGGGGTCGGCCCCGTGTCTGGTTCTCCTAGTGGGTATATTTGTGATAGAGAGCTGTGGGGAGTGTCGAGATAAGCCTTATGGAGGCCGATAAAAGGGCGAGTGAGGCGTCCGCGGCTCCTCCGGCTCCTCGAACGATCCTGATCCACTGCACACAGTGTTCATCTGCTAGGGACTCCTAGCACACTAGTGAAGTCTCAAAATGGACCCGAGGCTAGAGCTTCCCCTTCTTTCCGGAAGTCTCCTGAGGTGACCTTGTGCCCCCACATTTCCTTAATAGTTGCACCGACCTGACTGATTGTCATTGGTGCTTGAGGCTAGAATGGGATGGTCTGATTGGGTCATATAAAGGTTTATACACTGCACAATAAAGTTAGATCTGCACCTTGAGCCCAGTCTCAGGAGTCTGAGTCCCGGGATTCTGTGTGGGCTCCCTCGCCACTCATATCCTGATCCCCACAGAGCGAAGTGGCTAATCTCGGTTGTGAGCTCGATGGGAGCTAGAATTACCTAGGAGACACACTTTCGGGTCTGTCTAGGCATTCTCTAGAATTAGGTAAATGAAATGGGAAAACCCACCCTGAGTGTAGGTCAGCGGCATTCATGCCCTGGGGTTCTGGACCAAATAAAAGGCAAAAGCCTTCTTAACTCCTGTGATCATCTGCTCTGCTTCCTCACGGGGGGAGCCTTACTGGCAGCTGCCTCACGGTCCCACCAGTGGCCATTCTTAACTTGGAGGACTGTTTCCTTAATCTGTGAGCCAAAGTAAACTCGTCCTATGTTTCTTTTGACATAGAAACAACAACAACAACAAAAAGTACTAACCTTTTTTAAAAAAAGAACTGAGTATTTTTGGGGTGCCAGAGTATGCTAGGGCATAGACCACAGTTTACAGAAGGGCAGGGGTACCTCCTGGAGGCTTGAGACAGTGCCCCCATGGGAGAGAAATCTAGCTAACAGTGTGTAGCTCAGGGGCTGGGAATCATCAAAGCCTGAGGTATGGAAGCCTGAGGTATATAAAATGAACAGCGTAAGTTCTCCACAGAGTTTCCTTCAGGAAAAGGCATCTTTACGCAAAGAAGATGGTCAACTGTGTGTTATTGTTTACGGAGTCACTTTAAGGAAGCAAAGAGTGAAGAGGTAGACCCTTATGGGGATTATTGTTGTCTTAGTGTTTCAAGCTGTGTTATTCATAATCACACATAAATCACACACGAAGTTTCTATTTTTAGAGGCCCCTTGGGCTGGGGTTGTAGCTCAGCTGGTAGAATGCTTGCCTAGTATGCATGAAGCCTTGGTTTGGTTCTCAGGCACGGTGGCATATGCCTGTGATCCCAGTACTCAGGAGATGCAGGCAGAAGAATCATGAGTTCAAGAAGACCTTCCTGGGCTATAGTTACATATCAAGTTGAAGGCCAGCAGAGGCTACAGGAGACCCTGTCTCAAATCAAACAAACAGCTTCGCTGTTTCTGTAAGTATCCTTCAGCCATTAATTCTCTTCTTACCTATTATGGGCTGGATGTTGTTTGCCATCACAGTGATGAACTGATGATAGATCCGTATAGCCACATCACTCATAATCTGCCTGTATTCTGTAAGATCAAAATTGTTCAAGCAGTTCTTATTCTGCTGTGGGCTGTTATACTTCATGAATTCCTGAAAGCAATTTGAGCACAAACATGAGAGTGCTGTGGACAAGAAGGAAGTTGAAATACTGTCTATCCTAAGGATGTTATAATCGGCCTCTAGGGTAACTGCTGCAGCTTAAAACTTAATCTCTGCTTCTAAATGAGCTCTTCTAGTTATTTTGTATGACAAAATAAGAAAAAAGGCAATTTATTGTATGGTCTCAGCCAGTCACACCTGGAATCACAGCACTGCTTTTGAAGCAGAGAGCTACAGAGACAGATACCTAAAAGCCACTCTGTTGTTCTAGTTCAGTGAAAAATGCCCCAAGCGAAGCTTGAAGGAGAACACCTTCATGGTGTCAGTTCCTGGAAGAAGAGTTGGGGTGCAGGGGTCATCTACTTATGGATTATGGATGAACAGAGCCCTCTAGAGAAAACAGTTAGAAAGACAAACCAGAGGTTATATTTTGGGGCATCATACTGAAATCCACAGAAGGTCCCCATCAGGAGGAAACAAGACAATCTCATCTATTGATTTGACAGCTTATTAGCCAAAGCCCCACAAGGGCTTCCTGGAGTTTCCAGCATGAACATCCAGGCACAGAACAGGTGGTAGGCAGATCGGCTCCCTAGGTGAAGAGGAGGCCAGCAAGATGGCTGGCACAGAGGCTGTGTGGACTGCGGAGCAGGGTACCCTGGTTACTAATGTATGCCTCTGTGAGCCAGGTCCTGAGGTGGTCCTAGGTTGCCAGCAGCAGGACAGGTGTGTGTCCCTACCTCTTCTCCACTGTACTGCTTCAGGCAGTTGAGGAAATGGCAAGTGTTGGAAAGCCAGAAGGACAGCATCTCCAAATCTTCAAGATGTTCCTTAGGCAAGAGAAGACAATGTTGGATGGGCATGGTGACACACACCTTTAATCCCAGCACTTGGGAGGCAGAGGCTGGTAGATCTCCCAAGTCTGAGGCTGGAATGGGCTACACAGTGAATCTCTGTGTCAGCAAACAAACATAAGAATAAGCTCAGCTGGTAACTGCTGATCTGTGTGCCATGCGAATGTAGGTTCCTCTCCACATGGTAGCCAACTGTCTAAGTACCTGGTCTAAGTAGCCATCCAGTCTGCTAAGTACAGATGGGGAGGGGTATTTACCACACTGAATAGAATCTGGAGTCCCGAGTAACTGTGTGGAGAAGAGCCGCCCTCCAACCTGGATGAGTCATTACGGGAAAGTTAGGATTACCAGAAGGCCCTCTATCTTCTTCAACACACTGTATATTCGGGGTTGGGGTGGGCTGGGAGGGGTCTTAGCTACAGTATTTTAACCTTACAAAGTCACCAACCTAAGGAGCGCATAGTTCTTCTTTTCCAAACCAGGAAAAACAGTAATAATAACATTTTAATTTAAAAATTTATTATATATATGAATATGTGTGTGTGTGTGTTTTATTTACATGTGTGCAGTGTCCATGGATGTTAAAAGAGGGCATCAGATCAGAACCCTTGGAATTGGAGTAATGAATGTAGATTGGAGTTACCATGTAGATTCTGGGAATTGAACCCACGGTCCTCTGCAAAAGTAGCCAGAGCTCTTAACCACTGAGCCATCTCTCCAGGCCTAACAACAATGTTTTAGGAAGGAGAATAATATACTTGTCAATGGAAGAGAGGAATAATTTCCCGTTTTCCCTACTGCTACACTGATGGACCATACATCCCTTGCACATGAGGGGATGGAGAGGTGAGGGTGATGGCTACAAACTGTATCCTCTCCCTAAGTCTTTGCGGCCTACTGGCAGGGCCTCATCCATTTGTCTTTCCTTAGTATCTTTCCTTCTTCAGGGAAGAAAACTAAGGGTGGACAAAGGCCGGGTGTCGGGTGGTTTCCCAGAACTGTTTCCAGATCAGGTACCATGTCAAGGACCCCTACCTTCACCACGTGCTTGATGCCGTTAATGGCACTGTTCATGAGTGATTTGAGCATGTTGGCATCGTTTAGGGAGTCTGCGTATCGCACACACATGAACAGGATGTGAGCTGGCAGCCCGGGGATCATGTTCACCACCACACCTCGGGGCTTCAGGTCTGTAGTAGAAAGAAACATGCTCTCAGATGCTGGTAAGCCCTCCTCCTATGACTGCTGGGGGCGGGGTGGGATGGGAGATGGGGAGGGGGTGGGGGTCCTGGCCTCTCTGTGCTTGGGTGAGGCCTGAGAGTACAGGTATGTCTTCTCTCTCTGAGAAATTCAATATGGGTTTTTACTTGGCAAAAGTACAAGGGGGCCACTGGCTCCCCTCACACCTCATCTGTAAAGGGCTCCCACTCTTAAGAGGCCAGATAGCAGAAAGAAGTTGTAATTTTCCCTGGTGTGGAGGCTCTAGGCATTGCACCTCCAATAAAAGAAAGGAACCCAAGCCCCAAGGTACCTCACCCAATCCCTTTGATAAGGATGGAAGCAATCTCAAGCCTCGGGAAGTTGTTTTGAATAGAGACACTAGTGACCAGTAATACTGCAGAGGGGACAAGCTAGCCTCAGGATAAAAGATGTCAGAGAGGTGCTGGAGAGATACTCAGAGCTTAAGGGCACTGGCTGCTCTTGCAGAGGACCCAGTTCGGTTCCCAGTACCCGTATCGTGGCTCACAGCTATTTGTAACTCCAGTTCCCAGGGATCTGACCACCTTTTCTGGCCTCCATGAACGCCAAGAATACACATGGTTCACATAGAGACCTATATACACGCAAGTAGACACTCACACACATTAAATAAAGTCTTAAAGAGAGAGATGTCAGCGAGAAAGAGCAGGGATGAAGAGGGAAACCTCACAAAAAAACCCAGCACCCTTCTGTGGCTGAGTTACGACAGAGATCCCTCTGTGTCAAGGCAGGTGGGGCAGTGTTAGGGTTTGAACCTGAAGTGTCCCTTATAAACTTACGCTTTGAGTGCTTGTTTCCCAACTAGTGGTGCTCTTTGGGGAGGCTGGTACCTCCCTGGTGAAATTAGGTCATTAGGGGCGGGCCTTCAAAGAAGGACACCAGTCCCTGCTGTTGTCTCTGTTTCCAGCTGCTGTGCGTGAACAGGTTTCACTGCACGCTCTCAGCACCAGGAACTCAGTCTGCCCCACCATGCCAAAATAAACCTCTCTTCCAGTTGTTTCCGTCAGGCATTTTGCTAGCAGTGACTGAAAAGTAAGCAATAGCCTGATGCTCTTTTTGGGGCTTGGGAATTCGAGATAGGGTTTCTCCCTGTAGCCCTGGCCATCCTAGAACTCACTGAATAGACCAGGCTGGCCTTGAACTCAGAGATCCACCTGCCTCTTCCCCTGAGTGCTTGGATCCTAGGTATGCCTGATTATGTCCAGGACTAGGAACTGCATCTTCCACCCTGACCCTACGATGAGACCTGTGAGAAGGCTGGGGTAGTGGTTCTTAGCTGAGGTTCATTTTGGTTCCCCAAAGGACACTGGCAGTGCTGTAAACAACGGAGTTGATGCCAGTTTCTGGTGTAGGCAGAGTCATGCTATGTGCTGCTGCGGTTTACAGTGCAAACCCCTGTCCCTCGATCAAGAATCACTGAGTCAGTTAGCGCTGAAGCCAGGAAGCTTCAAGCTTGGGAAGAAGCCATGAAGGAAGAGAGAAGAGAAAGGACAGCCCCTGCCTAGGACTTTTTGAGCTGTCTGATGTTCAAGTTCTCAAAGAGAAAGCATAACCCAGAGATCTGGGTTTGACTACCAAGAATGAGGTTTTGAATGAGCTTGGCCTCATCTTCTTTCTTGTATTCCAGCATTCCAAGGTACTCCTTGGGTCCTGAGGGCAGGTACACATTGTTGGCTGTAGACAGAGGCAAATGGTAAGCTACATCCACAAAACCCACAATCCCCGGTTTCACAGTGAAGATACTGGTGGGTTCACCCTGCCCCTGAACTGCTGTGGCTGGCAGCTCTGTTAGAGCTGTGCGGTGCGTTAGCTTTCTCCCTACAGTGAGCATGGCCATTGCTGAAAAGACTGAGATGTCCTTGAATGAGTTCCTGATGCATCTCCAACACGGCAGGGAGGGAAAGAAACCCAAGTTATTGCCCTGATGTCGTCTACTGGGAAGGACACAAGACTCAGGGACCAAGTTTGAGTCACAGGGTCTTGACCACAGGGGTGGGCAGGAATGCTAATCTCCAAAGGCTCCTGCGTTAACCACCACAAATTTTGTGGTAGGAATGGTAGGTTGCTAGGTTTGGGGGTACTGTGTTACACAATGACGGATAACTGACACAGGCAGAAAAGAGTTCTGATTCAAATGTGTTGAGTTGTAAGAAAGTAGTTAAAGAGACAAAATGAATCAAGGGCTCAGGACAAGAAGTGAGGATTAAAAATGGGTTTGGGTGGACATTATACAGAGAATGTAGCCCATTATTTTGTTCATCTACTCATTTTTTGTTCATCTAACCATCTTCCATCTATCTTACATTCATCATCCACCTATCTTCTATCCATCATCTATCTAATTTATCAATCATCCATCCATCCATCCATCCATTCACCGATTCCAACAGTAGAGATATAAAGGATAGGATATCCAGACCTTGTCCCTGTTAACATGGGACAAATTGGCATATAACATCTATTACTGAAGAGGAAAGAGCCTCAGTTCAGCAGAAGAGTTTCCAGGTCAGCAGCTGTGTCTGCCTCTATTTCAAATTTAAGTAGTAGAGTATCTAAGAATAAAGGAGGTCTTCAAAGGAACAAGCATGGAAAAAGAAAGAGATGGCTCCAGGTATAGCCTGTGCAAGCAAGGCTGGGATGAAGAGGAAAAGTAAAGAGCAAAATTGTGAAGAACACGAGAAAAGAGCAGAAGGCTAGCATGGACACAGACTCCAAAGCAGAAAGGAAAGAAGGCTGTGGTTCCTTCCATTGGGCTTCATGGGGACAGGCTACACACGTCATTCAGCTGAGGTCAGGATGTCATGGCTGTCTTCTTTCTTTTTCTCTCCGCTAATAAGAATTGAGATACTGATCTGTCTGTGAGAGGTAGTCTTCAAAATGACTGATTGGACACTCCTTTACAATCTCATCTTGAAACTGTGGAACTAACAGAAAGGGGATAATGTATTTGTTTTAGGGTATCTCTTGAAATGACGTGAGTGTGCCCAGTATCTGACGCAGTAAGCATTTATGCCTTGCAGGCTCTTTAGCTCATCCCTAAGTCCTAAACCTGAAAAACTGAGCTTCATTCCTTTGGGCTCTGTGTGCTTTGGACAAGGCAGAGGCCACACACTTCTGAATACAGTGTCTTACGCAAAAGCTTAAAAGAATGAGAGTGTTCCCCTCCTACCTTTTTCGATTGTCTTGGTCAGAGTCTTGACTTGATCCTGTAGCTTTTTAATCATTCTGTCCTTCATGTCTAACTCTTCTTCAAGATCCTGCAAGAAACCCAAAGATACAAGGACTTAGAGGCATCTTCTTTGGGTTTGGTTTTGTTAATGGCATTATGGAGCTCTATTTCACATACTGTAAAATTCACTCACATACATGATTTGCATAGCGGCCGCTTTCTGTATTATCCAGTTCCTGATATTTCCAAGGTACCCTCAAAGAATGCTACGTCTGGGCTGACTCAGAGGGTCAAGAAGCTTCAAGCCTGATGCTCTGAGTTCAATCCCAAGTACCCACATGCTGGGTCCTTCAGGTTGTACACATGTAGACACGCGCACGTGCACACACACACACACTCACACAGTCCTTGTTAGCTTTTTGCTAACTTAACATCAGCTACAGTCATTTGGGAGGAGAGAACCTCAATTCAGAAAATGTCCCCACCAGCTTGAACTATGGGGAATTTTCTTTATTAATGATTGATGTTGGAGGGTCCGCCCCATTGTGGGTGGTATCACCCCTGGGCAGGTGGCCCTGGAGGATATAAAAAAGCACGCTGAGCAAACCACCACCAGAAAGCCAGGAAGCAACGTTCATCCAAGGCTGTGTTTCAGGTTCTGCCTTGAGTTCCCTCCATGACAGACTGATGTATAACTGTAAGCGGAAATGAACCCTTTTCTCCCCAGGTGGCCTTTGGTCATGTTGTCTTATCCTATCAATAGATAACCTTAAACAAGACACATACAAACATAATTTTTAAAAGTGTAAAAACCCTGTATCCTTGATCTGTCGCTCGTTAGTTTATTTTATGCGGTCACTCATTTCACTATGGCTGCGGGTTTGCCTAGTCTAGACATTCTACACCAAGGAAATCACACAAGATGTGGTATTTTACTTCTGATACTTCCATATAACAACGTTTTTCATATGGCTGATATCCCTTTTTACTACTTCTTACTTTATGGATATAGTACATCTTTATCTATATCCCTTGGTTATAAGTTAATGTCCAACACAGACTTTAAAAACAAGAGCATGGGAAATGGGCTTTTTTGGATGTCAGAAGAAGGCACCAGAAGATTGCCCTAACATTTGGGTGTGGCTGTCCATTTCCTTCCTCGCCCATGCTGAGTTTGACTTACATACTGGGAGGGTCCCAGGTACCCAGAACTATCTCTTATAAAGGGCATAGAGTGTTTCAGTTCTTCTGAAAGCGACTACCTGTTATTTTGTCCTGTTTCTTTACGACAGGATCTCACGTTCTCAAACTCCCTTCAGGGATGACCTTTAACTTCCGACTCTCCTGCCTCCACCTCCTGAGTGCTGGGATCACAGGCACTCACCACTTGGCCGGCCTGTGCAGTTCTGGGGAGGGCAAGCCCTCTACCGCTGAGTTTTATCACCACACAATCACCTGTCTTTGAGGTAAGGACACAGCGTGCTCTGACAGAAGGCCTTCTGGTCCCCAGCTGTTAGTCTCATTCCGTAGGTGGCAAGCTCCCTCCACTCAGCGCACCACCACACAGGCAGCCAACCATCCCTACTCCTCACCCTGTTTTCCAAAGACAGCCGAGATGCCTCTTGTTGGAGAGGACTCTTGACGTCTCCCTCAGCTTCTGGTTGCTTCTTCGGGAACTCTCTGGCCTCCTGCAGTTCTTGGATCTTACCCATCAGCCCCTCTTTCCCTTCAGGAGGCATTTCACCGTGTGCTTCCAGGGCCCTGAGGAAGGGACAAGGTGCTCTGGGCATCGGCGTGACCACCCCGGCGTTGATGACTGCACAGATAGGAGAGCACTGGCCAGTTCCCACCAGAACACTCACTTGCCCTGTATTCCCTCCTCCTCTCGGACTCGAGGTAGGTGGCTGAACGGCTCTTCCAGCTTTCCTGTTGTGAGAGACCCGTCAGTGCTGTGGCCAGCCGTATCACTGAGTTCTAACTTGGGGTTGCCATTATTTTCACAGATCGAAGGCTCTAACCCGTATCTAGTCAGAGGCTAGGTTTTATTTGGTCTGAACAAAGCTTAGTTTTTTTTTTTTTAACGCATTACTTAAGAATGACATTTTATATGAACATCACCTTTCTAGATTTTCCTTAAAAATAGTAATAGCATCCCAGGCTACATTCCCACTGTGCCAGACACCACTGGAACTTGAAGGAAGCCGTTCCCTTTAATACCCCACCCATTCTTGCCTTCCACCCAGCTCACCTTGTACCCCGTTGTTACCTGCCGGACCCTAGAGACCACAGCTTAATGTCCCAATGCCGTGGCTTCCTGTGCATTTCCTAGATGCTTGAGTCTCTAAGAGCAGGACCTGGATGATTCCAATTACCTTCCATCTTCTCAGCCTGCTCCTTCAGGCGGCATTCAAGATCCTGCTTCTGCCTCTCCAGCTCTGAAATCTGCTGCTTAAAGTCTGGGATCATCTTCAGGAAAGAGAGAAAACTATTAGAATTTTTAATGGATAAGTTTGGATTTTTGCGCTCTCCAAAATGGACACTCACCCATCTCCTTGTCTAGCTTGTGGAATGCACAGCTGTGTAAAAGGCCTGCTGAGGTACTAGCATTCGCTGACATTACATCCCCTCCTCCCTCATCTGAAGACCTATGCAGTGGGCTCAAGAAATCCCAGCATGCTCAGAGAGAACAGTTCTCACATGGCTAGCCTGGGAAGGAAAGAGGTGCACTGTGGGAGAGAAAAGGTGCCCTGTGCTGAGTGGCACCAAGGACTACAATGCCATCTCACCCAGAAGAGGACGCACTATCGGAGATCATTCTGCAGCTGGAATTGTCCAGGACTCTTCCACAAGCCCCTCTCCTTTGTTGTGTATCTTTTTGAATGCCCATCCCTTCCTCACCCAGTCAGGTAAGAAGAGTTTTTCTATTCTCTAAGTTTATACCAACACCCAGGCCTCTGAAGCCCAAAGAAAGAATACTTCTAATTAGATCTCACTGTCAGTCCCTCATCAGCGTTTATCTCAGAAATACAGAAGCCTAGGAAGGCCCTTAACTGGGGCACAGGGCCCGCTCCCGTTTGCTCCCTGGGGGGGGTAGCTCTGGGAGTCCCAAGTTATGGTTAGAGAAGGAGCAAAGAAGCAAAACAGCAGCAGCTAGTGAGCTGGAAGAAGGAGCCTTGAGGAGTGTGATCCTCTGGAGCCCCAGAGGCAGGGGAGCAGCCAGTGTTGCCACAAATTGCCAAGGGGCTTGTGACAGAATGGGGTGATTGCAGAAAAAATAAAGGATGTGTGGAAGAATGGTTAATGACCTTGAAAAGACCTATCAACTCAAAGAAACAGGATGGTGAGTGCAGCAAATCATGGATAAGAAAGTGTGTGTATCTTGAAAGCATGTGTGTGTGTTTGTGTGTGTCTGAAAAGCATGTGTGTGTGTGTGTGTGTGTGTGTAGATCCTGAAAGAAGTGTGTGTGTGTGTGTGTGTAGATCCTGAATGAATTGAGCAGGTATGAAGGAGAAAAAGGGCCAGATAAACCAGATAAACACAGTAAGAAGGGAAAGATTTAGAGGATATTCCAGGGATGAAGAGATGGACTGACACGAACATGTGCCCTTTTCCAAGAGCCACGATTTTGCCTTGGTCTGCTTTGGGTTTTGTTGGAGTCTGAGACTAGAATCAAATATATAAATTTAAGCACATTCACAGAATTTGAACCCATCACATGGTAATCAAACACTCTCAAATCTGAGTGTTTTCCAGCCTGGGAACATTGTATAGATTTATCTTTTGATCTCATTATTTACCACTAGAGAACTAGTTAAAATGAGCTATCTTGCTGCAAAGAACTGATTTTTGCTCCGCCAGTGAATAATGCCTCTGGAACAATGGCTGCCAGCAGGCCATGGCAAGGCCGTACCATGTTTTCTGATGTCAGCCTGCTGACTTCATGACGGATGCTTTCATTGATGTCTGTCTCTTCTCTGAACAGTTTCTGCAGGTGGTTGATCTCTTGGCTCAGGTGCACGACTTTGAAGTTCAGACCTTCAATCTCTTTTTCATAGCAGTCCTTCTGAGACTGGAAATGGCTCTCCAGAACACTGTTAAAGGAAGGGTAGAGGAATGAGCCCAAGGTCTCTGGGTGGCCACAGCAAGATTATCACACAGCTGCTGGGAAAGCTAGGGTCAGCGTTTCACCCTCTGGACCTAAAGCTGACAATGCAGTCACAGAGACAGCGGAGGAATTAGGAACTGTAATCAGAAGACCCTGACCGCTGTTATCACAGTGTGCGTGGTTAACATGTGGCTAATGACAAGGACATTCCATTTTGGAAGCAATTCAGTGATGTTTTTACAGCTAATCGTAGAAAAGCTCTGTTATGCAGGATACAAATGTGCTTTGTGTGTCCCTACATGCTTTTGAGGATTCACTGAGTGTCCAAGATGGGTCCTAATGTGAGCCTTTGGCGGGACCCTGCCGAGATCCAATTGTGCCTGCTTCCCTAACGCCAGGATTAAAGGCATATATATACCATCACGTCCAGTGGGGGGAAAAAAATCTATTTTCAACTCAGTTTTGTTGGGGACCTAAGACTTCTTTAAAACACAAAGTTTATTAATTTAAAGAAATGCGGAAGCTTCTTCAATCATTTGCTTCTGTGATATAACGTTGTTTTCCTTTAAAAACATTTACGCACTTTTATTTCATGTGTATGTTTCCCTGCCTGTGTGTACGCCTGGAAATCATGTGTAATGCCTGTGGAGGGCAGACCTGGAGCTGGAGATATAGATGGTTGTGAGCTGCCGTGTGGGTGCTGGGAAACTAATGGACGTGGGTCCTTTGCAAGAGCAGGTCAGTGTTCTTAAGTGCTGAGTCATCTCTCCAGTACAGATTTTATTTGCTTTTTTTCAGGTAAGGTCTCTAGCCCAGGCTAGCCTCAAACTTCTTAGGAAGGTAAGGATGACCTTGAACTTCTCCATCTTCTTGATTTCACAGTGCTGGGGGTCCAGGTCTCACACCCCATTTTTTTAGTACCAGGGATGGAAATCAGAGTTTCATGCATGCCAGGCAAACATTCTATTAACTGAGCTTCATCCCCAGTCCTGTAATCAGTTTTTATCAGACATGAGGCCTCCCCTCTGGACAAATGGCTAAATTCTCAGAGAGGTCTTTCTAGGGTTTATTAGATAATTCTACCATAAGAATTTACTTCACACGTCAAATCTAGGTGAGCTGAACTTTCCAACATTGTATTGTCTCTGGAAAAAAACAAAAACAAAGCAAACAAAAAAAAACACATGAGAATTATGTTTCACCGAGTTGCTTTCTTTAGTCCTTCATAGGCAAACCAAAGTTCTCCATCCTCATTTAAGTGTTCCAGATCTTCCACAGAGAGCCTGGAAAATAAAACGAAGGAGGCACGAACGTCTAGCCTTGCTCATGTTTTATATGGTTTATGTGTGTCAGTCCTACAGTACAATTCATCTTGCTTTTTAAAAGATTTGTGTGTGTGTGTGTGTGTGTGTGTGCGCGCGCGCGCGCGCGCACGCGCGCAGGTACTGGTGGTGACCAAAAGACAGCATCAGATCCCTTATGAAGCTGGAGGTACAGCTGATTGTGAGTCAGTGACGCAGGTGCTGGGCACTGATGCCTGGTCCTCTGAGGGGGCAGCAAGCACTCTTTCCCATCTGTCTCTCAGAGAACCATCTGTCTCTCCGACCCCAGCACCATTTTCTTTTTGAGGCAGGGTCTCTCAGCGGCCTGGAGCTCACTGATTAGGCTAGACCGGCTGGTCAGCAATTCCAGGAATCCCTCTGTCTCGACCTCCCACTGGTTGGTCACCAGCATGGATGTGATGCCATGTTTAGCTTTTCTTTCTCTTTTTGGAAACACATGGGCTCTAGGGGACACACTCACACTCACACGCTAACAGGTGGCCGAGTCACCTCTCTAACCTGTTCTATGTTTGTAAGTGTCTGATGATGTAAAATTGATCACCTGCTTCTAACGTCTTCAATGTCATAGCTCTCCAGGAGCTGTTGGGTGACTTCTGACATCCTTTCTGGAAGGAAAGAGAGAGCGGCATAAATTGAATTTGAACATGACTTTCTTCCCCATGGCCTCTCCGGGGTTGCTTCTATATCCCACCACTGAATAACCTACCGGCTGACCACCTTCTCAGATATCCAACTATCAAGCCATCTAGACTACCCACTAACCAGCCCAGGCCCAGGGTACCTCTCATTTCCCGCTTCTGCGACTGCACGTGTTTTTCCACTTCTATCTTCTGTGCCTGAAGCAGCTCTATCTCCTTCTCAAACTCAGCAATGGTCTGAAGCAGAGCCACGAACAAACCGGTGCAGAGAAAAACAGCCGTTACACTCTTCATCAGGCAAGGCTGCACGCCTGTCCCAGGGCATATGGCGCCCTGCGGCCTCCAGGCGGCTTCCTAGCTGGAGTCTTAGCTGGCTCTCACAGCCTGGCAGCTTGCCCTGTAGCAGCTCAACTGCTCAGCTGGTTGCAGATCTACCTGGTTACGGGAATTAGCTTCCCCATTGTAAAGGAAGAAAACAATTGCAAGTTGGCTGTGAGAGGTGTGGAGGGCCAACTGAGGAGAAATCACAGGTCAGGAAGGCGAAAGTGCCTTCCTAGGAGGCTTTGGTCTTCAGCTAGGCTGAGAGGGGGTGCAGCTGCAGAGACAGGAGAGGCTTGGCACCCTGGGAGAGTTTCCTACAAACATCTCTGCTGGCCAAAAAGGGCTGCAGCCACTGCTGTTCACGCTGCAAGCTCAGCTCAAGGAAGACCACATGCAGCAGAGGTAAAAAGTCCTCTTCAGATACCCTAATACTCTGAGTACTGACAGGCCCAGCTCTGGACTCCACAGAGCCCACAGAGGGTGCTCCGTCTAGACACCTAATCCCCTTAATAGACCGTGAGGTGAGTAGAACAAGCTGGGCAAGCCCTCATCGATTAGACAATGAATCTACGCTGAACTGAAGGTTAAATGACGCATTCGGGCTCATGTGCCCGGCTTATGGGACTGTCCAGCCTGAAGCCTTGTTCCTGTTCGTGATTCTCTACACATTTCAGGTGATGTCTGCATTCACTTACGGTCTTTGGACTGTATCACAGAAAAGTTGATAATGACTGTTAAGATCTTTGTACGCCTGAGCTCTTAATGCGTCAGTGGGAGAGAGCGACATCTACTGGCGCCCCACTCCAAATGCAGGCTCACAATTCCCCCAGTTGTAAGATTAGCCTGGAGAGGCGGCTCAGCCATTAAGAGCACAGAGGACCTGGTTCAATCCCAGCACCCACACGGTCACTCACAGCTGTCTGTACTTCCAGTTCCAGGATGACACGCTCAGGCAAAACGCCAAAGCACATAAAGTAAAAATAAATAAATCATAAAAAAGATTAGCCAGTTGGTGTGACCAGCAGACACAGAAGTGACTGTTCAGAATGAGGAAGTCATGTAATCCAGTCTCTCCCAGTCTCCCAGATTTAAACAACAGAAGGCCAGTCGGGCAAGGAGAGCCAGGAGACTAGAGGCTAGCACAAAGCACGTATATGAAGAGATGGACAGACAGCTTCTCTGGGAGACCCAGAGGCGACACTGATTGATAGTTTGGATGGGAGAAGCTCTTACAGAGCACAAACAGCTGTCCCGTGGTGGCCCAGAACATCTGCAGAGCCTTCTGATGTGTGTTCTACATGTTCAGGGGAAGCGTAACAGCTTTCTGATGTGGCAATGAAATGCTTCGCATCTGAGAGCAGGATGCAGGCAGGCTCCGTGCTTATTCCCTGTAAAGCAGCTGTGTTCTCCCTTGACCATGCATCCTCCACCAGGCGTCTCTAAAACTGGGCTCCTCCCAACCCTCTGTACTGATTGTTCATATAAATGCCACCGTCAGCACTCAGGGGGCTGAGGCAGGAGGATCCTGAGTTCAGAGCCAACCCCACGTGACATGCTGAGAACGTGTTTCAAAATAAACAAACCTCGAAGACTTTAGGGGTGCATATGTTTAAGATTTCTAGACAGGAGTCATTGTCTGTGCACAGCCCACACCTGCTTTATTGTTGCTGTTTTTTTTTTTATAATCTTATTTCTCTCAAGATCTTCTTACCAAATTTCTATGGGTGTTTATATGTTTTTATGAAAATAAAAACAACACCAGTATTTTAACGTTTGGCTAAGCAATGAAAATATTCTTCTATGTGGTTTTTTTCCCCTCTCAGCTTATACGTTTCATTTTTTAAAACTTCTATTATAGATTGACAAAAACAATCATATATGGTTATGGGTGATGAGGTGAAACTGTGATTCACGAATGTAATTGGTCAAGATAACTGACACATACATCTATCTCTCAAATATCTGCCAGTCTTTGCAGTTATTCTCTTAACAATCATAAAATGCACAATACTGTGTTATTAACCATACTTGCCACTCTGGAGTGGATTTTCCCAAGATAGGGGCTCGTGTTGTCTAGTCTGGCCTCTAGCTCTCTGTGCAGCTGAGGAGAGCTTGAGCTGCTTCCAGATTCTCCTGCTTCCGTCTCCCTAGTGCTGGGATTACAGGAGTGGAACACTCTACCTGGCTTGGAGGTTCTGGGGTTCAAAGTCAAGGTCTCCTGTGTGTTAGAAAGGCACTGTACTGACTGGGCTGCATTCGCCAGACCTGGACAATTACTCATGTGAATTTTCGGGTAACAGTATAAATGGCAGATGACAATTTCATTTCAGTACAGGTATTCATATGTTTATAACATGGTAAATAATAAGGGCCTGAATTTACGATTTAAGCTGGAAGTCAATCTATTTATATATTTATATATATATATATATATCTATTTATATATTTCAGTCAATCTATTTATATAACTATATAGTTCCAACGTTAAAGTGTTAGGAGCTGACTTTTCAAACATGAAATAGAGTTTCAGATAGCCCAGGACCTGGACTTTGGGGAATGGAGTGCTTGGGCGCTGTGTGCCTTCAGTCTGTACGGCTGCTCCTGTTGTCTGGGAACACAGAGATGCTAAAGTAAGACGGGGCTAGCAGCTACTGGGACCACTCACTCTGCAGCAGCCCTTTCTCTGCCAGCTGCTACAAAAGAAAGCAGCACCCTGTGACTGTGGCTGTGACTCTCACCTCCCCAAAGGCTGTTCCCAAGCACCCTAAACAAGAGGCTCTACAGACGGCACTTCCTGTATAATGAACAAGCCTCGCTTAGCTAAAGGGACAAACCGTTAGCCCTGTCCTGCCACCCAGGAATCCGGTATAACCTGCCTGTAAGCATGTAGATAGGCTACTCATCAACTACAGGGCATGGCACCTCCTCATCCCACTCTCTCTGTGTAGATCAAGAACCCCACCAGGGGTTCTGAAAGCCTGCATACCCACCTTTGCTTGCTTGCTCAGGCGAGCCACCTCCCCCTTCAGGCTGTCAGAGGTGAGACGCCCCTCCTCCAGCTGACGATGGAGCTGAGTCCTCTCGTCCTTGAGGGCTTTAATTTCCTCTCTCAGCGACTCTATCTGCTTCTCATAGGCTTCCGTTTTCAGCTCGAAACTCTTTTCAAGAAGTCTAGACAGCAAAAGAAGAGAAGAAAAACTAGCTTAGAGTCGTTTTTATAGTCTCTGAACAAGACAATATGCAAGGTTCTGGAAATATTGAGGAGTCTCCTCTCTGCCAAAGAAGGAGATGGGTTAGTCAGGACCCACTGTAGCCATCACAGTAGCCAATGGCTCTATTTTTAGCTGTTTCCTGTTCTCTTAGTCTAAAACTAATGCCTTACACCTTCTGGTGTGAGGGATTCTGTTAGTATCACAGAGAGCCCAGGACAGAGAGTGTGGACTTCAGATCACACTAGGTGCAGGGACTCTCAAAGCCATACCTCAAAGCCATGCCTGGGTCCCCTGGGTGGGATCCATGTCCCTTAGCAAAGACCTAGCATAGGCCCTTCCAAGTTCCCAGGACCCCTCAGTGGTCTGATTTAGTTCTCAACAGATACAAGCCGAGCATCCCAGATTCCCAAAACTCAATCAGAAATGCTAAAATTCAAAACTACGCCACGGTGGGATAATGGAAAAATTGCCATCTTTGAAACATTTGGGACTTGGGACTGTGGGAGGAGGGGTGCTCTCTTAGTGAAGACTATGCCAAGTCTCTAAAACATGGAGAACTGTGGAAACAAAACCCTTCTGGCTCCAGGCTTCTCAGGTGAGGGACACGAGCAGCAGAGCCCTCTCTGTGCCCAGGGGTTTCACCTTCCAGGAAACGAAAAATGGCGTGTGTGTGTGTGTGTGTGTGTGTGTGTGTGTGTGTGTGTGTGTGAAAGCAAGCATCTGTATGTCTATGAATGTATGCACATACATGTACCCTGATGTTTGCATCTTTGCACATGGAGGCCAGAAGAGGTGGAGTTGCAAGTGTCTTGGGTCACCCGGCTTACATGAGTACTGGGATTCAAACTCTGGTCGTGCAGAATCTGCTCCTAATCATTCAGCTATCTCTCCATGCCTGTTTTAATAATTTCAGAAAGTATCTCAGCAAAGCCAGGTGCCCCGTTGTGCCTGGAAACTCAATTCCTTTTGAAAAGACCACTGAGTTGAACAGGTGAACAACTATAAAGAGACACATGACATAGACCAGCTCTGGGTCTTCTGTAGGGTCCAGTCAGAACTGAGGCAGCCTCGGGGGCTCTGTGGGCTTCCTGCAGCCTCACACCTCTGGGATGCGGGCCCAGAGATCACACCCAAAGCCTCACACTGCTGGCATGCCAACTTAGAGTCCTGATTGATCCGCTTTAACAGCCCTAAGGAAGAAACTCTGAGGAGGAGAAACATGCCCCACAAATAAACCTTTAAACTTTGTAACTCAACCCCCAAAACCACTTCAGTATTCTCAAGATGCCAGTAAAAAAAATAAAACAAAGCCTGGAGTCTGAGGCATAAAAAACCTCAGACCTAGAGCCTGGACCTGTCAGGTCTACCAGTGGTTTGAGCCTCTGAGGACCGTGACAGGAGCCTAGCACACACAGGGAGATCACCAGGGGCCAAATGGAGCTGCAAAGAGGGCCAAGGCAGACAGTTTTGCTCGTTTCACGGCCTCCAGAGCCTCACCCAGACAGGACAGCAGGGAGCTCAGGGCGACCTGTGCGGCTGGCTCTTCAGCCTTTGGAAGTCCTCTTACTCACCGCCCTAGCCAGACCACGGTTTTCCTGCCAACTGCATGGGGAAGCGGTTGGTACCTCAGCATTCCAGGCTGCCCTGAGAGTCTGTCTCCCTCGCATCACTCCACCAAGCTCCTCACCCAGATCTATAAACCATGGACTCCTTCTGAGAAAGGGAACCCAGACTGGAATCTCTGGGAATTAGCAGATGGTCTATGATTGAGATAGGAAGGGGAAATGTCCAGCCCCAGGCCATGGGACCCGTGAGGGTCATCGTCAGGCTCACTGTGGACCCATACCCTACGTGCCAGGGTCCAGATTAGGGCGGCTGCAAGCTGAACCGAAAACAGCAGAGAGTAGGTGGGGTGCGGCACTGTTGGTGTGGACCTTGCCTGGTAAGCCCGAGGCCTAGGCCCCATTTCTGGCGTTAACCTAGCAGTGAACCACCCATAACCCCGAACTGGTGGCGGGGGGAATCAGAGGTTTAAGGTCATCCTCTGCCATGCAGGAGGTTCAAGGCCAGCTAGTGAGGTCTGAGGCCATATCTGAAAGAAAAGGAAAGAAGGGAGGCGAGAAAAGGGAGGGGGAGAAAAGAAGGGAAGGAATAGCCAGGCAAGGGAGATGGCGACCCTTACAGTCTCTGCTGTTCCTCTTTCTGCACGTCCTCGAACAGCTGCCGAGTGAGCTTGTCCATTTTTTCTGTGGACAGAGAGCAGTCTTTGAAACGAGTCTGCGGAGACAAGGTCTTCACCGCCTCACGCCTCAGAGTCACCGCAGAGGGTTTGTTACTGCTGAGGCCCATGGTGAGGAGGGCATACGTGAGTCTCCATAAACTGGGCATGTGGGTGCGGGGGCCTCAACAAAACAGCGCCATTACCAGCACCCAGCCACACGTGCGCTGGCACCAATCAGGCTAATGTCCAGCTACGCTCCTGAGAACTGTGGGAGACTTAAGGTGGAGAGGTTGGAAAGCCCTCAAGGCAAGCGCTCAGGGCTAGTGTGTTAAGACCCATGCAGGGCTCAGGCTCCAGCTCGCTCCCCACTGACTCAGCGGGCGCCAGGGCCTGGGCCTCAGTGAGCGTGTGTCATCCTAAGGCTGCCCACTCCTAATCTCCTCCCCACATTGTGGTGCTCCTCCTCTCCACAGGCCTGGCGTCCCATTAGTCCACACGCTGGCAAAGCACATGCGAAGTCCCCCGGGGCCATTCACAAGGTTCTTACACGCTTACATACACTCATATTCACAGACACTCCTAAACACACACTCATACACAGGTCGCCACATACTCACACACTCATGAAGGCTCATGAACATTCTTGCACACTCACACTCCTATACTCACAAACACTCTCAAACATACACTCACACATTCACGACTACTTGAAAACACTCATCCACCCCCAAATTACACACTCATACTTGCACACGGCCACACTCTTACCTCAGGTGCCCCCACACTCACATTCGCACACTATTGCACACTCTTTACACAGGTTCACCCTCCCCTACACTCATTCACAAGTACATATTCTTTTTGTTTTGTATTTTCAAGACAGGGTTTCTCTGTGTCTCTCTGTGTCTCACTCTGTAGACCAGGCTGGCCTTGAACTCACAGCGATCTGCCTGTCTCTGCCTCCCTAGTGCAGGGATTCCAGGCGTGCGCCACCACCACCCGGCTAACTACATACTCTTAAACACACTTATACCCCACACACTTACACACTCATGAACACCCTAAACTCTTGCACATGTACTCTCTCAACACCTATGGCACCCATGCCCTTTGCACACTAATATACTCACACCCACTCACCCACTCTTACACACTTACACTCACACACAAACTCTCACACATACTCTTGCGCATACAGTTCCATGGACAATCATACACACTCAAACTCTCACACCGCCCCCACCACGAACAACACCGTACAGACGTACATACAATATGCCACACACACACTCATACTCTCTTTCTTCGGTCTGGCTGCTGCTTCTGAGGCACAGACAGGGGGATAGGAGCGCCTTTTCCACACGCCCACATGCACTTACGCCCTTGGTGTGTGAGGCGGGCAAGCCCAAGCTGGAGGCCCGGTTGCACCCGCACCAACAGCTACCTTTCAGCTCGTCGGTCTTGTCTTGCAGCATCTGCTCTGCCTGCTCCCTCTGTGACTGCAGCTCTGCATTGTGTTTCTGCAGCCTGGACAGCTTCTGTGGAAGGGGAGGGACACGGGGACACCCTGGTGAAGTCCCCGCCACGGCCCCGTGAGGAGCCCTGTGCCGAAGTCTTCAGTCTCTCTCTCTCTCTCACACACACACATACACACACACTTGGCCCAGGCACAGGGTCAGGGGCCCCAGGGGACGTGGAGGCAGACCAGTCCCCACCTCCCTGGCCACGCTGACAGCTGACACCCGGAATGTCTCAGGCCTCTCCCGAGCTCCGGGTACCCAGGGCAGGTTACTAATTAACCTCTTAGCTCACAACACACATGAATTCATGTTTGAACACCTCTGTGGCTTCTCCTGATGAGAGGCCTGCGGGGGCTGAAGTGTGGACCTCATGGTGGTGATGGCCATGACTGGCAGAGCCATCGAGGGCTGGGCAATGTGGGCGCCCCCAGGCACCGGGTCACACACTCTGGGGCTCACGGCTGCTAGTGTGCGAGCCTCAAGCCTTTGGAAGGCACAGGGGAACAGACGGTGGTGAAAGAAACTCAGTTAGGAAATGCTGGAACGCTCCTGCTCATGCCTGGGTGTGGCAAGAACACTTAGATCTTTTTGTCCAGAGGGTCAGTGATTTGGCCAAACTGCACAGCTAGCCAGCAGCAAGGTCACTTATAAATCGAGGATGTTGGGATTTCTCACTAGACCACATAGGTCCTGTGTCACAGGTCAGGGAAAGGAGGCCTTCAGAGCCCACAAGGGTGGACAAGTGACAGAGGAAAGAGGGGACACGGCCAGCAGCGCTCCTTGGGCCTGTGACAGCTTGGTTCCCTTGTCGGGGCTGCGAAGCCCTGCCTCAATTCCCAGGCAGAGAACGGAAGGTGCACACTCCTGCCATGTGGTACGCTCCTGACCTCTTCCACGGAGTCCCGGTATCTCCTGCCCTTCTCTTCATAGTTGTGTCGGTGGGTGGCTGCTCTCTCCAGCTCTGCCTCCAGCTTCTGGACCTTTTCCAGGTCACCAGCCCGCAGGGAGGCCAGGCTGGTTAGCTTTTCCACCAGCCCGTGGTTCTCTCTGTTCTAGAGAAAGACCCGGGGGTCAGAGGTCTGTTTCAGAGCGAAGCAGCTGGTGCATTGTGCCTCACTCTGCAGGGTGGCGGTCGCCTTTACCCCTAGTGACTTTTATTGGCATCTCCCCGGGGAATTGAGCGAGGCAGACTCTTTCTCAGCTGGCGTCTCTTATCGGGTGTGACCTGTCTGCTCCCGGGACTCCACAACAACTTTAATGCTAGAATGTGCTTCCCTCAAAAATCAGATGCTGCACCTTCATCCATGGACCTAGGGTATGACGACTTGAAGAAGAGGAAGAAGAAGAAAAAGAAGAGGAAGAGGAAGAAGAAGAGGAGGAGGAAGAAGAAGAAAAAGAAGAAGAGGAGGAGGAAGAAGAAGAGGAGGAGGAAGAAGAAGAAAAAAAAGAAGAGGAGGAGGAAGAAGAGGCTGAAGAAGAAGAGGAGGAGGAAGAGGAAGAGGCTGAAGAAGAAGAGGAGGAGGAAGAAGAAGAAGAAAAAGAAGAAGAGGCTGAAGAAGAAGAGGAAGAGGAAGAAGAAGAGGCTGAAGAAGAAGAGGAGGTAGAGGAGGAAGAGGGAACTTGGGTATCCCTGGAGGCCATGGGGTGGACCTCAGCAACACGGGTGGCTAGTGCACTCAGCGAGAGACTCTCGGAAGGCGGGCAAAGAGGGCTGCCTCGAAAATGCTTGCCTCCAAAGCCAAAGTGCTACAGTTTGGGTTCCCAGAATCCACACGCTGCCAGGTGGGCATGGGATTCCTGGAGTAAGCTGGCTAGGATGAGCTGCTGACTGTATAGATGAGCTCTGAGTCTGACTGACAGTCCTTGCTTCCAAGGCATAAGGTAGAGAGTAACCAAACCTGCACACGTGTGTGTGTACTTACACACATGTGCACCTCACACATATGAACACGCACACACAGATTGGTACCGATGCCCACCTGGTCCTCCAGCTTCTTCTGCAGGCGCTGGACCCTGTATGTCAGCTGAATGTTGAGCACGAACCGGCGGATGTTCTGGAATCTGCGCCGGGCCAGCCACGCCCTTGCGTACTTCTGAAGGATCACTGCCTTGTGCTCCTGCAGCAACTGGGGAAGGAGCTCGGTGAGGTGCCAGCCAGACCCCCTGTCTCTCTCTCTCTCTCTCTCTCTCTTCACCACCGGAGCACTCCCACGGTGCAGGACGGGAGTCTCCCATCACTGACCCGCTGAGCCCTTCAGACTTCTAGAGCAACCAACCACCTGAGGGCACACCTCTCTCACCAGAGCCCCTGCCTCGAGGAAGGCACAGTGAGGAAGTGCAGCCTGGGCCCACTCCATACCTTCCGGTACCGCCTCCTGGCCAGGAAGCCCCTAGTGTGGGCCTGGATGGTGATGGTGGCCACCCGGATCAGCTGGTACAGGTTACGGACCAGGTACCTGCGGCAATGCTTCTGCAGGACGATGGCAGCCCAGGCCTCCTTCAAGGCGGTGGCAGTGATGGCTTTCCTTGGGTGGAGAGATGGCAGTGTGAACGGGGGCCGGTGCCTCAGCCTTCACCGTAAACCACAAGTACCAGCAGCCCTTTCGGTGAGTGGAGGTTCTCAGGCCAAGAGCTGTAAGACATCTCTACCATTACGTGGTTGTGGTTCTTCATCCGGATGCGACCTCAGGCCTGTCTGTGCTTACCCTGACCTCAGTGTGGGCCACTCTTGGCACCGAGGAGCCATGTGGGACCCCCACCCAGTGTCTGCTGGAGCCAGTAAGTCCACGGGTGCACACGTGTGCACGGGAGCACAGCACACGTCTTCAGAGACTGTGGTGAGGAGGCGGTGCCTTGGACGCCCACTTGCTCCTCTCTGGAGAGGCGGCGGGTTGGAAACCACAGGGGTGCAGTTGGCAGACTATGGTCCGGGGGACAGATCTGCTGTCGCCGAGACCGTCAGGCCTCGTGGCAACACACCTGCGTCTGCTCTCCATGCACTGCCGACGGCAGCTGCTGTGGCTGGAGCTGACGTTCGGTGGGTCCCCTAAGAGCTCACCTGATGGACACCCGACCCTGGTTGTTTTGTGATGGAAGGCGTGGCCTGGTGGGGGGGGGGTAGGTCACTGGAGACGTGGCCTCTGAATAGCGCAATATGAGTCAGAGCCAAGGGGAGTGCGTTTTATCCTTTTTTATTATTTTAAAATTTATTTTGTTTCCACCTGTACGTGTGAGACTGTGGCCCATTCGCACAGGTGTGTGCCCGTGTGCACACGGAAGCCAGAGGAGAGCATCAAGTTCCGTCTCGCACTCTCTGCCTTAGTCCGCTGAGATACGGTCTCTTTTGAACCGGAAGCCGGGCTGGTGGCCAGCAAGCCCCAGCTGCTTCCCTGCTATCTCCCTGGTTGTAGGCATGTGTGGGCAAGCCCAGCTGTTTGTATGTGGTGCTTGGATACAAACATTCTCCCTGCCAGCATTCTCCCCTACAGAGCCATCTCCAACCCTTATTTATTTGCTTATTTAGGGTCTTGCTCTGAAGTCTTGACTGGCCTGGTACTCATTATACAGCCCAGACTGCCTTCAAACCCACAGCGTTTTCCTTTCTCAGTCTCCTGAGTGCTGAGATACACCAGCACAGGACATACCACCACAGAGAGGAAACCCCGTGAACTTGGTCCTGATTCTCTAAGTCACATTGTGCCACAGCCATAGAGAACATGACCAGAGGCCAAAACAATTCATACTCAAAACTGTGATCTGAACAAACCTCTTTTCTTTCATAAAGTATCAAGCCTCAGGCCCTTTGCCACAGCAACAGAAAACGAGAGAGTGTATCTGCTTTCCAGCTATAACGGCCAAAGTTGCATCAGAAGTCATGAACTGTTACGACCTCAAATAGTTATTCCCTGGCTCCGTTCAGAAAAACTGGTAAACATCTGCCTAAATTATTATGGGAGATAACTGTAGGCTCTTCCCTTCGGAATGCATAAGCCCATGGGGGAGGTAGATTTATGAATGGCCAAGAAATATAAGTAAAATAACTATGAAACAATCTCTATATTGTAGAAAAAAAGAAGTCATCCTTCCTGGGAAGAGCTGCCACACAGGACAGGCCCTTGTCATATCCAGGTTGATCAACACTGGTGGGGACCCCTGACCCACACCTGTGTCTGTGGAGCAACAGAAAGGCCCTTGTCCTCAGCTGGCCCTCCTCCTGAGTCCGGCAACAGTCAAAGCCCTGTCATCTTGCTGCTCTCCACAGGTCCAGCAAACCCTACTGGGTTTTGACCTGGGAAGTAATCTGTACGACCCCGGTGCCACCTCCCTCATGCACTCACCTCACTGTTTGCTGACCCCGGAAGTACCGCTGGATCGTCAGGGCGGCTTGTCTCTCTCGGAGGAACTTCCTCCTCTGCAGCCAGCCCCGCACATGCTTTTGAATCATAATGCAGTCCTGCCTCAGTTTATCCAAGCGGAGTTTCTCTAAATAAGCCACTTGTCCTGCTCTGAAGAAAATTTTGGTTCTACCAAACTGGTACTGGTTGGAATCCTGGAAGAGAAGAAAGATAGGACATAGAAATGAAGCCCTTTTTTAGGTGTGAGTCAAAAGATTCTCGAGCCATCGGCATTTCTGTGGCACAAGGCAGAAAAACCAGAACTACAGTCTAGAAACTTCTACTTCAAGGTGCGTACTGTTCTCCATCTTGGTTTCGGGTTTGCGTCCCTGTCCCATTTCCTGGCCATCACGACTTGATGTCTTGGCATCCCTATCTCATTTCCTTGGCTGTCATAGCCTGCCATCTCTTTTTCCATCCCAACTCATCACTTCGGCAACAATCTCAATCCCTGATGACCACATGACCACTTTGCTGGGTTACCACCTCATCTGACCATGTCCTGTGACCCACCATGGAGGATGGCACTGGACCATGGGAGAACAAGGCAGAGGGTTGGCTGTGGAATCCAGGGTTTGGAGCCTTCCTGGAGATGCCTGCTGTTAAGAGATCTTGCCATGGGGGGTGAGGTGGGGCCATGACTGCTGGGTCTCACTAGCACATGTAGCGACATGGTTGGGAGGCACGCTGCAGGAAAGAGCCCCCTGAGACTCCAGCAAGACCAACCTGGATAAGCCTGTGCAAAGCCACCTTGCACACCTCCTTCTTATCGCTGAGGGACAGCTCCTGCTGGCTCATAAGGATGCCATAGCGACTGTAGAACTCGAGGTACGTCCACCTGCAAAATCAGAGAGAACGGGGCGGGTATTTGCAGGAGGCTCTTCATGCAGTGGGCTGGGCTACCCCCGCACCCCAACTCTCGCTGGGGAAATGGCGGAGCCTGCTCTGATGATCGTCCCTGCGTCTCGGCCAAGGCCATGCAGCCCGTGCACCTGCTCAGTGAACTGATTTGACCAATCCCACATCCCTCTGAGCCTCCTCAGCTCCTGTCCTGACAAGGCAGCTGGGATCAGTGCCTGGAGGGCTGGTGGCTTCTGAGATAGCACGACACCTATGCCACAGTTTGGACAGTATGTGTTTCCCAAAGGCTCAGACGTGGAAGGCTAGGTCCTCGGTGCAATGTTCGGAGGTGAGACTCTCGGAAGAGACTGAATCCTGAGGGTTCTGGCCTAATTAATGGATTACCCATGGATGGAGTCTGGATGTGACGCTCTGGGGAGTATGGAAACCAGGAAGGGGATGGGGCTGAGTTGGAGGAAGTGCCTCACTGTGGACACAGCTTTGACCTTGGCCCCTTCTTGTCCCTCTGTCTGCCTCCTGCCCACAGTGAGGTGAGCCACTGTGCTCCACACGTACGTGCCCCTTGCTGTGACCCTGCGCCCAGAAACAATGTAGCCAAATGTCCATTGGCTTCAAAGCCTAAGCCAAAATAAGCACGACTCCTTTGTCTCCTTTGTTGGGTATTTTGTCATCTTGAGGAAAGACAGGTATTTCTCACCTTTATCCTTCCTCCAGGATAAAGCACCTTACAAAACGCAAAGCATACAATATATATATTGCCACCACACCCTCTGTTCTCAATAAACACTTGAATGAGCACTGACAACTGTTAGGTCCAACATGGACCCCCCCCACCCCCAAATGGCAGTGCCACTGTGCTATGAGAGCCTGGCCTCAACTCAGGCTGGACTCTGGGGAAACAGAAGGACAGCTATTGGGTGAACAAAAACCAGAGTCGGTGTTTCTCAGAAATCTTGTGAAGCAGGTTTCTGCTTGTCAAGAAGAGCATTAATTTTCCTGTCCGCCCCTATAGTCAACCACCTCCCGCAGAGGGCATCTAGTTCCCTTTAACCCAAACATGTCTGCAACAGAGAAAAGTTCCTATGCAAGCTGCTCGGTCAACACTCCGCCTCACAGGTGTCCACGGTCCTGTTATTCTACACACACACACACACACACACACACACACACACACACACACACACACGCCACACCAGTTTGATTCCCCCTGAATAAACTTTCTCCCAATGGTGTGGCCCCATTAGGTGGCTTCACTGTGCCCTCACTCCCAACAACCTACCTGGACGGGTAGCTCTGGGCGCTGATGCGAATGGTTTCTAAAACGCCGCAGGCTCGCAGCTGCTGGACGATCCGTTTGGAGTCAAACCTTGAAGCAATTTTTACAACGTGTTAAGGCCTTTATAGCTACCGAAGGACCCCAGAACACGTGCTGCAGGAAAGCCTGGACTCCAGGCTCCTGGGCAGCAGGATTCCGCCCCGTTCCGTCACCCCCAAAACACATACAGAGTGCCAGGCACACCTGCAGATCTGCAGAAATATCTAGAAAATGTTCTGCAACAGCCTCTCTGCGGAGCAGTCTAGGATCTGGGGTGTATGTAGGTGCGGGAGGGAGCTCTGACTGAAGGTCACTGTGTGGGGGAAAGTACCTGGATTGAACTTCCAGTGACAACCAGGTAAAAAGAGACGGGTGGGTGCATTCCCGCACCCGTTCAACAGAGAAACGTCCTTTGCAAAGCACCATACAGTGGCTAACATTGCTGGTAGCCCACAGACGTACATGCCCCCTTATACACGCAGAGAGGCTGGGTCCTGGGTGCCTGCCCTGCACTTGCAGACAAGTATTCAAGCTTAGCCCTTTGCTCAGCCCTGGAGCTGAAGTAGTTTAACCACAGAAGTGGTGCTAATGTACACTGCTTGACTCGTTAAAGAACCCAGAAACAGAGGAAGGCTCAAGGAAAAAAATCTCAACAAACTTCAAAATCATGACAATTTGAATGAGAAAAAGCCTCCCACAGGCTCAGGTATTTTGCCCTTTGTTTTTGGTTTTCAGTTTGTCTGTTTTAAGACAGGGTTTCTCTGTGTAGCCCTGTCTGTCCTGGAACTCGCTCTGTGGACCAGGCTGGCCTTGAATGCAGAGATCCATCTGCCTCTGCCTCCCGAGTACTGGGATCAAGCGCATGTGCCACCACTGGCAGACGTGACTTGGTCCCCAGTTATAACCTGTTTGGGACGGCTATGGCACCTCTAGGCCTTGCTGCAGGAGCACATGGTGTGGGGGTGGGGTGGGGTAGGGGGTGCTTTGCAAGTTTCTAGCCTTGGCCTATTTCCATTTCCAATTCGTTCTCTCTGCGTCCTGCATGTGCACGGAGGCATGAGCTCTCAGCTTCTTGCTCTGGCTGCCTGCTGCTGTGCCCCCCCCCCCCCATCATTAGAGAGTCTCCCTCTGGAGCCATTAGCCCAAATGAAATCTTTTCTTCCTTAGGCTGCCTTTGGTCCCGGCAGGATGTCGCTTTTGCAGGACTTTTCCTTTCCGTGACAAGAATACTTACTCAAAGGGCAGTTTCTCATCATTAGGCTTGATGCACCGAACGTAGTGGGGCGTGGTGGCGTTGAGGGTTTCCATGAGCAAGCACAGAGAGCTGCGGAACTGGGAAGCAGGGCCAGAGGTCAGGGGTTGCTCTAATGTGACTTAAAGCTGAACAGTAAGAAGAGGTAACGTGGGTCCAGAGAGACTTAGGGCTCTTCGAGGGGACCTCAGTTTTGGTCCCAGCACAGATACACATAATTTTATCTCCATGGGATCCAACACCCTTTTCTGGCCTCTGTGGGTACCTGTGTCTACCCTACCCCGACACACAAGCCTGTACATATACAGGAACGTTTTTCAAAGTCCTTCGAAAGAAGAGGTAATGTCTCGCAAGCATCTGTTAGGGCAGGCTTTACACTATGAGTGTGGTTTACAGGTGACTTCGTACACGTGGGGAGGGGACACGGGGAGGCGCTGAATTGAAGTTAGGAGTGTAATAGATGGCTTGGAAAGAGGCCTGTTCTCTGCAGCCAGGCTGGGGCTGTGGGTCCCATGGCTGTCGGGCTCCCCCAGAGCCTGGCCCTCCTGGCGACCATCTCCCACCTCACTCCCGTGTACCTTGTTCCCAACTGTGGTCCGGAAGTGCTTGCTGTTTGGCTTGATGACTTGCTTCGCGGATTTGAGCGTGATCATCGCGCCAAAGGGAGAAGACGGGACAGGGCTTTCTTGAAAAAAGGCGGCACAGAGATGAAACTGGAAGGGAACCGAGAGGGGTTTAATGTCCCCGAGTGTTGACGGGTGGTCGCCGGCACAGACCAAATATACAATCACAACAGCTGTCTAAATGGGAGGGTCCAGGGTGACAGCCTCAGCCACCTCTATAGCCAGAACCGCATTGTATAGGAGAGCCTCGTGGGTGGTGCTGCCCAGGGCTTCCTTCCTGGGACAGGGGGGCGAGGACAGCTGTGCAGGTGTCCCCACGCCTGGCATGCACTGCTCCTTCTGGCAGAAGAGACCTCTGCCGCCCCCTGGCTCAACTAGACTCTCTTCTTGGCCCACGGACTCCTCCCTACAGATCCTGCTCACAAACCAAGGCCGGTACACTGTCTTCCAGCCACACCCTACTCACAGCGCTGGACAATATCCCTACACCCACGCGTCTGTGTGGACGTGCTCATGCATAGTGTCTATGTGTTCACATGTGTGAAAGTGCATGTACATATGCCCCGGCCTCCCTGAGTGCTGAGATTAAAGGCGTGCACCGCCACCACCGCCTGGCTTGTGGCTGGCTTTTTTACATGGGTCTGGAACTCAGGCTCTCATTATTGTACAGCAAGCACTTACTGACTGAGCTAGCTCCTCAGAACGCCCCCCCCCCGACATTTTGGGGGGGCAGTTTCTCACTCCGTAGCCCAGGCTGACCTGGACCTTGTTATCAACATATAGCCCAGGCTGGTCCTGCCTCTCTTCTATCATCTTTATTTGCTCCTCTCCTGAGGGAGCCATATTCTGCTATGTACCAGTTGCGTCAAGTGTCTGTCTTCTGTCACCATCCATTCTTTGAAAGTGGATAATGGCCTCCAAAGCAGGACCCTGTGCACCCTCCTGTGTTCCTCTGGTCAGTGACTACATCTGGAGTTCCCGCCTGTTAGCTCAGGAGACAGACCCAGTCCTGCTTCCATAAGACATCTTTAAGACAGGACCCTGGGATAAGCGTGGGGCTGAGCAAATAACCGGGAAAATGAAGTTAGCTAATAGTGTCACAAGATGCGACTGCGTCTCAACGCTGAATGCCCTTCTGCAAGCCACTTTGGTGAGTGTGGTTGTTTACATGTGGCATTTGTTGATGCTCATCCATGCCTGGGCTCCTCTAGGAAACTGTCTGGAGACCTGAGCATTTGAAATAGTGGACTGGGTCTTCTAAAAAGGGGAAATAAACGTAGACCCAATGATTGTAAAATGAAGCCCCGTCTATGAAATGCCCTCTTCTCAAAGTTTTACACGGAAGAGTTTCAAGTGGGAAAGAAGTGGCTGCAAGTCGGTCATTTGGCGACAGTGTTCGCCTCACAGGGCAGTAGATTCTGGAACCTGCTGCCTGAGGCCATGCTTCCTTCTGCCGTCCTCACGCTTTCTTCGGTTTTCTTTCTTTTTTTTTGTGTGTGTGTGCAAGCGAGTGCATGCATGCGTGTGTTGATGTTGGGTGTGCTCTTCAGACATTCTTCGCCTTGTACTTTTGAGGCGAGATTTCTCACTGGCACTTACCAACGTGGCCACTCTAGCTGGCCAGCAAGCTCTGGAGATCTGCCTGTCCCTGCTTCCCCAGCTCGGGGACTACGCATGCACAGCGCTGAGAGTGGGTGCTGATCAGACTTAAGTGCTCGTGTTTGTGAGGCAGCCGCTGTACTCACTGACACCTCTCCAGTGCCTTCGTTTTGGTTTTCTCTGAGTGCTGTGGGTACTCCCCACACTGCTTGTTCCTGTGTTAAGGGACATTGCTGGTGCCCCTGGGAAGATCTGTTCATCAGGCATGTTCCCTGCTGTGTCCCCAGAAGCCAGGATGGGGCCTGACCCACAGCTAGTGCCTCGTCCCCGTGTGTGAATGAAGCAGCCAAATGTGGACTGTCCTTTCCCAGCCAGCTGTGTTCAGCTGTCTGTCCTCTGTCGTCCTCCGGTCCGACCGCATTGCACGCAATTTACAGTGCTTTCAGCCCCGAAACAGACTTTACCTCCAGTCCTAACACAAATAAAAGGTGGTACGTGGACGCCCTGGAATTTTACTCAACTGTGGAAAAGAGTGAAGTGCAAAACAGCTGCACGCTGTTAGCACAATGAGCAGCAGCCCGTGCCCCGGGGACCCCGCCAACCTTGCTTGTCCTGAGGGTTTCAACCAGCGTGTCATAGACGGTGTCCCTGTTCTTCTCCAGGAACCCTTCGCACTGGTACTCCACCTGTGCAGAGAGAGGCTAGTTACCCCCCCGAGGCCAGGGCATGCAGCAGCAGGGGCAAGCTCATTTCTTCCCTTCCTTCTTTTTTTGTAGTACATGGGATCACACCCAGGGCTTCACATGCAGGCTCTATGTATTCCACCGCTGAGCTACACCGCCAGGCCCTCTTCCTTGTGTGTGTGTGTGTGTGTGTGTGTGTATTGTTAGGTCTCAGGCAATATGTGTATGCAGAAATGAACTCAGTTCTGACTATAGAAGGATTTCTGGTATTTAGATAGAAGCCAGCGTTCCTCAGGAACTTGTGAAACAGGTTCCTATCCCCTCAAAGGAGTCACTTCCCTTGCTTCTGGAAAAAGGGACACATACCCATGGCAGCTATCAAAGCTATCAAAGCTTACGCTAGCTTCTTCCCTCACTGTTAGCCCTGGCCACACCCAGTCTGCTTCTCTTACTCTTTGCTCTGGACTTTTCCAGATGCTTCTGGATCTTTTCCTCTGTTTTACCTATAATAAAACACCTTCCCCCAGGGGATTACAGACGTGTGTCACCATGCCTTGTTTGTTTGTGCGTTTGTTTTACAAAGGGACCTGGGGATTGAACTAGGGCCCTCTTGCATAAAGCAAGCACTTTAGTACTTTAGTTTTCTCCTTACTTCTCTTCAGTGGGACTTGAATCCAACCTCACCGGAGCAGTCTTGTCCTGGGGAGGCCACATTCACTTGCCTTGTCAGCAAAGTGCTGGATGATGAAGGACGTGTTTGACATTCTGGGCTTTTCGAATAAAGAGTTCTTGTTGACAAAATTGTTATACAGCTTTTGAAGCCAGTTTTCATCGTTTCCATGGGGCAACTGGAAGAAAAGGCAGAGAAAATCTCAAGTAAGGAAATGAGATGAAAGGTGAGTAGAGGGAGGAAGGGGCTAATTTTGGGGTTCTGGGGCCATCTACTGCCACAGGGAGCCACTCTAACTCAGAGGCTCCTTTTTCCTCTAGGCTTAGGGTTCACAACCTTTCAACACAGTTACTCATATGGTGACCCCAGCCACAAAATTATTTTTGTTGCTACTTCATAATTGCAATTTTGCTACTGTTATTAATTATAATGTAAATATTTGTGCTTTCCAGTGGTCTTGGGTGACTCTTGTGAAAGGGTCATTCAACTCCCCTCAAAAGAATCACGACCCACAGGTTGAGAACCACTGCTCCAAACAATTCTAAGCATTCACGTATTTTATCCTAATTAGTCTTTATAGATAAGCTATTTTTAAAATTATGGACAAATAATCATTATGGTAACATATGAAATATTTATCACAGTATTTAAATGGCTATACCAGAGTCCCTTTAGAAGACCAAAATATTCTAAAGGGAAGCGGCCATCTCATGACTTACGAATGAGGACCTGCATCAATGCAAAGTAGGCAGTATTTTATTCTTTGCCTCACAGAAGCCTCATAATTCAAGGAAAGAGAAATGGGATGGTAGCCTGACTCCATTCCCAGGGGGATGGGAAGGATAGGTGTGTGTCTTCCCTGCCCCCATCTCAGGGAAAACAGATTCCATTTGGTTTTTCTGCCTCCCAGAACCAAGACTGTACTTCCTCCAACTAAGCTTCTTGAAAAACCTGGCTTTTTTGTTTGGTTGTTTTTTTTTAAATGCTGACATTTAAACACTACTAGTTAAATTCAACCCAAGCAGAGTGAGTTCAATACTTCATCGTGCCTCAATGACTTCCATGTCACCTTAGGAAATACTTTAGTACTTACAAATACTTGAAGTCTGCCTTGGCCTCTACACTCCTGCCTCCAGAACATTCTAGAACACTGGCTTGATGCCTGCAAGAGCTAATGCATGGGCAGGCAGTGTTGGGAAATGTGATCAGGAAGAACCACGGAACCAAGAATTCCAGAAAGCAACTACCAAGATGTCCTCACTATTGGTATAAAAACAAGGACATGATTTTTTCCATGGCATGGCTGAGGGGAAGGTTTTTATTGTAGATATGAGGGAGAGCACAGCCAGAGGCATCTGGAAGGGTCCAGAGCAGGGAGAGAAGGTAGTGGATAGAGTATGGTCAGCAGGCTGGACCAGGCCATGAAAGGAGAGAGATGGGGGAGTGTGAGAGAGGACCAAGAGAGGGGAGTGCATAACTGAAATGCACCATGGGAATAAAAAGCTGGGAAAAGGGAAGCCCATGAGCTGCAGAAGTTTAGGGTAGGGGATGGCATGGGAGGAGCTGAGGGGAGCCACAGGCACTGAGTAAGCCTGGAAGCTTGCATGGGCTTTTGTACCTAACAGGCACCTCAGGTAGCCATTTGTCTTGTTTCTTTTGGACCTGACATACTGTATCATTATTTTTAAGCAAATAAATCTGGGGGGGGGGGGGGGGGAGAAATGGCTGCTCAAGTGTCAGAAGCTACTGTTTCAAGTCCATTCATACTCTCCTGGGGATTATTTGTTCTAGGGGCACACTGGCTCCTCCCAAGGGGCAAAAATAATAAGACAACTCCCGGAGGTTCTCTGGAATCAGATGGTGTTGGCTTTCCCCTCCCCCTCCTGGTGACTCACAAGAACCAGGAAGAAGGGAGCTGTCACATTGTTAGCAGTCAGTACCCAGCGGAGCCATTCACTGTACGCCCAGACATCTGTCTGCACGCTGGCCTCGGAGATCACCTCCTTGCTGGATGTCACCCTCTGGGTTGTGCCTGATAACCCGTTAGGTCTTAGCCTCAGGACGGATGGATAACTGAGGTGCCTATTAAAAAGTGGGCTCTTGCCACTAGTCTCCCACAGTCCCTACTAACTAGTACTTGCTACAGGGGCATCCTGGCTGGCATATCCTGCCCCATACCCTCAGCTTCTCCAGCTCCTGAGCATCACTGTCCTCCCCTCCACCCCTGGCTGTTCTTCCCTCTATAATCCATCCCTTTAGGCTACATGGCAGGTCAGTCTCTCTGGTCTTTGAGTCTTCTCCTGCTCCAACCTTCTTCTTTTTCTCTCCTGTCCTACCCCCAACTCCTCTTCCATGGCCCATTTCAGTAAGGACCCTTCCAGATGCCTCTGGCTGTTCTCTCCCTCAGGTCCACTGTTAAGTTTGAAACCACAGACAAATGGCTGAGGTGCCTATTTAACATGTCAAAGCAGACCTGGCAGCCAGGTTCTCCCAGCATCCTTCAGTCTCTCCTGCTACAGGGCCCTCCTGGCTGGCCCAGGGGCCAGGGAGCTCTTCTGTATATGATCTAGCCATTTTGGTAACCTGCTCTCTTCATACCTTTGTACATCCTGGCTGTTGTACCCGGTTCCCCTCTCTTCCCTTCTCCCTCCCCTTCTCTTCACATGGCCCAGATGAGGGTCATGTCCATTCTGGACTCTCCCAAGGGTCCCTGCCTCTGACTATGCTCTCCTACATATCTATAATAAACTTTCTCCTCCGCCATAAATAGGAGCACTCATGTTCCTTCTTCTCATTCTTTTTATTTTTTTTCCCCATTCATCCTCAATATACCTTCTTCTCCACCGTATCTAGGAGTGTCATGTCCTCATTTTTTTTTTTAATTTATACTCAAAAGTGGAGCATAATTGTGTTAAGGATAGGAGGGTCCCAAGCCCCTAGGGTTCCAGGGCTACATTAGTGTCTCAGAGGTAATATCCAACCAAATGGGTAAGACATTACAACTACATATATAGCTCCAAGAAAGACGTTCTACGGTATGTGCGTCTGCAGTTACTCAGATGCTGAAAGAGAAGCCGGTTATTCCGAAAGTTACCAAGCATTCTTCGTCCAGCAGCTCCAAGATGCCCATTTTCGCTTCAATCAGGTCAATAACTGGTTGATTGTCATAGAAGTCTATCAGAGTCCAAGGGATGTCTTCCTTCATGTATTCCTCTTGCTCAAGTTTAAAGACGTGCTGGGGGATCCCGGAGGTAAATCAGAAATGACACAACATCAAAGAGAGCGCAGGAATGACAGGACGCAAGCTCGGAAGGAGGTCTGCTCTGTGCTCAGAAAGAGCCCTGAACACTGGCTCGCCCCTTCCCAGGGACAGAGCCACCAAGCAGTCAGTCTCCCGTGGGTCTGGCTGACACCTTCTCCACTCCCCCCCATGTGCCAGGTCTGGGCCAGCCACGAGCGCAGCTCCTTGAGTCCCTTTTTTCAGTGGCTGTGGGCCACTGCTGCTCTCTGGGGACGAGAGTGTGGCCTCCTTAGCCCCTGCAGCAGCCCAGCCAGGGCAGGGCAGCCGCAGAGGATGCCGGCTATGAAGCCAGTGTGCAAAACCTATGCTAGCATTCAGGATGGCAAGGAGGCTCCCCCAGGGCCTGCTTCAGGCTCCTCCTGGAGGATGAAGGAAGCAGTGACAAGATGGGGAGGAAATCATCACCAGTTGGCTCAAAAGAGAAGACAAAGACAGGGGGTGCAGTTCCAAGACACAACCACAAAGTGGCACAGTAACTCAACGTATAGTTCTATCTAGCAAGAAAAACTCGTCTATCGGTCAATCCGTGCATCCTCGGATCTCTGCGGGAGGAGCCAGAAAAGGACTGTGCCTCATCCCACGATCATGCACACAGAGGAATGAGCGTCGGCCCCAGCAAGGCAAAGACTCACCTACCAGGTTAAACTGCTGCTGCAGCTTCTCGTTAGCGTAATTGATGCAGAACTGTTCAAAGCTGTTCACGTCAAAGGTCTCAAAACTGAAACACAGTTGAACGCAGTTAAAACGTAAGCAAGCACAGGACCGACGCCCCCAGTACAGCTAAGCCGTTTTCATAGCTTACAGGGCTTGCTACGCTTTCGGCAAGTTTAAACTACTTGGAAGCTGCCGGTTCCCATCACACTGGAGGTCAGTTGACAAACTTTCCTTTTTACCCCTGGTTGTCCCTTGGAAGGATTCTCACTGTATGGGATTGACCTTTCCCAAGCCGGGCGTTCCAGCAGACCTGTCACATGAGGCATATCACTTAATCCAAGCATCGCCGCTACTGTCCTTGCTCCACAGAATGCCAAATGGCTGGGGGACTATTAGCTCAGTGTCTCCGGGCTTAGCACTGAGGTAGTAACGCCTGAGCTTTTGGTGGGAGAACACTTCTCCCCCCTCCCGCTGCCCATCCGAAGGGCAGACAAGACAATTCTGGCTTCCTGAGGCTGGCTTTCAGAGTTTCTGGAACTGAACTCTGAGGTCACTTAATACCTCAGCCCAGCAGGCACACATCCCTGCCTTGTTTTCAGGCTTTAATAGCTGTTTCCAGGGTTACGTGCGACTTGTAAACTGGAGCTTGGGGCAGCCAGGCAAGAGGCATCAGTGGGGACTGGGTGGTCACTGCACAGCAGCGAGCCCCCTAGGGCCCGGGACAAACAAGATTGCCTTAAGGAACCACCTCACTTATTGCTAGCTGTGGCCATACATGAAGCGGGCCAGGATTTCACGTTAGCTGATTTTCCAAAGGAGGCAGCACTAAGTCCTTTTCCTGGCCAAGTGAGCACCCTGCTGGGAGGAGGCCTGAAGAGAAGTCCCTCTTTGCTCTAACTCTGCCTCAGGGTCAGAGTACAAAAGACCACGATGATACCCAAGAGACCGCAAATGGTGCCCAAAAGGCAGCTTGAGTCCCCATCCTCCACCCTCCTCCCCACGCCCAAGACTTTGTCCCTCATGGCTCTGGTCTTACAGGGTCATTGCCAACCCCCACCATAGGTTCCCAGACAGCACCAGGGTGACCGGAAGCTGGCTGTATGCACTCTTTGCACCTGCACCGTTTTCAGAGCACTTGAAGTGGGGGCTGGCTTGGACCTGGAGGGACCTCAGGCCAAGGCCAATAAGAGCAGGGCTTCCCACAGTAGGGCAAACTGTCAAATGATTCTTCTTAGGCACTGTGAGCTGAAGCTTCAACCCATGCTCCCGTGACTTAGGGTGCCACAAGTGTCCTGTCTGTGACAATGGTTAGCGCTGGGACCAGGGCTCAAAGTTCAAGATGCCTTGGTGACTTCTTCCACCTGACTGTCCTGGGAATCCTGGAGAAAAGGTCCTGCAGGTGGCTCTGAACATGTGCCAGAGGTCTAACCTCAGACCCTGGTCATAATATTAACACATAGACGTGTTTAACACACGGCAGCCCAGGGATCAAAGATCTTCCTTCCCTTTCCTTCTGGGTTGAACCTCAAAGCTGCAGTTTTTCTTGTGTTCAGGGAGGCTCACCTCTCCTGCCAGCCATTGTCATGTTCAGAGTAAGCAGAGCTCAGTTTCCCTCAGAAGCTACAGCACGTGTTAGGACCCTGATTAACCTAGAGGTCAGAGTCACCCTAGGCCACAAGATCTGCCACTCAGCAGGGAGCTGGCATCCTCTTCTGAACTTTATGGGCATCAGCGCTCACACATATACAAACCCACATGCAAATACACATATAAATATAGTTATAAAAATAAAATAAATATTAAAAAATATGAGGAAATATATTCCTAAAAGAGTCCATTCTTTTTAAAAGGCAAGTTCAAGAAAATACAACAGTCACTTCCTATCTTAATGTAAGATTTTTAAACCAGGCTACTAATTTTTTTCCAATTTAACTCAAAAACATTTTTTTTTTACTGGTTACTCAAATTATTTATTAGGATAAGGTAGGGTAAATAGGAGCTGGAGAGATGGCTCAGTGGTTAAGAGCACTGTCTGCTCTTCCTAGAGGTCCTGAGTTCAATTCCCAGCAACCACATGGTGGCTCACAACCATCTATAATGAGATCTGGCGCCCTCTTCTGGCATTGCAGGTGTACATGCAGATAGAGCACTCATATACCTAAATAAATAAATATTTTTAAAAAGATAGGGCGAATAATTTACTAGCCTTTCTCCGTAGTATATTAGTAGTTTCAAACTGTTGATATGTTTTAATTGCAAGCCATGAGTAGTCACTTAAGATCCGAATTAAACAGTAACTCCCTTTCTTATCTCCTTTTACCTGGAACAGGTAGTGGAACAGCTGGCTCTCTACCCGGGTGTAAAGTTAAAGGACAAAACGCTGCCCCTCTGCCCTCTGCTCTCTCTCTCTCTGTGTGGGCAGCAATAGGGGTGTGAAGGACCAGGCCCCTCCCTTTGTGTGGAGAAGAGTTCCCAGTTGGTGGAAACTACAAAGTCTTTCATGGGACAATCTTCCCAGTGCTCCACCGAGAAGCCAGGTGTAGTCCTGGGAGAGGGGCAGAAACGGGGGCATGAGAGGCCAGTTTCCAACAACCACAAAGCTTCCGCCTTGCCTTCTGTAAGCACCTTCAGCAGGAGCTGGACCCTGGACTCAGAAAAACAGGACAGGGATGAGACCAAACTCCAAAGTGGCCCAAGCATCCTGCTGTTTGAAGAAGGGGTGGAGCGGTTGAAGAGGGGGTGGGGCGATTGCAGAGGGGGTGGAGCAAATTGAAGAGGGGTGGGGCGATTGAAGAGGGGGGGGGTGGGTGGGGCGATTGAAGAAGGGGTGGGGCGAACCAGAACCCTTATCACCCAGGAAAGGACAGCAGTGTAGGTGTGAGGGGAAGGAGACAGCAGGTCAGACAGACTGAGAATGTCAGCCTGCTCTAAGTGGCACTTCCCCAGGGTGGTATGTATCCTCTGGGCTCTGCACCTCAGCGGCCTGCAGGAGAAGGCAGTGGACCCCCCCCCCCCCCCCCCAAAGGACCGGCTGTGAACAGCTTAGCTCTTCCAAGCCGTGGTTGTTACGTCTCTGCAGTGGCTTGAAGTGCAGGAAACCACTTATCACTGGACCTGTTGCACAGTGAGGTTTGCTGGCCATTATTCGCTTTGCACTTATTGTATGTTTGTGAGCACGTATGTGTATGTATGCGCTCATACCATGTACACACATGGTATTGCTGTCAGCCCAATTTTTTTTTTTTTTTTTTTTGTGAGACAGAGTCTTTAGTTGAACTTAGAGCCCATCAGTTCAGCTATGCTGGCCATCTTCTGCCTTCCCTGTGCCCTGCTGGGCCTGACTCTTACATAGGTGTTGGGATCCGAACCCATGTTTGTATATCAAGTGCTTTACCCACTGGAAAATCTGCCTAGCGCTTGTTTGTCATTTATTTAATGCACTCTAAAGAAAGGACACCATGACCTAGGACCTGTGCTTAACATCTCTACATATGATACAGAAAAAAAATATATATATATCTTCAAATCCTGCAAAACAAGCGGAAGGAAGCAACCTAAAAATAACAGGGCATTTGACGTTTAGATGAGGAAAGGCAGGCACACGGAAGAGAATCTTACCCATAAATGTCCAAAACACCAATAAAAGTGTGCTGCTTGCCTGAGAAGTGCAGGGCCTGGTTGATTCTCTCTACAATGAAGTCGAACAGGTGAGCATAGATCTTTTTGGCCAGCGCGTCCCTGGCATTGATGGCCTGGGGCCTGGTCATGGGCTTTACCACAGTCTCTGAGGTAGTTACAATCTTCCTGTTGCATAGCCACTGAGCCATTTTGCTAGTCTCCAGGCCCAAGAGCTCACAGAACACCTTCAGGTGATTGTCATCCTCCTTTAAAAAAAAAAAAACAAAACAACACAAACACACACAAGCCCCATCAGGGTCGCCCAGCCATCCCAAGTCAGTGCTGCCCGACCTGGCCAAGTCTGGGTAAGAGTGGAGAAGCTGTGTGAGATATCCAGGCCTTGCGGTTGGTGACGCTCTCCCCGCTGCACTGAGGTCTGCATCTGCAGACCTGGCTCTTCATGCTGGAGCCAGCCGGCAGGCTCCGCCCACACACACAGCTGTGGGCCCCCACCTCTGGGCCTCCTCCAGTCACACCCCGGTCGGTCGGCACAGAACTGCGCACCAACGCTGTCCCACCTAACGTGTCCAGGGTTCCCGGAAGGTGCGTAGGTGGCGTCACCAGACAGATTTGGCAGCTGACGCCGGGGCTGGTGGGGGACTCTCCTGAATACACAAAATGACGTTTCTCTCTTGAGTCGGGACGTGAGGGATGCCCCCAGTGGCCTGCAGATGCGGCGGGGGGCGGGGGGGAGGGATGGAATTGGCCTTAACGAGCACGTGCGGCCTCCATCTCTTGTCACTTCACCAGGGAGTGTGGTTCCATGTGACCAGACTCCACCCTTCCTCCCAAAGGAGGCAGCATCACCCAGCGACTGCCCTTTAAATGCTCAGAGAGTGGAGGTGAAAAGCTAAACCCAAGCCGCTCCTGTCTCCTCACCCACACCCTCCCGACTGCCATCACACCAGCACAACACTCCCTTCTGGCCTTGCCTGGCCTCCTCTCTAGGAAACCCCGGGAGTAAAAACATTCAGTTAGAAGGGCTGCTCTTCTGCTCTTCCACACAGGGGCAGCAGGCTGCCACTAAAGAGGAGCGCTTTACCCAAATTCAGTTTGTCCGGCATTCTAAGCTCCAGAGATAAACTAACGGTAGTCTGTACCAGAGCCAAAACCAATAATTAATGACAGGACTCATCTTTTGTAAAGTTTTAACTGGGGCTGGGGAGATGGCTCAGCAGGTAAGAGCACTGGCTGCTTTTCCAGAGGACCCAGGCCTGCATACCAAACCCACACAATAGCTCACAGCTGTCTGTAACTCTAGTCTCAGGGACCCAACACTCTCTACTATCCTCCCGGGAGGAGCAGGCACACACGGCTGTACAGGCATCTATGCAGGCAAAGCACTCATGCACATAAAATAAAAATACATTTAAAAATTTAAGAGACTTAGGATTATTCCCTCTCTAGGACACTGCCTCCATGGCAAAGCCGGTGTGACAGAGCGTGACCGTGTTTGTTGGCTGGGAACTCTGTTTACTCTATGGGAGTTTGAGAGGAGAAGGGCAGAGGCCTGCTTCTCTGAGAGGAGACACAATCACCTGATGTTCAGCTCTCCCCGTCACCTGAGGATGGGTAAGGTCTGTGAGGTCTGGATACCGGCGGGGGGAGGCTCTGTGAGTCTGTGCATTGGAGGAGAGGAAGCACACCCCAGTCACAGCTGGGGAGCTGAGGGAAGTGGGGGACCCCGCTGCCTACCCTCAGCCTGTGGTAGGCTTCCCCACCATACACTCAGATCACAGCTGAGGTCGGGGCTTCTTGTTTGGACTGGTGTTGTTTCACAGAGCTTATGACAATCCCTGCCATGTGATAGGCTCCATAGATGGTTGTTAAATAAAAAAAACAAAACAAAACAAAACACATAGCACACACTCCCAGCACACACTCACGCACGCACACACACACACACACACGATAGGCACGCACACCATGACCAGGGAACAAGACAACCTTTCTTCCTCTTTCCTGCTAAACAAGTCTGACTAGCAGGTCCAGCCGTGGCCGGTGCTCATCCATAAAGGCCCATGAGCCATGAGCCATAAGCTGTGGCCTGCTGACCTACACACCCAGGGACATGAACAGGAATCTTACGCTGATGGAAGACTTCTCATTGCCCACGGTGGTGACCTGCACATTACCCAGATGCAGGATGGCAGCTAGAATCTTGAAGACATCCATCTGAAAATCTTCCTTGAAACCTGAAAGCAAACATTCCCCAAGTCAGGGCACTGCCGTTCTCCTGTGCTCCGTGACACAGCACCTGGATTCTTCCAAGACTCTCCAGTTATAGGGCCAGGGAGCTGGGGCAGGGGTGTGAAGTGGGCTTGTCATGGATAGGGGTGTGAAGAGGTTTGTCATGGGGCAGGGGTGAGAAGCTGGTTTAGTGACAGCTGCTCACAGGTTCTTCCCTAGATAAGAACGCTGCAGCCAGTGGAGCACTCCAGGCTGCTGGAGAGTTCAGCGTGTATCTGGGGTTGAGGGTATATGGAGCTCAGGTGGTAGAGTGCTTGCCTGGCAGGCAGGGGACCTGGGACCTGATTCCCAGCATCACATAGACCAGACATAGCGGAACATTGCTGTAATTGTGGCATTCGGGAGGGAGGCGAGGGCAGGGGATTAGAACTTCAAGATCATCCTAAACAGCAAGTTTGAGGCCAGACTGGGTGACATGAGACCCCCACTATCTCAAAGAAAAACAACAAAAGCCAGAACAAAATAACAATAGCAAAAACAAAACCAACTCCTATTAAACAGCTGTTTTAAATTCCCAGGAGACTACGCTCTGGGGCATGTTATATACTTAATTTAAAGGTTTTCTTTTCTCTTTGCTCTCGAGCTCCCAGAACCCTTCTTAAGGTGAGGTGATGGAAGGATTCCATTTGTCCCCCTAATCCCCACAGACCAACCATGTGGATCAAGGCAATGGGCTCTTGTGTCTTTGGGTCTCTGGATGGGTCTGATTAATGGAGAGCCTTGGAAGGAGATAAAGGAGGATGAGAGGAAAAAGGGGCAGGAGGAGGATGACAATGATGATGACAACAAAAGACAGTGTGGTAACTATGACAACCCAGATGGTAATGACCAATAGGAAGAGCAGGAGGAACAAGAGGAGGAAGAGGGGAAAGAGGAGGGGGATATGGAGAAGGCAGAGCAGGGGGATTCTCTGAGCATCTCCTCCTGGCTCCTCTGTACAGCGTGGCCTCACAGGCAGAGGTATATGTTCCTGGCTTGGCACTGATTTTACCTGTCTCCTTTCAGGCTCACAGAACAACAATGAGTCTGAAGATGCCAAGTTCTGCTACCCCTGGTGGCTTGCCTGGAGATCACCCACGTTCTCTGTGTTGGTCCTTTTATAAATAAACTCTCCCTCTGATCCTGTCTTGACCTTGCCATACAATAACCTAGCATCTTGACTGATGCATGTGGACTAGGGGGAATTGGCCCACTTCCTAGTGCTGAAAATAAACCAAGCCAGCTGCTAGGAGGACCGCGTGTCTCGTTGCCAGCTGCAAACCGGGCTGTGTTGATCAGGATGCAGCCATGCATGTTTATGGCACTCCTGTGAGCATGGGGAGATGCTGGGGCCAAGCTGTCCATGCCCATCACACGTCCATCTGGCCCATGCTGGGTGGAGACTGGAATGGACGCCAGCATCATCCCTGCTGTCCAGCACAATAACAGGTCTGAGCAGCTGTTGCCACCTAAGCCTCCTGTGGAGAAAACCTGGGGTCCTGGGTCATCTGGGAGGTCAGATTCCTAAGCAATCTCAAGACCCTGAAAACCTTCTCTGCTTCAAAGACAAAAGACACCAGACCAAAGCCACACAGCATTTCAGCTCTGTTGAGTCTGGGAGTTGAATGACAGGTGAGCCTGTTAAGCCTGCAGGTGGCTGATGTGACAAATGACAAATAAATAACCGGCTGGCTGAGAAAAGCAAAGGAAACCTCAGAATCTGGAGCATCGGGTTAGCGTTTCATGGTCTCCAGCCAAATCTCTTGGCCACCAGGCCTTTCATGTACGAACGAATTTCAGACCTCAGGAAGTCACCATCTGTCCTGAGACAGCATCTCTCCAATGCCACCCTGGCAGGGATCAGTCACCAGGGGATAGGTGTGCCACTCCCATCCTGGAGCCTGGGGTGTGACCAAGGGTCACAACAGCCAGAAATGATTGTTGCAAGAAAGGAAGGAAATGGCTGGAGAACGGCAGAAACGGGGGCAGCAGTCAGGATCCGTGTGTCTAACATGGCCGTGCCTGGGCAATTCGTGGAGAGAGCACCCAACAGGCACCAGCCCAAGGAGCAAGCTTGTTAGAAACAGCAGATTCTACCCCAGTCTCTGGCTGAGTGAGGCCTTTGACACCGCACACAGCCCAGTGGTGGCCCTGGCCAGTAGCAGCCCTAGCAGATGACAGGATAATGGCCTTTGCTTCTCCGTACAGTTTTGGAAACTGTGTCTATGACTCTAGGCCTGTGTACAGGGCCGGGTCTGCCCAGAGCCAAGTCAGTGCCTGGGGCCAACTACGTACTTTATTTTAAAGCTGTATTTGTTCTATGTGTATGTGCGCCAGCCTCTGTGTGTATGCACCCTTGAATGCTTGGTGCCCTCGGAGTTCAGCTTCCTTCAAACTGGAGTTGGAAGTGGCTGTGGGCTGCCAGCTGAGTGCTGGGAATCAAACCCGGGTCTTCTGGAAGGGTAGCCAGTGCTCCCAACCACTGAGTAATCCCTCCAGGCCTGCAGTCACGTTCTTCTATGTGCTGAGAGTGTGCACTTCCTTGGCTAGCATGGTGTCCCTTACCCAGCAGTGTGAAGGTCTTCTGCGTCTCCACCATGTCAGCTCTGTCATTTATACCTTCGATGACGGTGTTGCCGCCCATTCTCGTGTAGTTGAACTCTTCTGCACTCCCTGGAGCAGAGAGGGTCATTAATTCCACCCACAACTCAGAAGTTTGGACACGCACAGTTGTCAGAAATAAGAAATGGCCAGGCACAGCGGCTTTCCTCTGCATCTCAGGACTAAGTTCAAGGCTAGCCTGGGCTACATCATAACATCCTGTCTGAGGGAGGGAGAGAGATGGGAGTGGGGAGGAGGAAGAAGCAGGAACAGGAAAGGTTCACGCTTAACGGGCTCTACCAGACACTTTACAAGGATTTATAGAAACCCAGGCTGAGAATCAGGAAGACAAAGACCTCATTCAAGGGCCCACATTTGACAGGGGCTTAAAAACAGGATAAAGCTCTGGGGGTTTTTCTCTAACATTTCTGTTTCCACCTCTGGTGTTAGAGACATACACAGCTTGGTATTTGAAAGGCTGGGGACTGGGCCTGGGGCTTCATGCATACTATATGCTAGGCAGGCACTCAACTAACTGAGATATAATCCCAGTTTGCCCCCCTCTTCTCCCTTTTTTCCCCCTCTTTTTTTTTGGACAGGGTTTCATTATATAGTCCTAGGTAGCCTATAAATTGCTATTGGTCTTGAACTTGTGGCGATCCCCCTGCCTCTGCTTTCTGAGTGTTGAGATTATCAATGTGTGGTGTCACAGATGGCCCAGTGGACTTTTCTTAATGCATTCATTTCAGCTCTGAAGCTCATCCTATGTTTTTAGATAAAATTGTTTTTGTTTTTCAAGATGAGGTTTCTCTGTGTAGCCCTGGCTGTCCTGGAATTCACTCTGAAGACTAGGCTGGCCTCAAATTCTGCCTCTGCCTCCTGCTGAGACTAAAGGTGTGTGTCGCCGCCACCAGGCTGACAAAACAGTTTTTTTTTAAGTTATGTTATAATAAAGAAGAAATTAACTGAGGATCTAAATGCCTTCGGAAAGGAAACCTTTCATCTGCTGCTCGCCACATACGTACCCAGCTTAAGATGCTTAAATTCTGACTGCTGAGCAGATGCGCAGAGCTGGTAGAAGATGTGGTAATTTCGTTCATTTTCTGACTGCAAAAGAAAGGAAAGGCCCAACGTGACACAAACCCGTTATCAATGAAAACGCCGGAGTTTCAGCTAGAGGCCCCTAAGATGCTAGTGTGGACGGTGGACTCCTTGGGATGGACCCTGATAGATAATGCCAACTCCCAGCTGGCTGTCCTTGTCACTGAGTAAGAACTGGGGACCAGAGGTGATCTTCTGCAGACGGCCCAGAAAAACATCATTAAGCGAAAATATTCCGTGTGAAGGTGTGATGTAATTTTTACAAGCGGACATTTCTGGGATGTCATTGGGCGGTTCAAGGCTTCCTGTTGCTCTGGCTAACGGGTCTAAGAAGTTTCTCCATTTTACTAACAGAAAAGCCTTTCTCCCACCACTCCCTTGGTCCCCATCCCCTCGCCAGCTCTAATCCCCTCTCTCCCCAACAGGAAAGTCAGGCTGGCAGCTCTGCCTGTTTGAGAAGTATGCACTAGATTATTTTAAACTACAAGGGTTTTCTTTTCTCCCCAGTTGCAGGACAGTAACCTTTACTCTCAACTCTACAACTCATGAGACTGCATCTATGCATCAGGTTTTGCTTTTTAAAGAAAGAACAATGAAGAAGCTGCAGAGCACAGGAAGGACAGCCAGACTCCGTTCTTCGGGCTGCAGACCCCACAGATCGTCTAAAGAGTCTACGCATGCAGCAGTATTTAGAGCTGGGAACGAGGGGATCTAATACTTTTCTCCTCACCTGGAAGACGACCCGGGATTTCTCCAAGAGGTAGGTTCTCATGTTGGCACCGATGATCTGATGCCTCTCATCGAAGCTGATTTCTGTGTACTTCCCAAACCGGCTGCTATTGTCATTTCGGGTGGTCTTGGCGTTTCCAACAGCCTGGAACACACAGAGTTCGGCATCACCGGTGTGCTGGCCAGTGCCACCCTAGCTCACTCCTGGAGGCTGGTCAGGTTAGGGGAGGAAGCTGTTGCCTGGAGAAGAGCAGCCTGGCTTCCCAGAGTCTGAAGGAGCACGAATTCTGGGCTTCGAGGCCCTGGGGTCCAGTTCTGCTTTCTGCAGAATGCTGTAAACTCTAAGTTCCTTTCCTGTGTCTTCCTCTAATGGCAACGTGGAAGTGCATGCATCTTGATGTTATGCATTGAACGTGTCCTCACGCCTCCACGCGATTTTTAAGAATCGTGTTGTGCATGTGTGCACGTGTGTGGAAGTCAGAAGGCAACCTGTGGAATTCAGCTCTTTCTTTCTACCACGTGGGGCCCCAGGGACGGAACTCAGGTCACCCAATGCTTGGCTGCACATGCCTTTATCCACTGAGCCGCCTACCCAGCCCAGACGTCCGCAGGTTGAGGGTGGGGCCCTGGGGGAGGAGATTTCGTGCCACTGTGAAATGGACTCTTCAGCAAAGAAACTCCACGTTTGCTTTCTCCGCCATGACACTAAACAGAGAGTCTTCACAGAGCCCCGATGCTCTGGCATCCTGGCCTTGGGTCTACGGCCTCCACCACTGTGAGGAACAAACCCCTGGTCTTTGTAAGCTCCCAGCCTGTGGCACTCGGTTACAGCACCCGATGGACTAAGAGTTGGTAGGAGCCAAGCAGGGAGTATCCTACACAGCACCATGAGCGTCCACATCCTTCCATCTTCCCAATCTCCTACTCAGCTGGATAAACTGCCCGTCTCCACCTCCAGCCTCAGCTGTTTTGTTTTGTTTTGTTTTGTTCTCTTTTTCAACACAGGGTTTCTCTGCGTGACAGTCCTGGCTGTCCTGGAACTCGCTCTGTAGACCAGGCTAGACTGGAACTCAGAGACCTGCCTGCCTCTGCCTCTCAAACGCTGGGATTGAAGGCGTGTGTCACCACTGCCCAGCTCTGGTTTTCAGTCTTGAATCTACTTCTCTGCCTGAACGCCTTCCCTCTAGAAGGAAACTTTTTCTCGTCTTCTTTCACCTCTCTTCCTCCTCCTCTTCCACGAGTTATCTTCTGATTTCCACATGTGTGTGCATGTACTTCCCCTCCACAAACCAAGTTTTCGCTGTGTCCGCCCTGGCCTCACGCTTACCACCCTATTGCTACAGTCTTCCAAGGGCTAGGATTACAGGCGGATGGCAGGACCTTCCTTGTGTATATACACTACTCTTCTTGCCCAGATCACCATGGCTTTGGCTGGCGCAGACCGGCTGTGTACTTACTGTAAGTCACAGGCTTGGTCAGCAAAAGTGAACCTAACTGCTGTGGACATCCCACCTGCGTGGAGCCTGTGGCCCGGTGGGGACACAAACCTTAAACGGCTCTACAGTTACTCACCGGGCAGGTCACATGGTGCTTCCTCTGGACTGCTTTCCTGTCACTATCTCGGATGGTGACCTCTGTTCCATCTGGCCAGCCTGCGCCTGTAGCTGTGCCCTTAAGGCTTGCTCAGTTCCCTCTCCATCTGTGTGCTTATTTCATTTTAACATATGCTTCTGTTAGCACAGAGGCCTGACCTTAAAGACTGGGTCTTACTTATTTCCATTACATCTGATATCGTCCCACAAGTTTCAAACAACACAGGAGTGGAAGTCCCTGAAGGTTCTGATTTGGGAAACAGGGAGAGAGAGGGCCCCGGGGGCCACAGGCTGCACTGCCGTGCCCGTTCTCCGCAATCTTCTTCTCATTCTGTAAGACATACAGCATTGGCCTTGGGGCAGCCCTTCCCTGTGCATTCTAGGTATTCTTTCCCTCATGGGGCAGAATCCTGGGGAGCTGTGTGGTGGCTCTGTCCCCCTGGTGAAAGGAATCAGAGTGACTATGGCTAGCATATGCCCAAGTGCAAGCTGTCAGTAAGTAAGATGTCAGTACTCTGTGACTGACTTCAGACTTTTGAAGCTCAAACAATCCCCTCACAAAACTCGAGAGTAACAGCCAGCTTGTGAGAGTGGGTGCCCGCTGGCTGGGGAGCACTGGTGATCTCCGTGTGGCTGGGGATTGCCCCCAGGGTGTCAGCACACATCTGGGATCTTGAACTCTGATGATGCAAAGTCCAGTGCATTGGGCAGAGACAACCTTGGCAGTCACCACTCTGCCTCACCTCCTTACCACAGGACTCCTATCCCTGCTCTTGCCACTCTTCCTCCTTTGAACCTCAACTGCAGAAAGTTGCACTAACAAGCCCAGCTCATGCACAGAGCTACCCCCTCCCCTCCTTTGCCCCCCATGCCCCTCCAACCCTCAGCATCTCCTTGTACAAGGGTGAGGTGCCCACCTCAGTTATGGGATTGGACGCCAGGACTTTGTCCTCCACATGGGCATTGCTGCTGGATTTGCTGACTGTGGCAAAGTACCTCATGGCATAGCGGGCAGAAACTGTCTTCCCAGCTCCAGACTCCCCGCTCACGATGATGGACTGGTTTCTATTGTTCCTAAAGCCAACACACGAGAGAGGCACTGAGATGTACCGAGAAGTCTTAAATCCTCTCCGTAATATAGTTCAAGCTAGGCAACATAACAAGACCTGACTCTGAAAAAGAAAAGTGTAGGGGTTGGAAACATAGGGACCAGTATAATGTTTGCCTAGCACGCATAAAGCCCTGGGTTTGATCCTCAGGTCTCCGTAAGCCAGGCATGGTGGTGCACTGAGGAAGCAGAGGTAGTAGAAATTCAAGTGCAAGAATATTCTCAGCTATATAGAATATTAGAGGCCAACCTGGGCTACATGAGACCTTGTCTCAGAACAAACAAATGAACAAACAAAGCAAAAGTACAACAATAAAAACAAGCCAAAGCAAAACAAAACAGACGCTGTTTCCTGCCATGTCCCTTGTCCCTTTGTGTTGAGGTCCCCAAGACCAAGGCCAAGGTCAGCATCCGCTAGCAAGGTTGGCTTCACAGTCAAATCATGGCTAGGATAGGCCACACTGAAGGATTCAGAGCAAGATCACCAAGGGAGAAGCCATGGTGCGAAGACACAGGAAACTGGTGCAGAGATCCCAAGAGCCTTCCCTCTTGTGCCACTGTGGCCATGACTCAGGGAATGGGTTTCCTGACACGTGTGGAGTCCTGTTTACCTGGAACCCACACATCAGGGCCTCATGCCTGTCCTCTGCCTCCCAGGGGACAGAGTTCAGCCCCTCAGGAGGAAAGCAGGTTCTCAGCATCAAACATGCTCCTTATACAAATCGTAAACTTAGGTACAGAGAGACCATGTTTATGGGAGGCAGAACGAAGTGTCCCGAAATTGGCCAGGCTCACACTAGCTTTCCAACGAGGCTCTCAGACAGCTCCCCCAAGCCCCACTAACAACTTCTTCACATCCTACTGACATTATTTTAAGAGCAACAATTCAAAATATACTTGGGGACATATGTGCTCTATAAGCCTACACACTGTTACATAATGTAGACATTTTAAAAATAACGCCTTGAGCTTTTCAGGGACTATGGTGGCATAGCGCTGCCATGGGATTAGCCCCGTTTATGTGCTAAGACGCTGGGCGGACACTCCACATCTGTTCTCAGTCACACTTCACAAAAGTCCTATGGCATACTTCTCAGTTTTACAGCCGTGTGAGTCACGGACTCTCATGTCACATGCGCTGACCTGGGCACAGTACATAGCCTCTCGTGGTGACCCTGGGGTCCCTGGCCCACTCCTTTCATTTCAAAGAAAGAGGAAAAGACCCTAGAAAGGTAGCAGATGTGTGTCTCCCAAGCAAGGCAGATGGCTCTGTCCAATACCAAGCCAGCCCACCATGAGCCTGCTTCATCTTCAGTCTACGCATTCCAGCAGCTCGGGTTCAAGCTGGACCCTGGCATGACCCTGAGGTTCTGCGGACCTCACACTGTGGATGACCAGACTGTAACCTCAGAGAATGGTCATCAGACTTCCCCTCAGGGGATTCCAAGAGGCCTTCAGAAGCCAGAGAGTTCCAGAAGCAGGGTGTGCTCTGGTGGGAAGCATCTTGGACCAGCGCGAGACATCCATCCTTTCTCCATGACCCCATTGTGAAAGGCTGAACTACTGCCAGGGCGAAAGCGCATGCCAGCCTCATCTGGCCAGGTGGGTATGTCCCAGGAACAGTGTTGCTCCATCGGGCCCCGTCACCCGGAGGACAATCCCTTCTCTCCATCCATGTGACTCAGAGTATGGAGGAAGGTGGCCAGGGGCCTGGCCCTGTGAATTAGGGTCTCTCTCAAGGGACAGGGGAGTGGGGGGGTGCCATTCAGCCTCTGAGGACTTGAAGGAAGTGAAATGTAGCCTCAGATTGCCCACCCACCGGGATTCCTGTAGGGGAGAAGCATGCCTTGTTCATGTCACCATGGCTTCCATGGTCATAAGCACAGAACAGAGATGGACCTGCTGGAGTCTGGCCCTCAGAGGAGGCACATCCAGCTACTATACCTAGAATTACAAGGCACACAGCAGAGTCCATGCCTCGGTTTCTCATGTGAGATGGGGGTAATGAATGCATTACAGTGAACTTCACAAAGGTGTGGTGAAACCCTAAGATCACTGCGTGGGAAAATTATTTGGCAAACTGTAAAGTGTTCCACAGGGTTCGGATGGTGTTTTTATTCTCCAGGTTCCTACAGACATGATCAACGGAACCACGAGACGAAAAACGAACCACACTTAGAATCAAGGAAATCTGGGCCCAAATCCCAGCTCTGCCTTTAGCTCACTGCCTGCGTCAGGTAGATGGCATTCTGGGATGCTAGATTACTGTGGCAAGACATGGGCCTCACAGGCTGTCCTAAGGGAACCAAGGTGATGCTGGAAATGTGAACCCGGCATTTCTGTTGCAGGAAGATTTTTGTAAATGTGCAGTAGCAAAATCAGAATTCCACAGGGCCATGCAAAAGCAAAGTGAGAAAATGGTGTTACAATCCAGACCTGTGGCTAGAACCTGTGCTTCTCTGGCAGTGGATTCTGCCTCCTGAGATGGCTAAAAACCAAAACATAAACCATAGACACGCCATGGTACAGAGGCAGTCGGTCCTCCTCCAGCCAAACACACTGCGGGGGAACGCAGATGGAAGACAGGGCTTATGACCAATGAGGAACAAAAGCCAGGACGTCTCTAGACATCCTGCTACCCTGTGACCATCACCTGCTCTTCGTGCCAGGCATCTATATATTCAGCAAAGCGCCCACGCGGCCTCACGGCCCCTGTTAGTGAGCTGAGCTCAAAGCAGCTCCCTTTCGCGGTGAGGGACGAGCGAATGTGAAGAGTGCAGGGAGGGCCGAGGAGGCTCCAGCGGACTACCTGGCCATCTGCTTGTAGGCCTCCTCTGCGACTGCGAAGATGTGTGGGTCCATGTCCCCCATGTTCTGGCCGCTGTAGGCGTGAATGATGGCGTCCCCATAGATTGGCAGCTGCTTGTAGGGGTTCATGGCCACCAAGATGATTCCTGAGGAAAGGGACGAGGTGCGGTCACCTCCACGGAAGAGGGACTGGAGGCTGACCGCCAGCTCTGTCTCGCTCACATCGGAACACCCTCACCGCCTGCTCGGCAGGTGCTAGCATCCTTGCTCTTAGGCTTCCCAGCCTCCAGAGCCGTGAGCCAAACTTCTGTGTAAGTTATCCATTCTCAGATAGTCTATCACAGCAACAGAAAACAGATGGAGACAGCCATCCCCACAGGCCCTTTCCAGGAGGCCCAGTCCTGTCCCTTACTACAGCCTTTGCTTGACTCGGGCCAGGTCACTTAATGCTCTAAATCTTGGTCACCTTCATCTAAGGCTCTTCTGACGGCTGAATGGGGCGACACGTGGGGAAACAAACTGTGATAGTGCAAATGCAATAAGGACAGCAATGTCCCAAGAAGTGATAAATGTGTCAGATCTAGGGAGAAACTCAAACGTAGCCCGTGGTGTTGCTTCCCTCACAGTCCTTTCTGTTCCTACCAGAGAGTTTCCCCACACAATGGGCTCTTTTTGCACCCCCTCTCAAGGCTCAGCATACACCTGGCATCCAGCATGCCTGGACACCGCTGGCCATGGGGGTCGTCCACGTCCTTACCACTGTAGGTGTAGATGAGTTTGGACTCTGCAAAGCGGATTCTGAGGTTATGCAGCACTGCCGGCTCATGGAGGTAGCTAAGGGCCGTGAGGTCATTCTCACCCACCAGGATGTCTGGGTTCCGAAGCGGAGGCAGTGAGCCTGGGTCAACAGGGTAATCCAGCTCCTGTGAACAAGGGCAGGTGTAAGCATCTTCAGCCAGTGTTTCTGCTAACCTGTCTTTCTCCTCCCTCCCTCCCTCCCATACAGACAATCCTCACACTAAAACAACAACACACAAGGATGCTGGCTCCCCCGGAACTGGAACTTGAGGGGATTGTGAGCCACCGTCTGGGTACCTGGATGGAACCTGAGTCCTCTGGAAGAGCAGCAGGTACTCTGAACCGTTGAGCCATCTCTCCAGCTCTCACAACTTTTTTTTTTTTTTTTTTGAGACAAGGTCTCACTAGGTAGTCCAAAGCAACCTCAAGCCCTCTATCCCCCTGCCTCAGCACTGCTGGGAGGGCAGGCCAGTATCACCACACCTGTCTCAGAAACTTTAAGTAGAGGAGAAAGGAAATAACCCTCCTAAGTGACCCGAGGTAACGAAAAACTGTAGGCCAGGGGACCAAAACATTGAGTGTGCACCTTAGAGCACGCCACCTTCCCTCTACCCGACTCGACTCCTCAGTGAAGGGCCCATCAGAGATGAGGAGGCTGTGATGGAGGATGAGGAGAAGCCAACAGACCAGTCTCCCGTGCCCCATCCTATGTCTACCAGCCGTCCTGGCAAAGGCCAGGCCCTCAGCCCCGACGGTCTACATACGCTTCAAGCCTGCGTTCAGAGGAAGGCATGGCTGGCCAGGTGAACACTGAGCAAGCAGGCTGGGAAGAGAGCTGCACTCTCTGCGCACCTCACGTCATCCAAGCAGGACTTGCCCCTGCGGGCTGGTCAGTTTCCCAGCAGGAGAGAAGCAGCTAGGGAAGTTCAGGACATCAAATGGGAGTCCTTGGACCAGATCCCGCTGGCCCTCATCAAGGCAGGTCTACTTACAGTCCGCCCTGCCAACACGCTCCCGATTCCAGCCCGTGTTAGGGAATGATATCAACAAAGAGATTCTCCAGTCGGGGTAGGGGTGCTGGAGTGTCAGCCAGCTAGATAGTCATCTCTGGGGGAGGGGAAACATGACATGGATAGGGGGAGGGAGGCAGGGTGAACATACTCGACACAAAGCAAGCTTTGTCCTCTTGTGCAAGGAAGGGTTAAGGTAACGGGCGCTGGCTGCCTGCCAAGCTCTCTGCCTCCCTGGCCAGGGGAACGGCCACCTGGGGCCTGCTAATAGCGCAAGCAGCTGCTGGCTCAAGACTTCCCTTCCTAGGCCCAGCCACCTGTCTAATCCCCAGTCAGCTGACTGAGGTGCCCGGAACCAGGGTGGCACTCAGTAAGAGCCACAGAGGGCTACGGAAGAGCGAGATGCCTTGCAATGTGCTCTTCCATCTGTGTGTGCACGAAGGACGGTCCCTGGCCTTCAGGACCTGTGACAGCACCACGTCATCAGCTCCTCTGCTGTGTGTGTGGAGGGTAAGGGATACAGACTTAGCAAGTGGTGGCGCCTGACCCCAGAGCATGGCTCCTTCCTTTTCTGCAACTTCCGGGAGCTCAGGAAATGCCTGACACCCAGGACCAGATGCCAGGAAGTGGCACGTGGCATCTCTATGTACATTTTGTAAATTCTGGCATTTAATAAGGAATTTGCAGACCACCCCTGATCCAATGGAGCACAGATAGGTGGCCCAGTTCAGCATCTAATACTTGAGTCTAAAAGCTCAGAGAGAATATTGGCTGAACCCAGAGGGGCGGCTTCTTAAAGCCGATATGAAATCTTCAGTGGCTGATGACCAAAAGACCGGAGCAGTCCCTGGCTGGAACCTCGCAGCAGCGCATCCCACCGGAGCCTTGGCTGAAGTCTGAGCCGCCTTCTTTCTCGCCTTGCCGGTTCCGTCTCTGCCTTCTGCACACCCTCTGGGCCCTTACAAGGTTCTGCACACCCCAGACTGACTCTCTAGCTCTCCAGTCTCATTCCACACTTCCTATCCTTCCCCAAGGTCTAGCTCCCTCTTCCTATCTGGATCACGCCTCCCTCCAAGCTCCTCCCCTGCCCCGTCTCTCTACCGAGTGAGACCCAGGAACCAGAACAGCTGACGGGCTTTTCAGTAAGCGCTGAGCGCTTGGAACACAGCATATCCGGTGACTAACAGGGAACCCCTTAGAGATGGTCTACTGGCGGGGTGGGGGTGGGGGTGGGGGACAGCAGGAAGGCACGCACACACTGGGGCGCTCAGCACCATCTGGCCTTCCCGGATACAAGGCAGGTGTCTCCCGTGCCCCTTGGCCTGCACTGTTCCTCGGGCCCTTCCGCCAGTGCCCCTGCGTCACCGCTGTACACGTCGTTGTACCCAGCGGACAGCAAAGAGCCTCACCGTTCCATCCTCTAGCAGGAGCCGGAGGACTCGGCCACCCACTCTGTAGTCCTTTGCGATCTCAGCCGACTTCCAGACTTCCTCAGGATCAGGAATCCAGACCCTGTTGTACTGGCCACAGGGTAAGACAGGTTTAATCTCAGCATGTGAAAACCCTGAACACAGAGCGTTGATCCCCGCACCCACTGTGGACCTGTCAGCTGGGTCCATTCCCACACTGGGAAGACTGCCAAGGCTAGGGATAATTCCACGGGTAAAGCGCTTGCCTTAGAAGCACCAGGGCCCTTGTTAGAAACCAGAGAAGCTGTTTATAACCCGGGTGGATCCCTGGAGTAGGCCGCTCGGCCATCCCAGCCAATCAGTGAGCTCTCGATCCCAGCGACCCCGTCTCAACCAACAAGGTGATGCCTCCTGAGGAATGACAGGTGACCTCCGGCCTCTATATGCGAAAACACATTCTCTCACACACACATACACACACACACACACACACACACACACACAGCCTCTCAGAATATTTTCACCTCCTTTTTTCTGTGCGGAGGTAAATTTTAGTGCAGCTACAATGCACCCACCACTAGGCTTACCGGCCCTGTTACCCTGTTTGCGGTAGAACCCCAAAGCTACATGAATACACCTCGAAAATGGAAAGCTTGGGATGGGAAGGAAATTTGAGGGTTCCCTAGTAAAAGCTGGGGGAGGGAGGGGACCTTTTACAAGACTCTGGCAAAGGAATTTGGCTTCCACCAAGAGACTACCTACTTAATTTCTAGTACCTCTTCTTCTCACCCAGACAACGATACAAAGCTCACTTCGCAGGGGTGCCGGGAGGCTCAGTGAGGTGAGTAGGGAAAGCACTTAGGGCTGGGTCTGTGGCTCGGACAGTAGAGCGCTTGCCTAGCGTGAATGAAGCGCTGGGTTCTATCCCCAGCACGACTAAGCAAGACACGGTGATGCACTCATGTAATCAGAGCACTCAGGTGTTGGGGGTGGGGAAATGAGGAATTTAGGGTCATTCTTGGCTACATAGCGAGTTCAAGGCCAGCCTGGGATACACAAGACTCTGTCCCTAGATCAAAACGAGCAAATAACAGCACTTTATAAAATACTAAGGAAGGTTACAGCAGCGCCCTCACTAACTATTCTTACTTTGAGACAGGGTCTCGGCCTGTTTCTCAAGCTGTCCTGAAACTGGTTAATCCCCCTGCCTCCGCCTTCTGAGGGCCGGGATTACAGGCACAACTGTCACACTTGGCTATGACTCGGCTATCACTGTCTTACAACGACAGCAGCCACGGAGTCCCGCCTTGGGAACGGCAGAAGCCCCTCAGCCACTGCTCAGCTCTCTCCCCAGCAGGCAACTGTGGGTTGGTCTCAGTGCTGTGGCACAGATCCTAGCCCTGTGGAGCTGTGTCCTCCCCAGAATTCACGCACTGAAGGCCTGGTCCCTGATGTTACTGTGCTTGAAGATTGGGGCCTTAGAGGTGACTGAGGGTAAATGAAGTCCTGCCCTGACAGGATTATGGGAATAGAGGACTGTAAGAAAAGATGTGGGAGGGCTGGCAAGACGGCTCAGTGGGTGAAGGTGTTTGCCACCAGGCCAGGCAACCTGAGTTCAGTCTCCGGAATCCACGTGGGAAAAGGTGAGAACCAGCTCTTGGAAGTCTTTTTCTGACCTGCACCTTATCCACCAAGGCACAGTGCAGCCCCCCCCCAACAATTAGATGATTGTAATACTTTTTAAACATTTATTTATTTTTATTTTATGTGCATTGATATTTTGCCTGCAAGCATGTCTGTGTGAGAGTGTCAGATCTTGGGGTTACAGACAGCTGTGAGCTGCCATGCAGGTGCTGGGAATTGAACCTGGATCCTCAGGAAGAGCAGTCAGTGCTCTTACCCAATGAGCCATCTCACCAGCCACATAGAACTTTTTTGTTTGTTTGTTTGTTTTTTAAGGAGACAAAACAAGGCACTACTATAGGCTCCCAACCCTGCAGGAGAGCCCACTGTGCTGGGAAATAGCCAGGCAAACAGGAACACGGTCAGGAGGCTGTCACAGAGAGACACTGTGTGCTACCAAGAGCAGCAATAAGAACCCCAACTAAGACAGTCACCAACCTTCTCTGTTACAGATGGACTTTCCGAGAGCAGTTGTAAAGATTTCATAACCTAGGGGCTGGGAGATGGCCACTTAGAATAGTGCTCACCTTGTTCCTTACTTTGCTGTGATAAAGCACTGACCAAAAGCAACTTGAGGAGGAAGAGGTTTGTTTGGCTCACACCATCGTCCATCATTGAGAGAAGCCAAGACAGGAACTCAAACAGGGAAGGAACCTGGATGCAGGAACCAAAGCAGAAGCCACGGAGCAACCCTACTTTCTAGCTTGCTGTCGGTGGCTTGCTCAGCCTGATTCCTCATACGACCCCGGGCCACCTTCCCAGGGGTGGTGGTGTCTACGGTAGGGTGGGCCCTCTCGCATCAGTCATTAACCAAGAAGATGCCCCTGCCGACTTGCCTATGGCCATTCTAATGGAAGTGTTTTCCCAACTGAAGTTCCCTTTCCCTATGCAAACCTGGCTTGGGTCAAGTTGACAAAAAAAGAATCTAACCAGGTCACCTTGTAAGCCAGCATATGGTTCTAAAAAACCTATATTAAAAAAAAAAACAAAAAACAACCCACAAAGCGAGGTGTTGTGGCTTACTCTCTGTGGTTGTTTGAAGGAGAATGGCTTTCACAGGCTCATATATTTGAATGCTTAGTCTCCAGTTAGTAGACATGTTTGGGAAGGATTAGGGGTGTGGCCCTGTTGAAGGAGGTGAGGCTTTGTTGGAGAAGTGTTACCGTTACCGGGGCTTTGAGATTTCTAAATTGCTCTGCCTGGTTCCTGTGGGTCAGGATGTAAGCTCTTGGCTACTGCTCCAGTATCATGCTTGTCTGCTTTCTGCCATGATGACCATGGACTCACCCACTAAAACTGTAAGCAAGTCTCCAGTTAAACGCTTTCCTTTATGAAAGATCCCTCGGTCATGGTGTCTTTTCTTAGCAATAGAACAGTGACTAAGACAAGTTCATAATCCCAGAGCTGGGGAGATGGAGACAGGTAGATCCATGGCCAGACAGCCTAGCCTAATTGGAGAGTTATAGGCCAAGTGAGGGACCTTGCTTCAAAAAACAAGAAGGAGAAATATCTGAGGTCCACCTTTGACCTCCACACACATGCACGCACATGCATGCACACATACACATAAGGGAAATATGTAAACCTTAAGAAAACAAATTCTAGACAGTCAAGTTATGAGATAGGGTCTCTTTGCAGCTATGCAAGTGGGTCTAGCTGGCGTACACGCTTCTGGGAAATTTCCCTTCTCCATCTCCATGTCCCTGTAGGGTGTGATAAGGTGCCTTGTGGTCTGGCCTCTGTGTGTGCTCTGGAGAGCCGAACTTCAGCGGTGAGGCTTGCAGGACGAATACTTTTACCCATTGAACCAACTCCCCAGCCCGAATTCTATATCTCGATAGAGTTTGTACATGTGACACATGTCCTGAATATACTAAACACTGGACAAAGGGTTGAGATTTATACATTTTACTAGCTGTGTATTTAATACAAAGAACAAAGCAAACATGAAAGTAGCTAGTGAAACACCCACTAAAGTATATAGAAGGTGTGTTGAGGTGCCCCAGTCGCTCGAAATTGCTTTAGGAAACTGCACAGATTGCAGGCTCGATGGAAGGATAGAAGGGAGGACAGAAACATCAAACAACAATTCCAGCACATTCATGCTGGACTAGAGATTTGGGAATACAGCCTCAGTGTAGAGTTCCTTCAAGTTTACTTTCAGCTCAAGAGTCTCAAGGGATAGATGAAGGGAATACAGAATAGGAAGAAAGAAGTCTAGTGTTTCAATACTAGATCGGGATGAACAAAGATTGGTATCTAATAGTTGACATAAATTGTTTTGATTAACAGTCATTAAACATTGATCATGACTAGACCGTCTGAATAGATGTAATCCTTGATAGACAGTAAGGACAGGAACTTGGTTAGATGTAAAATAGGAGCAGGGAAGCTTTGAGAGAAGAAGAGAGGAAGGGAAAGAAGGGAAGAGAGGAAGAGAGAGGGAGAGAAAAAAGGGAGAGAGGGAGAGGACAAGAGAGAGGGAGAGAGAGAAAAAGAGAGGAGGAGAGTGAAAGGAAAGAGAAGGAAGAGAAGGAGATAGAGAGATAGGATATGAAAATGGGTGATTTCTCTAGCAGGCAATCACGCAATAATGGAGACCTGAACCAAGCCTGAGTAGAGCCTTGCACACACAGACACAGCTCTTAGACATATATACCCACACCCACCACACCCATCCTCATCACCATGATCACACATTTCCTACTTCAGGTCTGCTATTAGAAATGTTTGCTTATAACCCGGTATATCCCAAATTATCAAAATACAACACCCCAAGATATCAAGAATTAGCCATTCTAAGTTTCAGAGCTGAAAGTATCCTTGGAATGATCTATCGCAAGCTGTCTGTCAAGTTTAGAGATGCAGACAGCTTATTCCAGACGCTGTGGGAAGCCGGAGAAAGTTGAGGTGTTCAGGTGCAGCCCTGTTGGAGGATGAGGTCCCTTTGGCCCAAATTCCCAGAGGAACACGGAGCTCTGGAAGCGACTGAGCAATTACTGAGCTGGCCAATCCTTTCGTTTTTATTGATGTTCCAACTCAAACTCAGATAGGCCAAGAGTGCACCAGAGAGAATCTTTTCGTTTGTTTGTTTTGTTTTTCCGAGGCAGGGTTTCTCTGGGTAGCCTTGGCTGTCCCGGACTTGCTTTGTAGACCAGGCTGGCCTTGAACTCCCAGAGACCTGCCTGCCTCTGCCTCCCAAGTGCTGAGATTACAGGCCTGCAACACTGCTCCCGGTTAACAGCAGGGCCTGAGGATGACCCTGACAGGCTATCTGCCTGACTGTCCGGCGCTCTCCTAGTGACTTCTGAATTCATTTCACCTAAAAGTGTCATTCAGTGGCGGGCAGGGTTGAAATGCCTGGGGCCACTCTCTTCTTGGCTGAGTGTCCCTCAGCATCCCAGGTAAGCACGCTCATTGGTCCTCGTGTCCCCGTGTGTTCACTGCCTGAGATCTAGACTCCTGCACCTGAAGCCCAGCCTGCTGAGCAAACACTCTGGTTTACTCAGCCCCACGAACAATCTACTGTCCCTCCTTCCTCACATTCCTCTACCCACAAGGCAACACTTTAAACCATGGGGTTGCTAACTGAAGCGTTTAGATAAACACAGGCAAGCTGTGCAAACAGAGTCACCGGCTCTCACATGACTCCTGCATGCTTCCGGCCTGGGATACAGAAGTCTCCTTCCCAGAATGGCCAGCCAAGATTGCCGCAGAGCCAACAGCCAAAAGGCTGCCTCGAGGCCTTTGCTGGGCTTCCTCCCCGACCTGTCTGAGGGTCTTCCACCATTCACCGTGCACAAGGCCTGAAGGCTGACGTGGAATGTGTAGTGACAGGAGTGTTGTACTTTTGGGATTGGTATCTCCATGCTCAGGCCATCTGAGCCAGACAGGTGACATCATGCCTCTTTTTTTTTTCTTCCTCTTCGCTCATTCCTTGAAGGTCACTCCCTGAAATCTCTACCCCTTCCATGTGAGCAGCTGCTTTTGAAGGGTTCCAGCTACTTTCCCAACTGCTCCAGAACCTGCATCTCTTAGACCACAGCCAAGTTCTGAGCATGGATCTCTAGGGTGTATCTCCAGCACCTTCAGACACCAGACCCCAAGGACCTTGACAACTCATAGTCCCAGTCCAAGCGCTGATGCTGCTTGCCTGTCTCCGTACTCTCACTCCTCAGCTGGAGCCCAGAACTGTGGGTTCTCCGCCTGTCTGGGCCAAGTAATCCCCAGGTGCCGTAAAGTTGATTTTTTAAGCAGCCTACCTCTCACCAGCCAGGTGAGTCAGCCTCGACCATCAGCTGGGCACACACAGACACCTTCACCCACCTCAGCACCTGTGGTGTACCACAGCGTGAGAAACACCGAAAGCCTAAAGATTCTGACGAACAGCCGGGAACACTCTATTGGCCTGTTCCTGTGCTCGATCTACTTTGTCTTCAGTCACAAGAAACCACCTGCACTCCCTAGAACACTCCAAACCTTTCCTGACTCTCGGCTGTCCTGCTGTTCCTTCCACCCCTAACGCCATCCATCCACACCTATGAACAGGTAAGCACCCAGAGTCCCTCTATTGTTTTACTCTCCTTGGTCTCTACCGAGGGGGCTTAACTGAATCCTCTTAAAAGCTCCCACCATTGCCACCACCATCCGAGTGTCGAGAACCTCACCCTTGCGCCTGGAACCCTACACAGCATGTGCCGTGTTCAAGAAAAATTTGAATGCCCAGCAGTTCCACTACGCTGAGAAAAAAAAAATGAAGATGGCATCTTGGCTTTTTGGACCCTCCCTTGTTTTTAAGCTTTTTTAGACTGCTCATAGAACAGGTGACTCTTCTAGCCTGAACTGATAAGAGGGAAGACTTTTAGAAAGGTCAAAGGAGAACGTCGCTAACGTAAACGCTGGCCCTCGGAGAGGCCGGGATCTGGACTGTGAGTCTGCAAGGTACTTCCCCTGATTTTGCTCCCTGGCTTTCAGTCAACCTCTGAGGACGCTAAGGAGTTCCTCATGTGTCTGCAGCCATGCTACCCTGGCGTTCCCAGTCTCGAGTCTCGCCTGTGAGCTTTCATAGGACAACAATGGCTGTTCCAAAACGGCTGTACCTTTCTGGGCAAAGCATATGCCAGCTCTGCTGAACAAAACAAAACCAACCAACCAACCAAATAAAAACAAAGCAAACAACAAACAAAAAGCCAGCCCAGGAGGCTCACAGGCTCCTGCTGAGCAGCTGGTAGAGGGCAACATCACGGTTGAAGACGGACATTGACACAATGAAGTTCACCAGTGGAGGGGCTGACTGGAGAAGGGCCTGGAACAGCTTCTGGTCCCACCGCCTTTCTCAGCAGGGGTCAAGCCTGTGTGACTTTCTCATTTCTCTACAATACCTTCCTGCCCATCAATCCTACACCGCAGCCTCCCCTCCCCACTGTGGAGAGCACACCCCAGCTGCCTTCCTCATGTCTGCACACTGCACCCATCTCATGCCCCTTCCTGTCAGCCGCCTAGGAATTCCTTTCTTCCTACGGGCCCACTGAAAGAGAGGCAACACTCTGGTCCTTTGGGAGTGACATCTCAGGGTCTGCCCCCTTGATGTCTCTGAAGGTAGCAGAACTGACCTCCCCAGGTTTAGTTATTCGCTTGCAAATTATTTGTGTTCTTCACCACAGCATGTACAGGTTTGGGACTCTGATTCTCCATGCCTCTGTGAAGTTTGGAGGCAGCGTTTTCATGGCTCCCTGTCCTTCATCATCTGGGTGGGGCCTCATGACTTGCTTTTTGCTCTCTCTCACTGGACATTGGGGTTGGTTCCATTCTGTTATCATAAAGAGCGATGTGACAGATTAGCAGGTGTGGGCAGGTAGCTAGAAAGCAGATGGACTTCCCATGGGTCCTCTGTGTGGGAAAGCACTTAGATTCCTTGAAGATGATATGAGATGGGTGGGGGTCGGGTCAGGGCTTGGAAAAGTATGAAGGATCTGAGTCTGTCAGGACTATGGACTATGTAACCTTAGGCAACTTCCTTGATCTGAGCGATGTCTAGAATGGAATGTGAAGGCTTAACACATTGATTTTCCCCCCCAGACTATGTCAGATTGAGTGAAGGTTCTGATGATGTCTGGTGCATAGGAACGTTCAACCTTCTCATGCAAGAGAAAAATAAGCATAACGTTCACAGCTGCCACTGTAAACAGAAACGGCATCTCCCGCGTGTGTACACAGAGCTGGCATGTAGAACGTTCTCATCGTGCCCTGGTCTTTACAGGCTAATGGTGGGCTATACTCGGGTCTACTGAGTTGACTGTGTTCACGGTGTGCAGGGCGCTGGATGGAGGGCTGGCCATGGGCCTCTGAGGGTCTGCTCGGATGGAATCTGCACAGTGTGCCAAGCCAGCAGTGACCAAGCAGGCCACGCTGTGAAGAACAGACAAGACGCCTGCCTGGTGGGGCACGAGCCAGCTAAGAGAGAGTAGAGGGGGTGGGGTGGGGTGGGGGCTGGAGAAGGATGCAGAGGCAGGCCCTCGTGGCTGGGTTGGGATTTGAGAGCGACAAGAGCCTCATGAAGGTTTTAAGTGGTCAAACTAGTTTTTTCTCAAAGGGATTTCTGGCAGTTCAGTTTGGAACCTGTCCAAGGCGGTGTGCTGTGGAGAAGGGTGGGTCGTTTTACACTTCCTTCGTCATGGCGTCTCTCAGGAGTCCCCTCTCTCTCTGGGAACCACTCTTCCTGGCTCTGCCCAGGCCTCCTGCCTCCTTCCCTGTGAAGGGCTCTTGGATTGCAGCTGGCTGCTGCTGCTCTTGGAATATAGGCACCTCTGTCCTGACCTTGGCCCTCTTTTCTCTTGCAGTGGGATGCTCCCGCCTTAGTTTCAGCGAGTGACCACACCTGGGTTCAGGGTTCCTCACCCCCTGACTGAGCCCATTCTCTAGAGACACCCAGGGTACGCACTTCTCACTCACTTTCCCTGAAAGTCCCCTCATTACCTCAACACCACGCTGGTTTAAAAAAAAAAAGTAAAAAGCCTCATGACCTCCCTCAGAAACACTTCCTTCTCCTAGTGGCTCTAATGTCGCCCATACACACCCTGTTCTCAATCACACAGACGCCAGTGTCCAAGTCATTCTTGGTGTGTCCCTTGTCCAAACATTCCCAGGCCAGTTTCTTCTTGTCTGTCACCACCCTGCATGCCCAGTACCTACCAGATCCCTGGATGGCCGGGACCCTGAGATGACGACGCTCACTCGCCTCCTAAACTACCACCTGATCCCCTTACTTCTACACGAAACCCCAACCTTTGCTGAATGACCCCTCTGTCTCAGCTCTACCTCCCCCTCTAGGCCTCATCGAACATCTGTTTGACATTCCTCACTTCAGAAAACCCAGAAAATGCCTCGTCAGGAAAAACAACCATTTTGGAATAAAGCAAACCATCTTTCTCTCTGCCCCCCTCAAGCACAGGACTTCTTCCTACAGAAGAATGTGGACCCTACCACCCTCCCATCACCCACCTGACAATGTCCTAACTTCTCCCTAAGGCAAAGACTCGTTATTTAGCCCGAGCTGCCTGGAACTCACCATGTAGCCCAGGCTAGCCGCAAACCCATGCCAGTCATCTTGCCTCAGCCTCCTGAGTGCTGGGGTGACAGGACCTTGGAGATAGGGGTTAAGTACACCTGTGTGTTTTTGCTTCAAGAAAAATTGCTACTCAAGACAGGTCAGAGGTCAGCTGTCTGTCCCCAAAGATACCCCAAAGGGCAGGGTTTGTTCAAGAACTTTCTTCTGCTGATAGTGACATGACGACTTAGAATCACTGCCGGTTACCTGGTGGCTTACACTGTCTCTGGTAAAGTAGTCTAGATGAGGGGTCTAGATGAGGGGTTCAGCTCTATAGTAGAGTGCTTGAGCCAGCCCAAGGCCCTGGGCTCAGTCCCCAGCTTGGGATGGAGGAGGGGAAGAATGGGAGGATGGGGGCAGGAGGGTTGGGGGCTCGGGGAGTTAAGTGAAAGGGGACACTCGGAAAAAAGTGCAAAACTGTTAAGCAACGGTTTAAGTGCATCGGAGGGGTATTCTCTTTGTTCGACGTGCGCTTGTAATTTATTCGTTAAACAAAGTAGAAGATCTTCTTCCTCCCAATGGGAAGATAATCGTGACCAGGATCTTTTACTATACAAGGATAGTGAACGAGCCTTTTAAATTTAAGGTAAAAGATGTGTGTGTGTGTGTGCGTGTGTGTGTGTGTGTGTGTGTCAGGGCCCTTCTGTAATACCAGCGCTCAGGTAGTGAGGCAACATTTCCACAAGTCTGAAGCCAGCTGGAGCTATTTCGGGAGCACCATTCTAGCCAGGGATACAAAGCAAGAGCCTGTCTTAAAAACAGGGTGGAGCTTGGAGGCCACACCTTTAATCTCAGCGCTCTGGAGGCAGAGGCAGGGAGAACTCTGGGTTTGAAGCCAGCCTGATCTACATAGTGATTTCCAGGCTAGCTGGAGTGACACAGTGAGACGCTGTCTCAACAAACAAAACCCCAAACCAAATAATAACGCCTCCTCTCCAATTCAGCTAAGGCATGTATGCGTGTGGGAAAATGTTCTAGCAGCGTCCGTTCTAGTCCCATCTGTCTGAATTCGAAAGGGTCTGAATTTCCCCTACCACAGTGTAGCAGGATCTGTTTCGCGGCTGTTTCGAAACTCAGCGCTGACACATGCGCTCAGACCAGGCAGCTCTGGGTAGATGCCCCGAGAGACCAGCATGCTAGAGAGCACCAATCTTGCCCGAATGCTCCAGACTCCCGAGGCCCCGAAAGGTTACAAAGGTTATCGTGCTGGATGGAAGCCCCTATCCACCGAGGGACACAGATTCCATCAGGAGGAAGGGTCCCAGCGGTCCAATCACCCGGTGTGGGAGCGGCGACCCTCCTTGGGTGTGCTGCGGGCTGAGCTCGCAGCTGCTCACCGGCCTCCGCCGCTCCTCCTGCCCCGACAGGCGCATAGGTGCGTCCCCCAGCCCCTACCTGCGCGTAGAGCTCGGCCACCGCCATGGGCCTCGGCGCTGCTGCTGCTGCTGCTGCTGAGGACCGAGCGCGCCCAGCCAGTCAGCGCCGGGCCATCTTGCCCAGAAGTTTTCCCGAGTGCCACGGCTCCCTTCCCCCCCCCCCCCCCGAGGGCTCGGGCCCCGGGGAGTCGGGGGTGGGGACGGGGTGGGGGTGGCAGCGGGATTGGTGCTCGCGGGCCAGCCTGTGCCGCCATTGGCCCTGCCCAGGTAACAGGTGAAATAAACCGCCAAGGGTCCCGCCCAAGTTCCTGCTCCCTTTCTGCAGCGGGCAGAGCATAGAAATGCGAACACAGGAAAACCAAAGATTCAGTGAGCTAACAGAACTTTTCAATCGAGGAGGGGGTCGGAGTACTAACTAACTAACTAACTAACTAACTAACTAACTAACTAACTAACTACCTAACTAACTAACGTCGTTGTCCTACGAGCGTTTTATATGCAATTGAAAGTAAGAGACAAGATCAAGGAAAATGCACCCAGAGATTACGTCAGTATAAACCTCGTTTGACCTTTATGGCCACAGTGCGTCTATCTCTCTTAAAGGGCACACAAGTGCGGGCCATTTGGAGGGATGGGAATATTTAACATTCAAAAGGTGTTGGTTCCACCCAAATTAATGCACAGGCCCATCACACTGGGTTAAAAAATAATCCTGGCAGCGCTTTCGTATAGTGACTTTATTTTTATATTTTATATGGATTAGAGGTCCATGAACTGTTGAGACTATTTTCATAATGAAGAAAGAAGAGATTAAACTTCTGCCCTTTCTTCGGAGCCGCGCACTTTTTGTTCTTTTTGTATTGAAGCCAGGAACCTGGGGTTCACTGGGTTAGGCCGACCCTGGAGCCCCAGAGCTCCTTACTGTCTCCGCCTCCCCTGGCTTTTTAAATGCGCGCTCTGGGGATTGAACTCAGACCCCCAGGCTTGCAGCACTAGTCCTTTATAGACTAAGCTATTGCCCCAGCCCTGTCCTGCCATATATTCATGGGCAAAGCAGAGCTATCGTCGGTGAGTGACAGAGCCTAAGGTGTGCGGCCATGGCGGCCCACACTGTGAGGCAAACAACCAAAACAGATTTACCACCAATGCGGAATGAAAACGCAGTATCTGGATTCGTGGTTAGAAATCACAGGTAACCAGGTGTGGTGGCAGATGATGGTAATTCTGGCACTGCGGAGACTGAGGCAGGCGGGCGGCCAAGCTTGAGGCCAGGGCCGTAGGGTTTTTTCCTTATTTGATATGGTGTATGATAAAGATTTTTGCATAGGCTATTTTATTGATTTGTGAATGGACATATATTTGAGATTGGGGACTCATTAGGTTGCCCAAAGTCTGTCCTCAAACTTGAAATTCTCCTGCCTCAGCCTTCCAAGCATCTGAGATTACAGGTGCATACCACGGAGCTTGATGGTTGATTTTTTTTTTTTAAGCTATTTTTTTTCCCCTTCTGAGATAAGCCCTTCTTGGCTGGGGTGTAATGGTCCTCATTGTATGTTTCTGGGTTTGGTGTGTGATGTTCTGTTAGGGGTCCTGTGACTCCTTGTAATGGGTGCGATAGCTTTCTCTGTTTGACCTTTAAGAGTTAGGAAGTGTGAGCATCTCTATTTTATTAGAGACTGTGAGAGACTTGTACTATTTCTTCTGCATTTGCTGAAACTTGAAGTGATGCCCCAAGGACTGTTTGTGTGTGTGTGTGTGTGTGTGTGTGTGTGTGTGTGTGTTAAGATTCTTGCTTACCCCTTCACTTGGAAATCCACTCAGATTCCCCAGGACTTGTGGGAATTTGTCCATCTTGTCCACTTTTCTGGGATACAGCTGTGGCTGGTGCTCCCCTATACTCCTGGCTCCGGATGAGGTCTTGAGAGGACAAAGTCTAAAGCTCTGCTCGCCCTCGGGTACTGCCCAGCTGTGTGGCCAGAGAACTTCACCCCTTGAGTCCCTGCACCCCAGCTCCTCATTTGCCTCCTCCTTCTCGTCTTGGCTCTGCTGAAGAAGACACACCCTCTTTTCTTCTTTCAGTCCTGATTTTGGTAATTTACAACTTTTCTCATATTGTTTAGTTGACTTGATTAAAAATTGTCGGTTGTGTTTATGTTCTCATTTATTTTCTCTATAAAATTCTGTGTCATCCTTACTGTTTTCCTTTATGGTGTTTATTTTGGGTTTGGTTTGTTTGCTCTCCATCAGGCAGGTTCTTAAGGTAAACATGTTAAGTTATTGGTTTGAGGCAAGCTTCTTTTCTTTCTTTCCTCCTTGTATTTATTTTTTTTTTTAAACAGGGTTTCTCTGTGTAGCCCTGGCTGTCCTGGAACTCACTCACTATGTTGACCGGAGGCTGGCCTTGAACTCACAGAGACCCACCAGCCTCTGCCTGCATGGGGCATTTTAATGTGCATGTTAGTTTTATACTATATAACAAATATCTGAGAGAGACAATTTGAAAGGAAGAAAGAATTACGTTGGCTCACAGGTTCAGTGGTTTGACCCACAGCTGACTGGCTCTGTAGCCCGAGAGGAGGCTGGGCATCTCAGAGAAGCTGGTGCGCAGGGTGGGAGGGGCAGGCAGCTTGCCTTAGCGTGGACGGAAGCAGACAGCAAGGGTGCAGTTACAGTCTTTCAGAAGCAGCCATCACACCCGAGTTGCTCTTATTTCTTCAGCTAGGCCCCATCTCCTACGATTTCCACCACTGCTCAGAAGAGCTACGTCAGCGGAGGAACCGAGGCTGTAACAGATGAGAGGCTGCTGAGGCAGGCACCTTCAGGGGCAGATCCCTGTTACAACACACCTGTGAAATGAATGTCCTTTATTTTTCAGATAAAACTCTATGTTACAAGCTGGCCGTGCTCAGGGCCATTCTCCCAGGCACGCCCAACCTTCGGACATGGCAGGCGTTGCCATTTCTCTTTCTAGAGAGTTCGTGCCAGAGAACTGCAGTCGAGTTAGTTACAAAAATAGAATGTTTTGGGGATCTTACGATTTTGTGTCGGGGTGCACTTACAGCTATTCTGGCAGGTTGCAGGTTGGACATGCCTGCTCCATGATCTTAAACTGAGCATGCTCAGGAGCGTAACTGAGTGTGCTTAAGGATGGGTGGGTCCCCTTATGAGATTCAGGGGTGGGTGGGTCCCCACATGAGATACAGGCTCTGCAATAAAGCCCTTCCATTGTTGGAGTGGGTCTTGCTTTGGAAGTGTGTTCGTTCCTCTTACCTGGGTCAGGTAGCAAAGCTGTGTCTGTTTTTTTTTTTTTTCCCCCAGTGCCGACCACTGTGCAGAACCGGGGGACACGTCACACTCAAAGCCTGGCATAAGCCACTCATTCATGTTTCTTAACAAATCTTGCAAAAATGTTTCTCGCCGGGTCTGACTATTTTTAAGGATGTATTGCAGCAGTTCTGGTGCCGTTCCTTCTTATGGTTAATCAGCTGGCCTTGGACTGTTCACTGCCCAGACTGGTTGTTTCAGCGACGTTATTTAGTCTGTTTCTGCCTTCCCCACAGTGGTGTTGGTACGTTGCCTGCTTTTCCCGAACACATCCAGCTGTTGAGCTCTTCCAGTGGGCCCAGTTGCCCTGCTGTTTTCAGGGTTGCCGTAAACATAAATAGCTTTCCACACTGGGGTAATGTCCGTTCAGCTTTGGGCTCCTTTGAAAGGATAATGCTTCAGGTCAATGTGTGACATTTATCTCATCACAGACTCCTCTCAGATGGCTCTTCTCCAATTTGTTCAGAGAAACCCAGGGCCTACACTTCAGTCTGTCTCCAGACAAACTGCCAGACAAACTTCCCCTAATTTCCATTTGCTTTAAACCTCCATCATACTTTGGCTCAAATTTCTCTTAAACATCCGCAAAGGAAGTCAGTTCCTTTAGGAAGAAACTTTTCATGATCTGCTTTGTTCCCAGAAAAACCTCTAAGCCAAGGCTCTGGTGGGGGTGATGAGGAGGTGGGGTGGGGGGTGATGGGGAGGTGGGTGGAGGATGATGAGGAGGTGGGGTGGGGGGTGATGGGGAGGTGGGGTGGGGGTGATGGTCCACTTGTCCCCGAGAGATGTCCCCCTCCGTGTTGGGTACACAGGGGTCAGCAAAAGATGAGTCTCATAGGTTGGCTTTTCTCCACATGAAACCACTGTCTTGTTAGCCTAGCTCAGGGCAATTGAGGACCTACCGTTCTCAGCAGCAGAGTACTCACAGAGGAACCATGAACTGGGGCAGGTTAGGAAGGAAGTCCTTCCTCTCAGCTATGTTCATTTGGAGCTTAGCCTCAGTGACCCGTAGCCAAAAGCCAAATGAGAAACGCCAACTCTGTTGCTCCGTAGGGTTGCTGGGGCAGATGGAACCCTGTGTTCTTGGCCATAAAAGGGTAGCGTCAACTTCTGACATGTGAATTGGGAAGCCCTCTCTGTCTCTATCCATCCCTCTCCCTCCCTTCCTCCCTTCTCTGTGTGTGTATGCATGTATGTACACATTGTTTTAGATAACTGTGGTGCTTTAAATGAGATGTTCCCCATAGTCTCAGGAACTTGAGTACCTAGTCCCCATTTCATGGTGCTGTTTGGGTAGGGTTAGGAGGTGTGGCCTTTTTAGAAGGAGCATGTCACAGGAGGCAGGCTTTGAGAGTTTAAAGATTTACATGATTTCAAATTTGTTCTTTCTGTTGCCTGCTCGCTGTTCAAGATGCCAGCTCTACTGCTGCTCTAGCTGCCATGCCTCCAGCCTACTGAGCTCTGCCTAGGGGGTTCCTTCTGGAAACCCAAAGCTCAAACAAATCCTTTCTTTTATAAGTTGCCTTGATGATGGTGTTTTATCATGTCTTAGGGTCTCTAGTGATGTGATAAAACACCATGACCAAAAGCAACTTGGGAAGTTTATTTCACCTCTAAGATTAGACGCTTACAGTCCATCACCCGGAGAAGTCAGAGAAGGAACAAGGGGCCCAAGGTGGGAGGGAAGCTGGAGGAGGAACTGAAGCAGAGGCCATGCAGGAATGCTGCTCACTGGCTTGCTCAGCCTTCTCTCTTCTAGAATCTAGGACCATCAGCTCAGGGGTGGCATAGAACACACTGAGCTGCCCCCCCCCCATCAATTATCAATTAAAAAATGTGCTTCTGCCTTGTCCACAGACTAGCTTGTTAAGGGTACTTTCTCAATTGAGGCTTTTTCTTCCAAAGTGACTCTAGCTTGTGTCAAATTGACATAAAAACTAGCCAGCACACATAGAAATAAAAAAGTAACTAATGCAATAAAATATACCACACATCAACATTTAGCATGTTTTCTTCTTTCTTTTCTTTCTTTCTTTCTTTCTTTCTTTCTTTCTTTCTTTCTTTCTTTCTTTCTTTCTTTCTTCCTTCCTTCCTTCCTTCCTTCCTTCTTTCCTCTCTCTCTTTCTTTCTCCTTCTTTCCTTCCTTCCTTGTTTGTTTTGTTTTTTGGGCAGAGTTTCTCTGTGTAGGTCTGGCTGTCATGGAACTTACTCTGTAGACTAGGTTGGTCTGGAATTCAGACTGTCTCTATCTCCTCACTGCTGGGATTAAAGGTGTGTGCCAATATCGCCCATCTTAGAAGCCCCCCCCCTTAAATACTTTCATCAGTTTCCACAGGCAGTGGGGTTCATAGAGCTCTTGAGGCTGTCAGGCCAGAAGTGTCACTCTTAAAGTCTCCTTTTGAAATGTGAGACATATTTATGGTTAAGAATGGCTTTGCTAGGATATGTGGGCTGTCTCCTGACTTCTTATCACCCTTCCCACCCATGTTTGACTTTTTTTATTTGTTTGTTTGTTTGTTTTTTGTTAGCCTGAGGTTCTGGGTGGGGAGATGGCCGAGTCAGTAAAGTATCTATAGCTCAAGTATGAGGGCCCAAGTTCAGATCCCCAGGACTCACATACACATTGATGCCTGGAGCTCCCTGGCAGCCAAACTACATGAATGGATGAATTCTTCCTGTCTCCAAAAAGTCACTCCAAGGAGTGACTGAAGAAGACACCTATTGTCTACCTCTGCCCTCTCCCACACAGGCTTCTCTTCTCCCACATAGGTTTCCCATTCTTTTATATAGTGGTTGCCATCCTAGCTCAGGCCATTCAGCTTAGAATCCTGATTTTAACAACCAGGGGATATGTGAAAAAGGGGGCCTGTATCTTTAACTCTTCCTGGCTTAGGGCCTGAATCTTTGATATAGCCCAGATCTTCTCAGTGTGTGTGTGTGTGTGTTTCCCAGAGTAGGTTAACATTAGCTGAATTCGTTCTCATTCAAGTTTCTTGATGATACAAACTTAATGATACAGAATTTCAGAATCTTACTATTGATGAGATAAACTTGGCATTTTGTTCCCTCAGTGGTAACTTTGCTGATATTTCAAAGTGTATCTGTTTACCACAATATTTAGGTTTCATGGATAATTCCTATCGAGCTCCTGGGTCTTAAGGCACTCATTCACTCTACCACCCCTCTCCCTGGTACTCGGGATGGAATTCAGGGCCGTCTGCACAAAGGAACCTTGCCACGGTTGTTTTCCTGACTAAACTGTACTCTGTAGTCCATGCTCGCCTGATTTGATCATGTAGCTCAGGCTAACCTAGAACCTGCAATTTTCCTGCCTCAGGCCGGATAGTTCTTGGAGATCTCGGTACTTGTTCTAGTCCTGCCTCCCTTCACTACTTTCCCAGGCCAAGTCACCTCAGGACTTGAGTTCTCTGCTGAACCTCATCTAGTCCACCATAGTGGTTGACACCATGCTAGTGAGATCATAAGACAGGGGCTGGAGAGATGGCTCGGAGGTTAAGAGCACTGGCTGCTCTTCCAGACATCCTGAGTTCAATTCCCAGCAATCACATGGTGGCTCATAACCATCTGTAATGAGATCTGGAACCCTCTTCTGGTATGTAAGCATACATGCAGGCAGAGCACTGTATACATAGTAAGAATTTTTTTCTTTTTTTTAAATCAGATGGGTTTTTATGTTGCCACTTCCCCCTCAATGTCCAGGCTTTGGTTTTAGCAGCACAGTAGGCCATGTTGAGGGAACGATGGCCTGGGAAGGTCTTGCTCTGGGTGGTAAATGCCATGTTGGAATCCGCCAACTGTACAGTACTTTGCTTACTGACCTCCCTGTATTCTCTCTCTGGTGCGCTCCTCCTGGAGCCCAGCAGCCACACATGTTCAGGAACATGGCACACCACCAGGGCTACCCACAGCTGTTCCATTCTCTCCTGCGAGCAGATGGTGTCACTTTCACTTCTGACTGACTGCTTCCCATCCTTGTCTCAGCCCCCCACTGCTGCTGTACTCACCCGGTTTCTGTGGTGACTCAAAAGTTCAGTGGTGGAGTGTGGCTCAGGCTGGCAGGCTCGATTTCCCTGGACACAGTGATTAAGAGTGGATGTAGAACTCAAACTGGCCAAAGAGGCTCCATTCTGAGCTGTGTGATGCTATCAGAGAGGCTGGGTGGCAGAGCTGTGCTTGAGCGCTCTCTCTCCGTCACCACGTGGGGAGACCCTGGCTAGTGGAGCCAAAATACAGAAAAGCAATGTGTCCGTCCCTGAGGCCAACGACTGGGCACCTAGATGCATCCCTGGGCTCAGTTATGTCTGGAAATGAATTCCCTTTGGGGTCAAGCTTAGTTTGACTTCTATCCATTATTCCAGAAAATAATTCTAATGATTATATCAAATGCCATAGTGAGAGTGGTTTTACTGTGGGAGACACAACCTTGACTGAGTTCTAATCTATTTAGAAACTGTTTGCAAATCTCAAGGTTTTTTTTGTTTTTGTTTTGTTTTGTTTTTTTTTTTTGTTTGTTTGTTTTTTTAATGACTTTGTAACTTCCTGATGTATACACGACTATGTGCTTCCCTGGGCTAGCAGTGGAACATCATGACTCCTGCTGCTGCATTTCTGGGCCTGTTGCGGTGCCCTGGAAAGGAAAAGCCTTGATAAATGAGTCTGATGAATGGACCTGTCCTGATGTGAAAGTGGGGCACAATCTATGGTAGAACTCAATACTCATGTTTCCGTATTACGACTAAAGATGAGGCTACGACAATCAGGTTATTACTTCTCCATCCAAAGGAGTGTCACATGTCACACACACATATATCCTTTGACCTTCATCCTGTTCTGAACAGTAGTCTCTTCTCCTACTGCACTGAAAGCTGAACTTTTGACACAAATCTTGTTTAAACTTTCGGAAGCCCCACATTTCATTCGCAGATCCCTAGGTTCTATTTTTTTTCTGCCAGAGAATCTGATGATATCCAGGTACGACTTTCCTTGAAGAGAAGCTATGGTGCCTCAGCTAGTTTAGCTGATATGCTTGCTTAAGTGTTTGGCAGTTTTCACGTCACTGTTTTCCAGGACAGACAGAACTAGCCAGTTTTTCGGTTTCCAAGACCCTTTGATATGCTCATTAGAAGAGACTACACTTACATCAATTAACCTTCGAAGTAACAACTTGTTTTGTTTTAAAATGTGAAGGCAGTTTATAGACACAGACAAAGCTCCTTTATATCCTTATCTTTATTTCAACAATTTTCTACAATAGCTAGGAGAATACAGCACTAATGACAGATACACAGTAAGCACATTAGACAGCTACAAATTTAGAGCATAAAATGTCATTCTGATATTGTTTTGGCTTTCCTTTTAGCATTAGGTGATATCCAGTGAAAAACTCATGTTTCCAAGGCTTTCGTTGATATGAGGTGAATCTTTAACATTCTAGAAGATTTCCTGTGTGATACTCTGAAGAGGGTTCAGTTCAGATTGGGAAAGGCCTGGTGGCACCTCTCACCTTTCAGCATTTCTGCTTTCTTACTTAACCACTTTGCACAGATTAACTGTGTAGATCAAGAAAGTTCCTTCTCCAGATCCAGGGAAGAAAAAGATTTGTAAACTGCAATGCTGCATTTCACTGTATTTCAAAGGCAGGTCTTTTTCACAATAAGTTATAAACAGTTAAAATAAAAACACAGTATGTTAAATGCCATGAACTCATCTGTGTAATACTGCTGGAACAACTGAAAATTTCCAAGAACACAAGAAAATCAGTATTTCCTCAGGAACCCAAAGAAGAACATAATCAGGGATCATAAATCACAACACATACTCACACTTAAAGGAGAAATCACTTGTAGGAAAAAATAACAGCTCACATGACTTAGAGAAGCTAAGATTTTATAACACGTAACAACAATACATCAGTAGAAACCACTGACTCTGGAAAACGCATGGGAACGCATTAACTTTCCAAGCATTAAATTATACACGACAATTTCAACCTTAAAAAACAAACCTAAAACTTTCCCAAATATTCCAAACAATATCATGGTGCCAAGGAAATGTTAGTTGTCTTCAGATATGTTATGAGTCTAATTCTACCCATTAAATTAAGCTAGTGAACGTTTTTTTTTTTTTAGGTAGACCAAATTATATAAAAAAAAATTATAAAATGCATTTGGGAGATGTTTGACATGGCATCTTTCAGTTTTGATCTATCGAGAAACTGATTATAATTTTAAAGTTAGTTTAGGTACTATAATGGGTTAGAACTTAATACAGCTATTTTCCTGTTTTTACTCAGCCTTTTACAGTAGAGCACCTTTACATTTTAAAAGGATGTCCATACAAAGTTTTTAGAGTTGTATTTTTGCCTTTATTAGAAAGCATCAGTGAAAGGCAAGACACCTGTGGATATTCTGACTTCTGTCCTGCTTCCATGCATGCTCTTCGCTTACTGTCACAGGGAGCTGCTCTAACCCAGAAATATTCTAAAAGCTAGTGCTTCATCGGTTGCTTTTATAGATGTTAATCTCCATTTGGAAATGACAGTACAGAGGTGGCAGGAGATGCAGGAAAGGGAGAAAGGAATCAGTGGTCGGAAGCCACACCCAATCCAAATCCTTACGAAACCTCGAGAAACATGGCAGAATATCCTTCACTGAGGACAAGTTCTGGGGAACTTAAGGCAGCTCTAAAAGGGAAGGGGCAAGGGTTAAGGCGGCCCTCACAGCACAGCCTGAGAACAAATTACAAAGCACTTGCCACAAAATGCTTGTGGCCTCAAGCATGCATGCCCACAGCACAGCGCCTAACTCCCCTCCTGTGGCATGCTGTGGCACTTCCAAGCATACACGACTCACCTACAGCAAACAGCCCCAGGGAGGGAGGTGCTCACTGTCCTGGGTTCCCCTGGGCAGCAGAGCATACCTAGAATAGAGCTCTCTGTGGGCTGTGCACCTTAGCTGGCGGCTCCCGCAGGGAAACCTCAGGGGTGTGGAGAGTGGCCTGCCTTGCCTCTTCACGTCTGAGGTTTTCACTGCCTCCTGACCATTTAGCTCAGACAGCCCCTAACTTGAGAGTCCCCTGTCGGGGAACACTAGCTCCCGACAACAGGCGAGCCTCGTCACAGCTGGCGCTGTAAGCACTGTGCCCTGGCCGCCCGGCAATTGAGTTGGTGCTCTTCATTGGTCTGTTTCCACATGCCAGTAAAGACGAAGAGCACCCCTACCAGCCCAGGGCACTCCACAGCATCAGGAGGGACAGGGAGGCCTCCGCCCTCACTGCCAGAGGGCAGCGGCAGCCGCAGCTAGTCCAAATTCCCATCCGCAGAGACTGTGGGAGCGGTCTCCTGTGGCTGTGAGGAAGTGAGGTAACAGAGGAAGAGTGCTGGCGAGAAGCACATGCACACGGGTGCTGTTTCTGCACTACTTTCCACAGGACCATGCAGCGTCACACACGGACATTTGCTCTCCCTCCTGCCAGGCTGCTGTCACCCAGAGGACCCTTGACTATGCCTCCTGAAGAACTCTCAACTGGTGACTGTGAGTGTGAGAGGGGGCACTCTGTGGGCTTCTCAGGATGGCAGTAGCTCTTTTCCTAGAATTGTCGGAAAAGTGATTTCTCACAATAATCAAGACACCGACACCCCAAGTATTGTGACAGCTCCTGTATGCACTACTGAATAAGCGTATCACACACACTTGCTCACAAGGAATCTTTATCTACTGAAATGGACCAGTAACAAAGCAAGTCATCTGAACTGGCACAGATCTAAATCTCCTACCACTCGGCTTTGGACTATCATCTGTACCTTTGCTTTCCAAAGCTGTGCCAGGTAATATGCAATGTTCAAAGCTTCCAAAGGAACCATTTTGTTTCCTGTTTGTCTTTCCCCATTTTGAGTTACTCCAAGGCAGACTCAAGCCTTGGGCTAAGAAACGCTGCAGGAAGGGTAGGGATCACTTTGGACCCCAAGGGAGGGAGCTGCATTTGCAGCAGGAGCAGCGGTGGCTACTGGGCAAGGGCTGCTGCAGGGAAGAGCTGCCCTGGTGTCTTTCAGGAGCTCCTTCTTTGTGGTACAAGCACATCACACTGGAGTTATGGACAAGCCAATTAGTGATCAGGTTAAGGGCTACAGAAGTGAGAACAGCGAGGGTATGTGCACAGACACCAAAAGACGAGTCCCATGCATGCCAGCTAGGGTCACAGAAAACCATTCCGCTGATAGGATTAGGTCGAGGGACGTGGGGAGGTGGGACAGGCAAGGGAAAGGTGAGTATGTGTCTGAGGCTGGGGGAGAGAGCATGGATGAGAGTGGAGGCCAGCGGTCCTTCCTCAGCCTAACGGACACCTGGTGAGCAGAAACCTGAGCCACCTTAACAAGGCAGTGCACACGCTCACTTACCAGGTCTTGAGGTTCCCTGGTTATAAGGTATTCTTCTGAGGACTAAAACTCAGATCCCCATCTGAGGTTCTGAAGAGGCTTGAAAGAGTTGAAGCTTGGAGTTATAGAGAGACTGAGCCATTGTCACTGAAACAGGAGAAACCAAAGTGGGAAAAGCTATGGAACTGGAGCTCCAGCTCTGGACAGCAGAGAAAAATAATGAGAAAAAGTGCTGGATAGAAACTGCAGGACACAAATGCCTGAAGTAGGAAAAAAGGTTTCAGGGACAGCATGATCTTGAAGACAAGACTCAGGGTGTGCGACAGTCGTCCTACTCAGGACTAAGCTGGGAGCAGGGTGTGGGAGGCCTGCCAGGGCTGAGGGGAAGGCGGCCTACACATGACCGTTTGCCTAGCAACTCTTTCACCCGCCACCCCTCTATGCTTTCTGACACACTCAGTACTAATGAAATGGCTTCAAGCACTAACTGTTCACTGAAACAATACTGAAAACCCAGGAAAGTTGAAGCTGGCTGAATTAGTGTTTGACGATTCCGCAAATAAATAAATGTATTAGAACTGAATAAAGGTTGAGACTGTAGCTCAGTGATAGAGTACTTATTTAACACACAAGAGGCCCTGGGTTCAATTCCCAGCCCTAAAAAAAAAAAAAAAAAAAAAAAAAAAAAACTCCCAAACAAAAAACAGTTCATCACATAACAAAAATTACTTAAACTAAGTAACTTTCAAATAAAACAAATATATTAGGATATTCTAAACTACCTAAATGATGCACATTAAGAAAAGGTTGTGGCTACACAAAGTTGTGATTTACTGTATCAACCCTAGGGAACTGACAGGCACTAAACACTGGGCTTTCAGCAGGATGGACTAACTGGCCCCTTCCTCTAGGAACCAAGCATGAGGGAGCTGTAAATGAGGAAGTGGCTGGAACGACCAGGTGTCCAACCCTCTTACTTTGTAAACAAGGACATTCAGTCTCCAGGAAGAAAATGAACAATAATTGCTGTTTAATAACAGTACTTATCTCTGACTTGAAACTGTTTAGCTCTCATCAATAATATTGCACATACTTAAATGTCACTGTTATAGACCATCTTACAGGTTAAGTTATACAAATTGATGACTGTAATTAAGAACCAGAGGAATGAAAGCTAAAAATTTGCTCTTATTTATTCAACCTGAAGGATTTATTATATAAGATTTCCAGAAAAAATTGGAGAATATACTTAATTAGAATTTCATAATGAAAACTTACAGAATCTGGGTCTTACTGAACCAAATCCTCTATAAAATTTAATAATCTTTTTATATTTCTTACATAAATCTTCTTAATGTATTTATAATATGATGTTTTTAAAGTATCCAGTGGTATCTGAGAAAATTTATAGAGGTTTCAACACCCAAACCCCCTGAATTACAATGATTTATTATATGCCTTTTAAAATAACTTACAGGATAATCAAAGTTTCGAGGTCTGAGTTATAAATACTCTGATAGTCCTTTCTAGATAGTGACTGAGGCTAACTAACACGTAATAAATTACAAAGAAAATTGGTCAAGGTTGAACATATGCATGGCAAGAATCAGATCTGGGAACTAAAAATAATAAGTTTACAGAACACTATCCCATGACGCAACATTCACACAGATGGAATTAACTAGCATATCGAGCAATACATCCTGGTCAGCAATGACATAAACAGCCACTCTGTCTAGCTCTACACCTAACACCAAGCGTCTTGTCCTATTACTGCACAACTCTTCCAGTGTCTGCTACTTCTGCAGATGAGCCTGTGGATAATTGCATATAATCCAGTTAGAACTAATCTGGTTGAATCGTAAACAGAGAGGATAAAACAGAAGCTTATTATGTGGTGCCTAGTAAGACTATCACATCAGGAGACACCATGTAGCAGCAATTTAAGATGCTCAGTAAGCTACAGTACAAAAGGGCATCTATGCTATCTAGCAAACCAGCATCTTTCATATCGCTGTGCCATAGTGACACAAATAAGGAAGTTACTTGGCCAGTTACTTTACATATTGCCAGTTTATTTTTTTGATCCAGTTTGACAATATCAACATGATTGGCTCCTAAGCTGATATGATATGTATTCAGTGGTGATTTTTCTTTCAGTTCTTTGTGCCTTGTTAACAACAGTTCATACGTATGGAATTGTATTTCTATATGCCACTTAAATGCAGCACTAAAGATGTAAAATAAATGCTGTCAGCTGAAGACACACACTTTTTGCCCTTCCTTTCATTCCTCCCTGCCATCATTCAGCTGTATGTAAATTCAGGATTCCCAACTGATCAATGAATGTTGATTTAAGGTAACACAACGTAAGGAGTCTCTTCCCAAGCAAAAGGATTCTAGGGAGATTTCCAGTTAATGACATCTTCTTTTAAAGACAATCAGTACTTCTTTAAAAATGTATTTTCAGTAGCTCTCTGGAAATTGTTCAAATTCAGAAGAGAAATGCATTTTCTACGTATGCCCGGACAGCACTTTAAACCCGTGCAATGAAGCCCAGGCCAAGGCTGGCTGGGATCTGGATGGTTTCTAGGGCCAGGGAGGATGGGTTAAAGGGAAAAGTGACAGGAAAGATGTGTTTAGCATCCATGAGTAGCTGCGGAGAGTCTTTTCTGTCTCGTAATCGCATCTGAGAAGATTAAGAAAAAAAGACAAACAGGGTATCAGTCCTAATTTGTAAGATATTTTTCTACCAAAATTTCTATAAAAAAACTTTAATTAGAATTGTTGAAAAATCTGTGCACAGGGGTCTTTTCTGAGATTGATACTCCAACCAAGAACCATGCATGGAGATAACCTAGAACCCCTGCACAGATGTAGTTCATGGCATCTCAGTCTCCAAGTGGGTTTCCTAGTAAGGGGAACAGGGGCTGTCTGTGACATGAACTGATTGGCCTCCTCTTTGACCACACCCCCTGAGTGGGGAGCAGCCTTACCAGGCCACAGAGGAAGATAATGCAGCCAGCCTTGATGAGATCTGATAGGCTAGGGTCAGATGGGAGGGGAGAAAGACCTCCCCTATCAGTGGACTGGGGAAGGGGCATGGGAGGAGAAGAGGGAGGGAGGATAGAATTGGGAGGGGATGAGGGAGGGGCTACAGCTGGAATACAAAGTAAATAAATTGTAATAAATAAAGAATTAAAAAACGTTTAAAAATATTTATAGACTGTAAACTTATATTAAAAAGTTAATGCGCTGCAAAATAAGTAAAATGGAAAAGTAAAAGATAAAAACACATTATCCCTTCCCAGAGACTCATACTCCAACCAAGGACTATCCATGGAGATAACCTAGAACCCTGACAATGCAGCCACTTCTGATGAGAACTGATAGACTAAGATCAGAAAGAAGGAGAGGAGGACCTCCCCTATCAGTGGACTTGGGGAGGGGCATGCATGCGGAAAGTGGGGGGAGGGTGGGATTGGGAGGGGAGGAGGGAGGGACTTATGGGGGGATTCAAAATGAATAAAGTGTAATTAATAAAAGTTAAATAAAAAATTAAAAAAAAACACATTATCCTTCCAAAACATTGTGAATATTCCATTCAAATGACCATGTGATAAATAAGTAAGAAAGAAAAAAGTGTCTTACCTGTATAGTGCGGATAAATGAAACAGAGACCCTTTCTTCAAACTCATTGACGGGTGTGTACAGATTCAACACCTTGACGATCTGGAGAGATAAAGGGTAAAGTTTTTGGAATATTCCACACACAGGCTGGCTCTTCATGATCTGGTGAATGGGAAGGACCTGTGTACTCCCTTTCAGTTCCACCTGGGGTGGGCTGGGAGAGAGGGAAGTAGAAACACAAAGGGCTCGCTTGCCTTTGTGTTTTACATTTTAGAAGAAGAATGGAGTCATATAACAACAAGAAAAAAAAATTAGAAAAACATCCAAACAGTACAAATCATAACATGGAAAAATAGTGCCCCTAATTTTATTTTCTCCCTCTCCTAAAGCGACAATGGCTAACCACATCCTGGACCACCACTGAGCTACTTTCTACACAGTCTGGCTTATGCTATTTTTATACATATGAAATGAATTCTGTTAATACTATTCTGTAACTTGCTGTCTTCACATCAAAGTACATATAGCCCTATTACAAGTAACAGGATTAAATATTTTTCTTTTTAAACAATCCTAAAAATTAATATGTTTAAAAAGAAAGTTAGTATAATGAATAACACAAAAAACAAAGTCTTTAAAGAAATTTAACCAAGGGCTAGAGAGAAGGCTCAGTGGTGAAGGGCACTGACTGCTCTTCCAGAGGACCTGGGTTCAAATCACAGTGCCTACACAGACCTACAACTGTCTGTGTAACTCCAAGATCTGACACTCTCACATAGACATACATGCAGGCAAAAAACCTGCACACAAAATAAAGGTAAATAAATTACAAAAGTTTAATCAACAAGTTAAGAAGTAAATTTAAAATGGTCTTAAAATAAAAAAAATGGTCATTTCTCTTTTTATTTTATGGTACTGGAGGCTTTGAGACAGGTTTTCTGGCCTGCAACTCACTATGTAGCCCAGGTTAGCCTCAAGAACATCATTGCTTATTTAAGGTAGAAAGTGATTTCCGTCCTTAATGAACTGTTTTTTCTTTGTTTGTTTGTTTTGAGATATGGTTTTCCTATGCAGCCTCTCTTCCAAGTTATTGTTTAAAGCTGTGCTAACACACTTGCTATCACAGTAGTGTGTGGTTATTTATGTAAGTTAAACAGAAATCCTCATACAGGACAATGTCAGTCCATATGCAGAGGAAGGTAGGCACCAGAGCGACATGGATAAAAGGCAGGAATACCGACCAGTCTGCGATTGGCACACTCGACTCGGGAATCAGCCATTCAGAGGCAAGGGTTAGAACTGCACAAAGAAGCACTGCTCATGGAAACTTAAGTAAATAAAAAACAAAGCACAGGTCCAGCTAACTCATGGGGGGCATGTGCTAAAGTTGAAATAGTAAGTGCTAGAGCACATTCTTTAGAAGCTGGAGGACAACATCTGTAAGTTGGGTTTGCCCACTATTACTTTCCATTGGCAGAAATGGAGGAGTTCTCAAGACCATCACTAGTACCGAAATTTTCCACACACAGGTAAGTTTACAGCAACAATTTCTATAAACACGAGTTCCACACTAAGAAGCTTCCGACTGTGGTTCCAGCCATTTTCCCTGAGTGAAGTGAACCACACTAGCCCTAGGTGAAGAGCTGAGCATCAGGAAGATGAAGACTCAGTGCTGCAAAGAACCAACCAGCTGCTGTTTCCACTAATCCCATTCCTGTCCTGTCCCCTTCCTTAAGTTCAAGGCTGCTGAGTGATACTTCTCAGAACAGCCTGTCATCACCCCCAGTGATTTTTGTAAAGCATTAAGAACAGAATTTTTCTATGATTTTTTTTATACTGTCATGCACTTCTATTTCCCTACAGATTTGTAAGCTCATGAGGGTGGAGATTTTTCATTATTAATTAAAGAATTTAGCTCCACAAGTATGATACTGTGCGATGAAAATTAATCATTTCAAGACCTGAGAGAGTACAAATTACTTTGTGTCTGTGTGTACATGTGTGGACAGTGGTAGAGCATATATGTGGATGTCAGAGTACAAGCTGTGAGAGTTGGTTCTCTGGTTCTCTCCTTCTATCATGCAGATCTCAGGGATCAAGCTAAGGTTGTCAGGCTTGGCTCTAAGTGCCTTTACTACCTGAGCCACCTTGCTAGCCCAAAACAGAACAATCTAAAGAACCAGTAATCAAGTCTGGGATGGTGGCACACACCTTTAATCCCAGAACTCAGGGAGGCAGAGGCAGGCAGATCACTGTGAGTTCCAGGCCAGCCTGGTCTACAAAGTAAGTCCAGGATAGCCAAGGCTACATAGAGAAACCCTGTCTCGAAAAACCAAACGAAAAAAAATTAATACCATAGAAATAACTTCATGGAATTGGAGCTCCACAGAATACACGCTCCATGAGAGCAGGGACTTTGTTCTATTTCAGGTTGTACTGCAGGGTCTAGAACATTATATAGGGGACCGCTTCCTCTTTGCTGAATATTCTACAGATGACTATGAGTAGAACTTAAATGTGAATTGATAGTAAAATTTCCTCTTTTAGATTTACATAGACATGGATCTTCTCTGTCAAGGGAGGAGGTCAATGTGGAGAGAAGAGTGATGGCCAGGCCTGACTTCTCGGAGCTGCCCTGTGATGGCAACTATGGTGTGCCGCCCTTGGAGGGCTGCAGTACCTGGGCAGTGGTCAGGGCATTGCACATGGAGCATATGGCTTCTGCATCATCATCAGTTTTCTTCTTCACTTGCAAAAGCTGAGCGGCCTGAATAAGAGGCTCCAGTGTCTCTTTGGCCCCACTGTTCATCAGATTCTTGTCACGCAGCCATTCCTCCAGTTGACTGACATTGTACCTATGCCAAAAATAAAAAGAGAATGTGTAAGAGAAAAATAGGAGAGAAAATGCAAATTTGCTGAATGCTGTCATAAATGTCTTAATTTTGTGTATGTAGCCTTGTCAGTTAAAGTGACAGGTAGTATTTTTGTTAAATTTTCTAAAATCTAATCATCTGTGCTTTAACATTTATCATTATAAAGTCATGAGGCTCATAATCATAATTATGTAAGGCTGAATGACAAGAGACTGCAACTCCTTATTGGAAGATGGAAACAAAGCCCTCAGAGGAAAAGTTCTTAGACTTTCTAATAAACAAAACTGAATAGATCATATGACTCTGTCCTTATTAGACAGCTGACTGGAATGTGCTTCTGGCTTCCGCAACTTCAGACACAGCTCCGTCTGCAGAACAAACCTCTTCATGTACTCTGTCTTCCTTAAGAAGACTCCAAATTGGGGTGATTGAATAACCAGATGACCTAACATATGCCTCACGCTCAAGCTTCTGTAGAGATAGAAGAAAAGAAGGAAGGGCAAGGGAAAAGCCCTTGGAAGAGACAAAGACCAAACTGGAGAGACAAGGAAATGACACAGATGCTAGGATTTTAAGAGATGCCCAGCTATCTGACAGGAGATTTCAAACTATAGTTGAGGCAGGTGGACACGCAGTCTGAGTCCAGTCATCAGACAGATGGAGGTCTTATGATTTTAAGATGAGTGACTTCAGCTGGGTGTAGTGGCACACATCTGTAATCCCAGTACTTGGGAGGTAGAGGCAGGAAGATCGGGAGTTCAAAGTTATCAATGGCGACACTGTGAGTTTGAATCTGGCTACATGAGACCCTGTCTTTAAAAAAAAAAAAAAA
>NW_026585691.1:11777108-11850648 GCF_907164565.1 Psammomys obesus | reverse complement strand
GGGGGGAAAAGTTTAAAATCTGTATAGGAGCTGACTTAAGAAATAGTAAACACATAGTCTATTTAGCATCAATATGTCCAAAATTAAGAAAACACCCATGAATTTTAAAAGAGGAAATCACTGTGGATCAGAAGGACAGAGAACAACTCTGCAACAGAAATGGAGATGCAGCACTTGTTTGAGTCACAGAGGCTTGCAGCAGAAGGCAGGGAGAGTGGTGTGTAATGGCAGCTAGGAGGGAGGATGAGACAGCCGCAGAGGGACTGTGGTAATGGCTGTACAGTGTATGTTAGCACCTAGGAAGAGTAAGATGTCAAAGTTTATGTTGTGCATATTTTACAACATTTTGTGGTTCTTTTTATTGAAAATAGTGTTTATTCTCACATAATATATCCTGATTATGCCTTCTTCCCCCTACTCCTCCTCGTTCCTCCCTACCTTCCCTCCCATCCAGATCCCGTCCTTTTCTGTCTCTCAGTAAAAAACAGACTTCTAAGAGATAATAATAAAATAAGATAAAAAAAAAAAAACCTAACTAGCACATTGGAATTGGACAAAACACACAGACAGACAGACAGATGGAAAAGAGCCTAAGAGAAGATGCGAGAAACAAAGACTCACTCATTCAAGCACTCAGGACTCCCACAAAAACACTAAACTGGAAGCTATAATATATACGCAGATGACCTGTAAGACCCGTGCAGGCCCTGTGCATGCTGCCTCGGTCTCGGTGAGTTCATATGAACTTTGATCACATTGAATTAGAGGGCCTTGTTTTCTTGGTTTCCTCCACCCCCTCTGGCTTTTATACGCTATCTGATTCTTCTGCAGGGTACCCTGAGCCCTGAGGGGAGGGATTTTACAGTAAAGAATTTAAAGCCCGTTTAGAAGCAAGAGAGCTACTGGGTCTTCATCCTAGATGCACTGTTAAGTTGAATAATCAGAAGACAAGGTGCCTGGAACACATCTTAGTAGAACCCCTGAGCTGAAAGTTAGATGTAGAGCAGTGGTTCTCCACCTTCCTCACGCTGCGACCCTTTAATACAGCTCCCCATGCTGTGCTGACCCCCAACCATAAAGTTATTTTGTTGCTACTTCATAACTGTAATTTTGCATCTGATATGCAAGATACCTTATATGCGAACCCCAATGGGGTCAGAACCCACAGATTGAGAACCATACTGCCTTAGCATTATGAAGACTATATAAGGTAATGGCTTCTCCTCTGTCTTTCCCAGTGATGGCTCTCATCTCTGATAAGAATCTTCATGTTGTTTGCACGTGGAAGCAGGGATTTTAGGTAACAAGATAATTTGTGGGATGAATTGGAGAATAAGGGGAACAAAACTTGAAAGAAATTTAATGCCATGTTAGTCATATTTTTATAAGAAATTACTGAACTTGACATTTATCTTAACATCAGCATCATATTCTACATGTATGGACCATATATGAATATGCATGTGTATAATTTATTTCCACTAAACAATTAATCTATTGAGGGTTTCACTGTGTAGACCTGCCTGTACTAGAATTTGCTTTGTAAGGCAGGCTAGCCTTTGAATTTACCAGGATCTTCAAATATATGCCACCATGCTTGTCTTCTAAACATTTAAGTTTGGTCCCAACAAATCCTAAATTGGGCTATTTTTGTCTGTAAAGAATTACTTTGCTACTCAATTTGATCCAATAATATCAAATTCATTTTGATTACTGTCTAAGCTGAATCTGTTCTGAACATACAGTGCTATGTTTACCACAGGCCCCCAGCTGGTGGTGCCTTTGAGAGGTTGTGGAATCCTTAGGAGATAAGGCTTGGCTGGAGGAAAGGGCAGGTCTTGAGGTTTATAGTCCAGCCCCATTTCTGAGTTCGCCTTTGCTTAAGGCTCCTCTGAGATGGGCTTATACCTCCTAACACCCTGAGCCCCTCAAAGCCATCCTTCCTTCTTTAAGTGCTTCTGCTAGGTGTTTGACCACAGTGATGAGAACGCAGCTGATGTGGAGGGTTGCACAGACTGTTCTTACAACAGGAGCTTGCAGGGAACACTGAAAGGGTTTACAAAAAGCAACTGTGCCAAGTCTGAAGAAGACACAGGACCTCTGCACAGCCTGTCATTAACAACTGTGAGAACTGCAAGATGTGGAACTGACCTTCAAGACTTTTTTGATGCTGTTAATTGTTGATGTCAGCAATGACCTCACTTTCTGATCATCGTTCAGGTAGTCGGCATGTCGCACACACATAAACAAGATATATGCTGGTAACCCTGGAATCAGATTGACAGCCACACCACGTGGCTTCAGTTCTGAACAAAGAAAAAAGGAAAAACAGAATTATGCAACCCTGAAAGTCTTTGTGAGGCGTGTTTTGTGAGAGGTGAAAGTACAGTTGTGTAAGATCTCAGTCATTCGGGACAAGTCATAAAGGCACTGCTTGAACAGCTCATTAGTGAAATTTTTGACTATGGGCACATGTCTATATAAAATGTATACATCCTGCCCTGACTTTTCCCTTGAAGTCCCATCCCGTCTTGTTTATGAACTGTCTTCCTGACGTCTCTGCTCAGGCACATCAAACCAAGCCTCTCCCAAGTCCAGTTCTGCATTCTGACGCCCTCTGCTCTAGAATGGACCTCTCCACCTTCAGTTTCTCAGGTTATAAACCTCACCATTTTTAAATTCCTTACTTTTCTCACACCATGTACCCCACTTATCATCCTGTTAGTGCTCCCTGCGAAAAACAGCCAGGATCTAACCTGAGTGTCTCAGATCCACCTCCTAGTCCCAGATAATATTAAATATCTACAGCTATTTACTTAATGAAATGCTTAAATTCACATTAGGTCATGCCGATTTTGTTCTGAGAATTCTCCACAGAGCTTCTTCACTCACTATAAAATTCCAAACCTGAACTGTGCTCCACATCGTCTAGCCTGCTCTTTCTTGGGCTCAGCTCACTCTGCTCCAAACACCTCCTTGCTGTTTGCTAAACATGCCGCAGCTCCCCCCTAGGGCCCTTGTCCTTACACCTTTTCTGCTTCTGATGTTCTTTCTTCAGGTACAAGCACAACCTGTTCCCTATTTTCTCTGGCCACTGTGCATAGTACAGCCCATCAAGGAGTGTTTCCAGACAGTTTTATATAAAACTACACACAGTCTTTACTCTCTATCCTTTTCACCCTTTAAGCCACCAGCCCCTAAAACCTTTTTGCTAAGTGAGTATCATGTTGAAAACAAAGCATCTCTGAACCTATATACAGTACTAAGCTGAACGCCATGAGGCCGAGGGATGTTAAATTAGGTGCAATTATCAATCCCATTGCTATCACCGTGGTAGCTGGGGGAAGAGAGTGGCAAAGGCTGAAGGTTTTAGTTTACTACTGCTTAGGGGCTCATATTCGAAGCCTTATGGCCCTCTGAATGCCTCTTTCATTCCCTTTTCAACTGTCCCATCTTTTCCATAATTTTGCTGGAGTTTTTTCTTAATTATCTTTTCTTCCACATTATTCAAGTATTTTCCGAAACACGGTTAGTCATGATCATTTCTAGGGAATGAAAATGGAAATTCAAAAACCTAAATGGCTTACAACAGTGGCATCCAATTGTGGTTACAACTGGGAATCCTTGAGACATTTCCAGAATAGTTCTAGACTTGGTCAAGCTCTTTTCCCTGAAAATTTCAATTTACTTCATTTGGGGTAGGGGGCTCTCAACACTTTTTAACAGTTTCCTGAGTGGGCTGAGGATATGGCTCAGTATCTGTCTACTATTCATGTGGCTCCAGGGTTGATCCCTGACTCCCTTCCCCCAAACACAACCCTCTCATATTGTTCTTAGTGGAAGCATACATAAGCCTTAGCACATGGGAGGCAGAGACTGGAGGACTGTGAATTATAGTCTAGCTTTCGCTACTATCAAGTCCTAGGCTGGCCTGGGCTATATAAAATGAGATCTCGTCTCAAAACCAAAAATTTTCCTTTGTGATCCTAACATGAAGCCAGAGCTGAGAGGCTTGGCTTCAAGGTAGCCTTCCAGATGGATCCAGATTTTCTCCCACCTTGATAATGAATGCTCAGGAAGGCTTCTACCACAGCATGATAGTGCAGTATGAAATGATGACTCATGACACTTCAGAGCTGGGCTCATGTCTATGGCCTTTGATGCTGAGAAGCTGAAGCTGGATGGTAACTCCCAAGACCTTACGACAAGCTTGGACAACATAATAGGAACACTCTCTCAAAAAAGCAGTATTAGAACTTAATTTTTTTTTTTTTTTTACCATTTATTTGCTTTGTGTGTGCTGTGTGAGGACCTGTGACATGGTATTTTTGCGGACAACAAAGAACAACTTGCAGGACTCTGTGTTCTCCTTCCACCATAGGGTCCCAGGAACCAAACTCAGATCGTCAGGCTTGGCAGCGTGCACCATTACCCACTGAGCCATCTTGCCAATGAAGAAAATCATTTTAAAGAATATTAAACCAAACTTCAAGCCCTAGTGACTAGCCTTTTCAGCACAGCCCTGGCTGGAAGGAACCTCAGCCACGTAGAAAGCACTTGCCTAGAATCAGGTTCTTAACAAGCTTCTGCTCATCCTCCCTTTTGTACTCCAGCATTCCTTGGAAATCCTTTTCTTTCCGGGGAATGTTGACTGGCCGGATGGGCTCATCAATGATCTGTCCTGGAGATATGTTCTCCATCTGACCCACTGCAGGAGGAACAAAAAAGGAGAGAAATGTTTGCCAGGTGGAAAAGCTGACAGGGCTCCATGCTCTTGCAACAGAGGGTGGACTCTGCAAGAGATGAAGCTCCTCATCTCTGCCATTTGGTTGTCCCTCCCTCTTGAAATAATCTTCTCTGCTGAGACTGGGTAAATAGAGACAATAAAGGGAAATTTTACTCTGACAGCCACAGAGCCTAGTATATAGGTAGTAATAACAAAAAGCTACCTAGAAGCTGGCAAGGTCTTCCATTTGTCTTGTGTCAGATTTACTTTGCAAGTATCCACAGGAAAGTCCCTAACGTATGCAATTTAGCATATGTGCTAACAAATCTTTACAACCAAAAGTGGTTAAACATATTTAGACTTTTGCTAGAAGAATGGAAAAACAGGTGAAAATGGAAAAGCATGCCTATAATCCCAGCACTTGGGAAGCAGAGTTAGGCAGATGAAGCACACATGGTCATCCTCAGTTATATAGCCAGTTTGAAGTCAGCCTCAGCTACATGAGACCCTGTTTCAAGAGTAAGCAAACAAACCTCCCGGAGCAACAGAAGTTAGTGCCAAGAATCCAATATTTAGTTACTAAGAGCAAAAGGGCATTTATTTAAAATTTATCATTATCTTGAGTTCAAACCACATCAAGATAGCTGTATAATAATATTTATTAACAAGGATTAATGTGAAAATGCCTAAAATCAGGTTTATAAAGGCCTCTTAAGGTTAATGCCTTTCTTCTGATTACTTTAGCCATGTGAGGACAGACGATGTCTCCTTTGGAGGCCTAGGCAACAAGATAGCATCTGGGAAGCAACAACCCGGCCTTCACCAGACACTGAACAAGAAGCCACCTTCGTAAACTTCTATCCCTTTGAGAAATAACTTTATGTGAGAAATATATTTGCACTGCTTATAAACCACACAGCCTGAGCAGCACACAGACTAAGTCAGCAGTTGTCCGGCCAGGTGCTAACACAGGATCCTTTTAACTTGCAGCAATGTCTACTTTCCTTTCTAGAGTCTTACAAACTCAAAAGGAAAATGAAAAGAAAAGCAGAAGAGTCTCTAAAAATTTGCCTTTTCTCTCCAAAGTACCACAAAGATCTTAATCTCAGGTTTAACCAGTTTTCAGACAATTTCTTACAAGTAAAAAAATTCTGGAAAATCTAATCTAAAGCAGAGAAACCAGAAGGCAGAGAATCTAGACCTGCTATCTAACAAGCAGGGTGTTGAGGAAGTCACTTATAGTTTCTGGGTTTTTGTTTTTCTTCTATCAGTAAAGTTACTGGCTCCTAGAATACTTTCAGGTCTGATTTTTTTTTTAAAAAGAAAACTGAGACATAACACCCACTCCTGGTTTAAATCGAGCACTGTGCGGGCCAGACTTTGAAAGACTCTCTACTTAGTGGTGCAATTTCTGCTAAAAATTATACATGTTGGCATTTTTTCTTTTAAAAAGTTTGTTTTTAAAAAAGTGTCCTTAATTAATTATAGCCCATAGGAGAGGCAAGAGTCTTTAAGGAAAAAGGGCTTAAACATGTTTTAACACATTTAAAGAAAAAAAAAACAAATAGACATAAGTAAACTTTCATTAGAAGGCGCTGGTCTTTTTTCTGTAGAGCACAGATGTGGAGAGGAAGGGAGAAGTGTTGGAAGAGCTCACCACGCTTATTCACTACTTTGGAAGGGGGCGGCACAACGTGTTGGCAGGTGCCCTAGGCACATGAGCTTATTTCATTTTATCATCTAGATGCAAATAATTTAACTCAAAATATAAACTTTCTTAAGAACAAATGTGTCTTTTTCTTATTTAATCCATGATTTACTACCACAGATGTTATTTTGCTTGGCTATCAGGATAGTTTAACAGAAAAGTTTGATTTCTAATTGATAATGGCCAAAAATGAATACCATCCTGAAATATTTTAACTTCTCTCTTCAATTACATTTCAAAGGTTGGGAGTGTAGCTCACTGGTAAAAACATATTTTTAAGAAAATTGAATTAAAGTGTAAAATAAAAATGACTTTTATATTTATTCACATTCTCTAATGTTGGTAAAGAGCCTTTAGTTTAACAACCTCACAGGTTATACCCTTAACACAGGATTTTAAAAGCAAATACTCCGCTGTCTTATCATGGTATCCCATTCAGTGTAGAAAGTACTCTGAAAAAAAGAACTTAGATTTTTAAGTACTGCCAATAAATATTACAGCTCATGTGTATAGACCTGGAGTTTTAAAATATTTTTTCTTGCATTTGTGTGTTTGGTATATGTATGTGTGCTCATGCGTGTATGTATGCACGTGTGTGTATATCAAGGCTTGAGGTTATCTTTACCTGACTTATTGAGGGAAGGCCTTTCCCTGCCCTCCAAGTTTGCTGTTTCAGCTCGTCTAGCTAGCCAGGTTTTTCTGGAGGAGCCTCTGTCTTTGTCTTTTTAAAACTAGAACTGCATGCAGCTGCTACGCCTGACAACTTTTCATTCAGGCTTTTGGGAGACAGTCCTCAAAGCTTTGTGCAAGTGTTTGACATGCAGAGGCATCTCTCCAGCCCCTAGAGTTTCAAAGGCTTTAATGTGATACATAAATCATGTAGTGCTAAGGGCCTATACAAAATATATGGCTATGAAGTAATCTTCCTAACATTTATACATTTCAATATTTGCATATTGAAGAGTAACAATACCCTCTTTGAAGTTAGCATCCATGGTACTATGCTCTAAATATTTTAAAAACTTATTCAGTTAAAAATATTTACAGGATTACCAAAGGCCAGACTCCATGCTCATTGTTGTAACTGTGAGAAATAAGAAGTGATTTCCATGTTCAGAAAGCTCTTGGTCTAGAATAGAAATCAGTAAACAAACAGAAAAACTGCTAAAAATATGACAGTGAAAAACCATAGAAGGCAGGGTCATGAGGTCAGTGGTGTGGTCAGGACACTTCTGAGGGTATGACATGTGCCTCTGGTCCCACAGAATGAGCAGGGCTTGCCCGGACTCTGCCAGTCAAGCAGAAGAGCAGTTCGAGGTGGTGTGATGGAGTGAGGAAAAGCAAACACAGAGTTCACTGGCACCGAGTCCCCTGAGTATCTCAAGAGGCAGGGACTTTCTACACTTGTGCCACGTGAGATTAAAGACGACAGCTAGAGAATACGATAGACAGCCAGGACGAGCATGTCATCTGAGGTCAAAATGGTAAGAGCTTGCAAAGATTTAAAGAGACGTCCATCTCTGAAATTCTGTCTCCAAAATGCCTTGAGAAGTGATAGGGTTGCTGGAATGCACTTAGCATGTGCCTTGTGAGTAAGAACTCACAGCTAGATCTCAAGCACTTGCAACTGTGTCTGGCACCTAGGAAACATTCAATAAAACTTGCCGAATGAACAAGCTAACCTACAAGACAAGATTAGTATGTTTACATTGTTTTTTTTTTTCCTTAAGGAACTTACCTATTTCATACAGAAATAATTATATTTTTGAATTGTAATTCTTTATAATTCCTATTGTGTGATTAACTTTTCTCATTATTAGATGAGGTATGTGAGAGTGCTCTAACACATTCCTTTTCACATCGTTAGGAATAAGAAGCAGGTTGTGTGTAGCATTTACTATTACTATTCTAGATGTATCACCCACATGAACTCATTCAGTTCTTACAGACCATGTTTGATAGATACCATAGATCATTCCTAGTGAGAATGTGGGGAAAGAAGGCAAAGAGAGGCGCAGCAATTTGCAAATATTCTGAGACTAGAAAGTGGAAGAGACACAACTTGAATCCAGGAAGCTGGCTCTAAGATCCTTGCTCTGAAGCACATGCTGTACTGACTATGGCAGTCTCTGGCCTGTCGCAAATATTTGTTTGCTGAATGGATTTTTCTCCCTTCCTAACTTTCTGTTATATTACTATGAAAATCATCCCCACATACAGAAGCTGAAATTTCCACTCTGCAGAGGTCAGGACTGTCAAAATAATTTTGGTATTTTCTCCAGAAAGTCACCTGCAAACCTCCATCATGTCACTAGCAACAGGAGATAAAAAGTGCAGATGTTGTAAAGACGTGTTTAAGTACCTTCTAGTTCACCAATTTTCTTGGCAAAGACTTTCAGTTGTTTCTTCAGTTTCCGGACAGTTTTATCCTGCTTTTCAAGTTGTTCCATCAGATCCTAAGATCAAAATGAGAATTCTGTCAGAAAGATCGAACAGGCTCGGCACAGGCACGGAGACAGCACGGTGGAATCATGGCACAGCACTGTTAGTTCTACATAGAAGCTGCAGAAGAGCTCACTGGTGGAAGCACCGCTCGGCTCAACCTGGCAGACAACGGAGCTGCAGCTACAGTGAGGGCAATGCTAAAACACACAGTGCGGCAGCGTCCTTTACAGCGTGATGGAAGCCTCCCAGCAGGCCTACAGGAAACAACTCAGCACTGTCACTATATAACGGGCAAAGATGAGTTTTGACGAGTGTGTAAAAATTCCATGGGGGATTTGAGGATGGTGGCACTTAGGAAAAGACTGACACTCCGTGAGTAAAGTGCTGTTAAGCTTTACCAATTCTACACTTAGCCTTAAAGCTTAAGAAACAAGAAGAAGTTAGAGGAAATTAAAAGTAAGGTGAGTCAGGTGTTGTGGCACACACCTTTAATTCCAGCGCAGGGAGGCAATAGTGGGTGGATCTCTGTGTTCAAGGCCAGCGTGGGTAATGTAGTGAGAGCCTGTCTCAGCGTGGGTGGGGGTGGGGGAGCTTTCTGGTGACACAGGACCCAGATGCCAGGTAGTATAAGATGCCCACAAAATCTTGCAGTCAATATATATTTAAAAAGATTAACTTTGAGTGCAAAAAGTGAGAGAGAAAGAAAACCTGTGTAGGAAGGTAAGACATCTGTGACTATTGGCCTTATTTAGTGAAAGAATTCTCTCACAAAGGACAGGCAGTTAGAAACTCAGCAACCAAGAGGGAAGTGGACAGGACCAGCTTAGAAAGGGACATGAGTCAGCGAAGCTGGCCAGTGGCTGTCACTAATTTAGAGAAGAACAGCATTCAAAAACACTGATTCATTTTAGCTTGCACAGGATTCATACTAGTGATTCAAAGGAAACAGCTGCCAACATTTTCAGTGCTGGGGGTATGCTTCCTGGATTTTACTTGATCTTTTGAAACATGTTGCTTCCATCACACTGTAAGCCCTGGGTTAACAACAAACCAAACGCACAGTGGACACAGGACACCAAAAGGGATGACACACTGGCTAAAGATAGCTGTGGGGGTTGGGGAAAGAGATTTTGTGAAGATTTTTGAAGAGACCTCCGGGGCAGTGGCAGGCAGCAGTGTGCTCTTCAGTTAGAGAAGGCTAGAAGTAGCAGAAGACAACGGAAAAGCATTGTGGTTTACATACAATCATCCTTTTGTAAAGTGAAATCCGATATGATTGATACTTCTTAGGGTCATCTGCATATAATTCCTCAAAATACTGAAAAAACAGGTACAATGGATATTTGTTTCTTCTGTCTTTGAGGGAAAGCTAACTCTCAGCAAAATTAACTTAAAGATACTTTAAAACACAGGTAAAAACTATATTTACTCACTGGCTCTGATCTGTCAGCTGCCATTATCATGTTCTTTTTCTAGGATAGATGAGCCTCTATTTTCCATGAACAATAGAAGCAATTGATGGCCAGGATGTTGTCACCCAGAAGATCAATAGAGCAGGGAACCATGGTGACCAGAGAAGACTGACATTTAGTTCCTAGACCTTTACTCCTTTCTCATGTGTGACCCTCCCAAGCTGCTGTACTGTTTAGCTACTAGCAGAGCAGCAAGGCCAAGGAAGGCAACAAAGTAAAAAGGCAGGAGTGCTGTTAGCACCACACTCTCATTTGGAACCAGTGGAGCTGGTGAGCACGTGTGTGTGTGTGTGTGTGTGTGTGTGTGTGTGTGTGTGTGTGTGTGTGTATGCAGGGCAAAACGTCAGAAGCACGAAGCCCAGACATACTGTTGCCTTAATATTGTGCTCGAGTGCATCCAAAAAATGCATAATTAAGAGTGAGAAACTCCAAGTAGCCTGAGGAGCAATACTCTTTTTTACACTTGAGTTTGGTAAGACCCTTCAAATTAGCAGCCAGTGTATTGAATGGTACAAGCAGCTGATCTGCAAAACAAACTAATTAGTCTTCCAGGTAGGGTATAGGGCTTGTTCATTTCTGTGCTAGGTACAAAATTTGCCAAGAGTATTAATAATACAGACAGACTGTGAGGACAACACCTGATTAACTTAGCGAACAAACTGAGAATCCACCACCCAGAAACAAATCCATTTCAGATCACCGAGCATTTTAAGACAATCATTCAGAAGCAAAGAATCTGTACATCGATCAATCAATATTATCCCACACATTTATCAATTCTTAATCATCAAAAGCATTGTTAGTTACATCAGCAAATAGAGTAAAACACAAATTTTAAAAAACATTCTCTAACTCAGAAAACTTTTCTATCAAGTAAAATTACGGTTGAATTACCCTGAAAGAGTCAAACACCATCCTTGCCTTCTTCCCCATACTCCTACTTTGGGACTTTACACGTTAAGACTGACTGAAAACACTGTGGGACTTTCTCCTAACCTAGGTAAGATGTGGGTGAACATATGGTGGCACAGAGCTATCTGTGTTGTCAGCTCTCTCTAATGGGATTAGACCGTCAGGGAAGTTCAACACTTTTATTATAGATCTTAAAAGATATTAATTTTCATCTGTCACTAAAGAACAGATTTTATGTAAAAATGTATAATTATAATCTTTCACTGAATTTTTATGCAGGAAGTTTATCTAGAAAATTTACATAGATTTAAAAATTGCCAATATGTAATCAGGTTCTGCTTAAACGATGAGAAGGCGCTAAGCTCAATTCTAGTCTCTCCACCCTTGTTTGGAAGCTCTACCCAGTGTCAGCCATAGCTCCTTCTTGGTTCAACCAAGAACCTTCCCTGCTTTGTCTACTAGACAAGCTGACTGGCATCCTGCTTGGATGCTTGGGAATCAGAGGAAAACAATCTGGAGCTGTGTCTCCCTGGCATTCAAAGCCAGCAGGTGCTCAGGTGACTCTCTTCCAGACACTCCAAGTGAGGTCTGAGAAGGCTCGATTGGTCTAAGAGACTGCAGTGAGAAACAGCTCAGGTGCAGTTTCATTATTCTGATTCACTTCTACCAACACATTCGTATTTTCCTTTCTGCCTCTATCAGGAACAGAAGAATGTCTTTCCCAAAAAGGAAAAGCTGTGTCTGTCCAAAAGGAACATATAGCAGACTTGGGCACTGCCCCTCTCCTTACCAAGTTTTCATTGGTCAGCCGGGTGATCTCATGCTGCAGGCTGGCCTCAATGCGGGCCTCCGGGGGCAGCTGCAGGTTCTGGGCCAGCAGCTGCTGTTGCCGGTTATTTTCTTCCTTCAGGCTCTGGATCTCCCCTCGGAGGGCCTCAGCCTCATTCTCATGGCTCCTCTTTTGCGACTGTAGCTGGGATTCCAAGAGCCTGTAGAGAGGCCAGACAGGTTTGTAGGGTAGATGAGTTCACACGAATGGGTGCCAAGCTACCTGCTCCTTTGCAAGATAGGAAAAGCAGATACTCTTTAGCATCTGTGCATCTCCTCACCCCAATAATGTCATGAAACTCAGATACTAGATATGGAAACTGATGTGTCTACATTTGTATGTTTTTGAATTGTTTGAAGTTCTCTTTTATTGGCAAAAATAGCCCTACTGCCAATAAATACATACATACATAAATAGCTGCATTATGAAGTGCAAAATTACACACTCCCAATCTATTAAAAAAAAAAAAAAACTCTAAAGTCACTGATTTCAGGCAAAGGTGGAGCCAGGATCATGTTTTTAATATTGTCCACTTATCTAAGGACAGAAAGGCTGGTGCACAACTTGGAAACCTATAGATTTACCCAAACCCAGTCTGGTAGTTCTCTCTCTCTCTCCCTCTTTCTCTCTCTCTCTCTCTGTGTGTGTGTGTATGTGTGTGTGTGTGTAAAATTACTATCAGTAAGAGAATCCTAAGAAAATATAAAGTTATAGTCAAGAATCAACTAACATGAAGAAGACACTTAATATTAATTTCATGATATTAACTGCTGAGCAAAACTTATTTTACTGTTGTGAGCAAACTATTAACAGCAGAGTAAACTATTTTAGCTATTACGAAGTTTTAAGATGGAGTTAACCAACAACACCGCAGTTAATGCCAACGGTTATGGTTAGAACAAAGCAGAATAAGCGGAAGCCCATAAGTGTAAGAATTTTAAAACTATCATCACTAAAATGGAAAATTTTTATGAGATTTTTAAGCCCCAGACATCACTAGGGCAGATGAATGTGTTAAAGAGACACAGCTAATTCTATTTTGTTTTTTCCTGGAAGTGAACTGCTGAGCTCAAGCGGTTACCCTGACTTCTTTGGCTTTGACTCTTGCAGCAACCACAGAGACTGCTGACAGTAATGAGGAAGTGGCCACATTTGTTACGGGACCATGTATCCCAGGTTGACATCTATGACAAATAAGCCACTGTCCAGGCAACAAGTGTCAGTGCCCCCACTCCAGCGTCTTTGTGCTTCAGCTGGAAGACTGTTTTCCTCAAGTTCTAGAGAGAGTCACAATGTTTAAACATTCACGCCCCACAGCACTACGGCTTACATGGAACAACTTGTATTCTCCTATAACCAGTTTTAGTCTTAACAGCATCTGTTAGTAGAAACGATTTTAAAGAAGGTATATGGCTGCAAAATCTAAGTTTTATTGAGGCTAATGGCCTCAGAAGGACAATAAATGCACAAGACACAGAGTCAAAGTGTGAGCCCACTGTTAGTAAGAAAACAAGTTAATAACATTCCATTTTCAGGAGACACATATAACCTGTTGGCTTGTTTTAACCCTTCATAAACCAGCCAGAGCTCTCCATCCTCATTCAACTCCTGGTAATCCATAGTAGATGATCTTCCGTGTAAAGAAACACAATGCAAAACACAAAGGGACACAGGATGAAAATGAGATGATGGTGGTCAAAAAAAAGCACACGCTAGTTCAGTATTTTACTAAGTGAATAGGACCATTTTTAGTAATTACAAATGACTTTACGTTACCACAATATTACTTTGGTGGGGGAAAAAAAAAGTGGGTGGGGGAAAAAAAAGTGGCATCACAGATAAATGAAGGGTCTGGCGTTTTCTCCTGAGAAGAAATGACTGGAAAGTGAGACAGACTTTCAATTTTTAATGTTTTATGTGGCTAGCCAAAGGACCTTACATATCAAGCATTATATTGAGGCTAACCACAACAAATGTACGCTGTGAAAACTCGAGGTATATCTTCATGTGGCAATTGCCATAATCTATTTTCAGGCTTGGAATTTATTTTGGTATAGTAAAATCTGACTCTCCATGTAAACTTTCATAAAAATTTAATGTACAAATAACATAAAGTATATCCGAAGTTCTCAGCTTTTGACACGACTTCAAATTTTTGGGTAAAATTAAGTTTAAGATCTGGAGCAACCGCCTTTGTATTAGAGATGCAGCTATTGTCTCTTACTGAAATAGTGTAGTCTGTGGACAACAAAAAGTGGCAACACGTTTCCTACCTACGGTATAGACAATCCATTTTCAGGATTTGCTAAACGCCAAATGCTGTTCTTCATTCTTTCACTAACTTATCTGTTCTCCCATCACCAGGCCGAGTTAACAGACAGGAAAGAAGCATTTGAGCCCAGCATCACGTGATTTCAGAGTTCAGGTTCTTAATCTTGATATGCTTTTGTTGCTATGTTTATATAATATGAATTTTATTTTCTATATTCATTCTACCATCTCTCCCTAAAGAGTTATCTACTTTTGAGGTTCTGTTGGTATTATTTATATTCTTTTGACTTCAAAATTTGTATCTTGGTGCACATATCCTGGTTACGATCTATTACATATAACGCCACTGCGCAGCTACAGTTCTCTCCCTGGATGCCCTGTTGTCTGCTAAGTCAGCAAGTCCACTTTCTACCCACCCGTGTCTCACGAACATAAAATGGCATCATAAAGTGGCTCTAAGGTTCCCTATGACCCACTCCCACACCCCAAACCCACAAAATTTACTGACCTCATTTTCCTTCATATATTTCAAAACACCCCACTTCTTTTAATCCCAACTGTCACCAACCAAGCTCAAGTCACCATGATCAGTCACTGGACTATGGCAAAGCTTCATAACTGGTTTTGTGCTTTCAGTATTGTTCCATTACAATTTGTTCTCAAATATAACAGCAAGGCCTAGCATTCTAAATGTGTCACTACATCATTCTTCTACTTAAAACACTTCAATTCCTTCTAATATCTTTAGACTGAAATTCAAACATTGTCAGTCACTTCACCAAGGAGCCTACAGCCTCTGTGAGAAGGGACTGCACTTTCTGGTCTTCTGCTGTATTCACACAATGTGGCTTAGTGTCTGACATGGGGTAGGCACATTTCAGACCTGGTGACTGAGTAGCTGAGCAAATGCATAGACAGCATAATATTACTCTTTCTATAATAAGATATTCTTAAATATAAAAGCTTATAGTAACTTCACAAATTAAATGTATATTTAACCAAATACTTTTATGAACATTCTGTGCCTTCACCTGTAAATAAAGAACTATCTCATGTTTCATAAGGCATATATATTTAATCTGTGGGTATTCATGTATGTCAATCCTGGAACTGGGTTATCCATATTCCGAGGAGACTCCTCAACTGTCTTTCTCTTCGGATCACCACTGGCCACACTCTCTCAAAATGGTACAGCGTGTAATTTTTTTTTTCTATTTAGAGTCCAATGGCACTAAGTTTCTGTTCAGAATGAGGTTGGCAGTATGGCTGAACACTGTAGATCTAAGCCACCATTCCCATCCTTGGAGGTATGGCGCCCATCCTGGATACCTCTGGTGGAATTCTAAGCACATATATCTTCTCTTTTCTTCATGCTTTGTTTCAATTATTAAACACTGTAGCTGCCTCTAGAAACCTTTAAATGGCCATTGAACAATACCCTTGCTATGAAAGGATATACTCAGGACAGTCCAAACTAAGCAATGGATTTTCTTTTCCAGGCAGCTTAAGGCCAAGGCCCTTGACATAAACATAGCTCCCCATTACATGAATAACATTTTCTCTGACACCAATCATCAGCCATTACCTGATGTAATTAATGAGATTTTAAGTTGGTTTATGCCAGAAACCTTACGTTCTTCTTGAAGAATGAATGAATGAAGCAATGAATCAGCACATGGACTTCCTGCACAGGAGCCTGGCTTGAAGACTCAGACTAATACAGTTAAACCAAGAGAGATGAAAGGATCAACTTACCTGTTTGTTTCTTTCAAACCAATATATGCTTGTGCTATTTCACCTTTGTCTTTCATTTTCTGTACATCTTCCAAAAGTATTGTGGAATCTGTCATTGTATTCTAAAGGAAGAAATAACACATTTCCACATGAAGGCTCAACTCAGTTCTTCTGGATCATATAAAATATATTCTTTTCATACCAGGACTTAGGAGGTAAGGGTACTTGCCACCCAGGCTAATGACCTGAGTTCAAGCTCTAGCACACATATGGTAGGAAGAATCTACTTCCACAAATTATCATCTGACATTCATGTGTATGCCTCTATAGACACATGTATGTGCATGCACACACACAAACACACTACATAAAACATTACATAAAAGCACTAATTAATTGCCTCTAAAAAGTAACCTCAAAAGGTTCATTCTCTTTGTCTGAAACAATCAATGTCTGTTTCAATCAATGTCTGTTCTAAGCTAAGTGTGCTCGCTCATGCCCAGGCTGGCCTCAAGTTTTTATGTACTGATGACGACCTTGAACTTCTGGTCTTCTTGCCTCATCTTCCTCAGTGCTGGGATCATAGGTATGTACCAATGAACACGCTTTCATTGGTACATTGATGCATTCATTGGTTCATTCAATTTATGGGGTGCTGCAGCTCAAACCCAGGGCATTGTGTAAGCTAGGCAAGAACTTCAATAGCTGAACTACACTTCTGGCCCCAAGTAAACATTTCTTTAGCTGTATTTTTATAAAGAATATATGTTTAGTGTAGTTCAGCTAATTTATTTTTTCTCTTTTCCTCAAAGGAAAAAAACCTATTTCATAAAGGGCCATTCTTATTTTTTAAGACCTAATAAACATAATTCATAGTGGCTCATTTTTATGTCAAATAATGATATACTAGAATATCTTAGGACTTTTCTGGAGTGTTTTTGAACTTCCAGTAAATCAGGTTACTTGGTCTATTCAGCTAGTCTGAAGGCAGGGAGAGACAGTCATCGCCTTTTGCTCATGTTCCGGAAACAAGCAGCTGGTTCTTTCTTTATTCTGCCTGTCTTGGCTAAGACGTAGCATTTGGGAGATGGGGTCAGATTTGTACTACAGCTTGAGAAGGTTCTGACTCACTGTCCTGTGTTTCCCATATGCAGTGACTAGAAGTGATGAAAGGGATGAAGCATCCCTTTATTTCCAAGTTGAAAACAAGATGAGCGGGGAAAATCAACTTCTCAGGAGTTCCTGTTCATTCCAGCCATGGGTCAAAAGGGAGGAGAATTGGGGGAGTGGCAGCAAAGAACACATGCTCAGCTCTCTCATTCCTTCTCAACCTTGTTTGATTTGGTGCAAATGAGTGCCTGGGAGAAGTGAAAGGTTTTCTTTCCCAACTTGTGCATGATACCGGAGCTGCAACAGTGAGTCACAGAGCAGACTACGAGTTCCAAGTCACAGAGCTCCTTCTGTCATCTAGATCGGATACTATTATCACAGGCTCTCCCAGGGACTTCACATAGGAAGAGGTCAGATGGGAAATTAGTAATTACCAAGCTTGGCATGGCAGTTTACACCTATACTCAGAATACTCAGGAGGTGGAGGCAGGATGACCAGGGGTTCAAAGATCTCTTCAACTATACAGTGAGTATGAGGCCTACTTGGGCTATATGAGATCCTATGGCAAAAATGATGGAGAGATGTATCAGCATTTAAGAGGGCTTGATCCTCAATCACACGGACCTGGATGATAGAGGAGGACACACAATGCCCTCTGCTGGGATCCATTTCCACATAAACACAGATAATAAATAAATAAACCTTTAAAACCAGAACAAAATAAAATTGACCTGGTTACAAAGCACCAACTACCTGTACTGAGGAGACCTGCAAGCCAATGTTAGGATTCAACAGAAGTACTTATTAAGTATTAAAAACATGCATAATTACCTTGTCATCCTGAAAAAATCACATGACGGTAAGCACAAAAAAAATGAAGAAAGCAATAAATCTTTAGCACCATGAATAGATTCTTTCACCGAATCCAGATAAGAGTTCATTTAAAAGCTATGACTCGTTTCTTCTAAAACTAAATGAATTAACATTCACAGAACTATCATATGGTAGACATAAATATATGTGTCTGAGATAGGAACTCCTAGTTCTAATGCTCAAGTTCTTTCTTGAGGTCAGTCACCATATCTCATGCTCAACATGTCTGCACGCTTACCTTGGGTTGGATGGCTTCTTTCTGGCTCACCAGCTGAGACCGTAAGATGAGGACTTCTTCCTTGCGGACATCGAGCTCCTCGCTCACGGAGGTCAGCTGTTCCATAAGGACACGGTAGGCAGGAGCACCCGGTGCAGTCACTTCCGGGGCACTTTTCTCACTGAGGGCTTTGCGTAACTCATTCAGCTCATTTTTCAGTTTTTTGTTTTCTGACTCCAGTTCTTGACGCTGAATAAAAAGATGGAAATGTTTACTGTTGTCATCCTCATCTTTACATCCAAAAAACTCAACCTCCCCTAAGTGATGGAAGATTTGTCCTAGATAGGACATTGACCTTCACTCTTATGAATAGTCTTCCAGACTAAGTGTAACATCAGTGAAACTTCAAAATGTAAAAAGACACTTTGTATCTCCAACTCCAATTTCAGAGGCAAATTGACTCCAATCTGCTCAGAGAATACACACAGATGCACAGATGGCTGACTGCCAGTCCTGATAAGTTCAGGTTTGTTTGTAGGTAAATGTAAGGGCAAAACCAAGCATGCAAGATGGTGAGGGTATTTCCAATGACTGGGTCATCTGAGTGGACCCCTGAAATCTTTAGCAGTGTTCTCTTTCAATCCTCTAACTAACTGGTGATCAGTTTTGCATTGCTCATTTTTGGGACAGAGAACAGGAAAATGTCTTTACTCTGATGCTGAAGTTCTGACACAGCATGACCCAAACTTTAACATGTATCATAGCCATTTGGAGTTCCTGTTAAAACACATACTTCTGAGCCCCAATACAGGAGTCTGACTTGATGGCTAGGCTTAAAAATTAAAAATTTTGCACTTCCAACAAAGGACTAGGTGATACTGATTATGCTAATATAAGACCAGCTTTGAGAACCACTAACCTAGGTTAGTCTGGGCTTCCCTCATATCTTGATTTACCTATGTTTATGTGAGGCTGGGGATGTTTTGGAGAGCAGACTGCTACCCTGTGCCTTTAGTCTGCCCCTTGCCCTCAAACAGATTTTGACAGGAGCACTTGAACAAAGCAGCCTGATTAGAGTTCAGTCTTTACTCCTGTAGCTTGAGTGGCTGTTACCAGTTACTCTTGCTCAGAGTGAAGTCCGACTTACATGAAATAGAATTTGTATGTGAAAAGAACATAGGCTAGAACTAGTGCTCCATTAAGATTTAGGCTAGAACCTTCAGCTAGGAATGTTCTCAGAGAAAAAAAGACATATTCTTAGCAGCTATCTTGTCAAACAAAGTATTCAAAGTCTTGGGCTAAAGATTTCAATACCTTGAGGGACTCATATTCTAGTTCGGCACCTCTAATTTGTGGTCTTTCTTCTTCCTGGGGGTGAAAAAATAAAGGAAAAACTGTATTTTAACTGTCAAAACTTCACTATTAGAATACTTGTTGCTGTACAGAAAGCAGTGATGCGTCCAAGCCTTCACAGCTTTAACGAAGTGCTGCAGAGCTGAGGACCTTAGAATACAGAAGGCATGGACGGCCTTGCCTCCTTAGGCTGTCCCCAGCCCTGCGGCCAGCCACAGCTACCCACCTTTGCCTTGCTGCGGAACACCTGCTCCTCCTTTCGGTCCAGCTCATCCTGCATCAACTGCTTCTCCTGTTCCAGCTCTGTGACACGCTTCTGGAGCTTAAGGAACAATGACATATCCAGAGGCACCTTCTTCTCACTTGGCTCCTAAAACCCAGAAACCGTAAGAATCAAGTGAAGTCAGAAGACTCACAAGACAAAGAGAAAAGAGTGAAAGCAGTTCATCAGCAAACAGTCAAATTCACAGAAGAAATGCAAACATCCAAAGAATGTCCTAGCCAATGACTGCAGAAATGCAAGTTGAACAATAGTGCAGGACTACTCTCTTATCTGACTGGCAAACAGCCCAGAGGTGGCCTTTCAAAGTTAATAATGCCCCATCTTAGCAACTATGTCTCATATATTGGTGAACTATAAATAATCTTGTGGAAATCTAAGTGCATTTACTGAAGCTTAGATGTGTATTCACACCTTCCCTAGCAAATCTGTTTAAGAATTAAGATTAAAGGGTCAGATGACTCAGCAGGCCAAAGTGCTTCCAGCAATTGTTTTGTAATTATCTGTCTAACTGTATAGACAGGTGAGCTACCAGTTGCTGAGAATCATTCTCTTCCTGATGGGCAATGAGGTGATTTCTAATTTCTGTTACTGAAGTATACATCCAGGAACACAAAATATCTAAACAGAACACTTGGCAGCTTGGTAAGCTGGGGCACTTCCATCAATAACCATAACTATTTCTGGGACAACAGTCATGCTACAACTCAACAAATTAAAGCTTTCAGCTTAGTTGGTTGCCCAAAGGTGACATTTCAATGCTGTTTTAAATTTTATTCTTTGGCTTTTTTTCATACGGTTACACGGTACATGCATGGAAGTCACAGAAAACTTGCAGGAGTTGGTTCTCTCCTTCCAGCATGGGTTGTGGGGCTCAGGCTCAGGTCATCAGGTTTGAACAAGAAGCATTTTACCAATTGTGCTGGCATTGTGCTGGCCCACCAAAAGCACCTACATATACTGGCGTTTTAGATGATTTACAATTAAACGTTCCATTTAAGTACCTTAATATCTGTTCATTTATTAGCAATGCATATGTTGTTTGAAACTTTAACATTCAAAAAACTGTAACAGAATCCTCCATTCTATACATGAGCATAGTACTTTACTCATGATACTTACAATATTATTAATTGGAAATCATTTCTTTGGGCTTTGGAAGGGCATTTTAAAAAAGAATCTTATTAAAATAGACTAAGGTAATTTTCAGCTATCAGTTAATGCTATATATGAAATCCATTGATTGCTATATGAGAACAAATTCTACAGATAGGAATATGAGAATAGGAAAAGGTAGGGCACAGAAGATAACATTAGCCAAATACAAAACAATTTGAGGTGTAACAAATGGTAAACACTTCAGAGTGCTCATATGGTGTCCTTGCCCTCACTGGCATCTCTGTTTATAGCAAGGTCATTTGACTTCTCTAGATCACATGAGAAAGGAGGAGTATTAGACCATCTGGATAAGAGAAAATGTGGATCTTTTTCCCTTTCCTTTTTTAGTAAGGACCTTGTCACTTAAGCCTTTAATGAGTGTGTGAAACTTTGAAATCGATCTTAAAAATAATATCAGTCTCTCAACTGAAGACAATCATTAAGATAAGAAAATTCACTAATAAAATGACCACCACTGGTTTGGCAGTCATTTTGAACTTCTCCTACCATAGCTGAGAAAGTCATGGCGGCCTTTTCCCCAGGTGTGAGCTGTGAGGAAGCGCAGGAATAAAGTAAGACTCCAACAGTCTACAGAAGCAGGGAAGGGTAATGGTTCTAAAGCGACACATAGCAGCCCTATAAATGCTGTGAGGGGTCCAGGGCAAATGCAGCCAGCAGCTGAGCTATCTGCAGAAACGGCTCAGGGGTACAGCCATGATGGGGACAGCAAAGAACCCACTGCTATAAAACTTACATTAAAATTATAATGTGGAACTGGGGATACTGCTCAGTGGCAGAGCACATGCTTGCCACATATAAGGTGCTTGGTTTCAGCACCAGAACAAATGAAATTAGTACATGTATTGGCAAAAACATATGGAATAAGTACATATGTATACAACTAATTAAGAATACATAAGCTAATTTTTAGAAATGCTGCCTATCAATAGAAGCATGCACATCCTACTTGTAATGAGAGATAAATGTACCTCTGTCCTTGGTGCAATGTCTTCAGTTTCTGGGAATTCAGAGCTGAAGGTGTATTCAGACTCATTACTGCTGTGAGTAGAATCTGTTCTCTTATGTCCTGGCTTAGGAACGTTCTGTAAGGTAAATAACACAAATACAATTCACACAGCATAATGGAACTATGCACAATGGCAACAGCAAGTACAATGTCTCCATGGTGATCTCCACTCAGTGATTTGTATTGATGGCAAAATAATCTAGGGTTCCATCTTGTACTGATCAAATTCTTATCAGTGGGTGACATCCCCAATGGGAAAGGTAGGCTGTCATGACAGGAGCTGTTATGAAACCAAATAGCTAATGAGGATCACCTGGGACTATGAGCAGAGTCCCCAGGTCTCCTGTACAACAGTGTAGCTTTGAACTGACTATGAAGCTGAAGATGGCTTTAATTCCTGATCCTCCTGCCTCTACCTCCTGAGTACTGGGATTATAGGCACGAGGACCACACTACTTATGAATGCTAAGGATGGAACACAGGCCTTTAGGTCCATGCTAAGCAAGGACTCTATCAACTGGGATTCTTCAAGCCTCTCTTTGGGTTTTTTAAGTTTTGAGTAGTCAGTCAATTTGTTCAAGTAATGCTTTTAGTGTTGTAATAAAATAAGTTACCAGAAAGTTCATAAAATACATAGAAAACAACAGACATAAGCATTCATTACATGGTAATTGAGCATAAGTGGTTAAAAACTAAGTAGAAGATATAGGTGACTATAATTTCTGTCACATTTACAGATACTACAAATATGTAGAGTAAGCAGTGAGACTGAGACAGTACAGGTGAGGTAAGCGAGACACTCTCAAAATCCACTGAAGGCCCTGGATCATGATGATGAGTTAGGAGATCTGGGAGATACTTTTAAGAGTTAGGCATATGATGCCATATCAATCAATGTTCAAAAAACTCATAGGGAATGAAAAAATGAAGCAGAACATCCCAGGACAGTCCACAGTACAGAGAAGACTCAAAGAATCATTTCTTTTCCCTTGCTACTGAGTTTGCTACATAACCAGAGACCTCCGAAGTACCCAGTAAGATCCAACTGAAACACAGCTTAACCATAAATATTGGTACAGTTTTGTGGGTAAGGGTGTAAATAAAAATACACCAAAGAATAGAACTGTGGGGGAGAACATTGAGGGAGGGGAACAGGATGCTGGAGAAAGCTGAGGGGACAGAATGTAAAGAGAGGAGGTGTAGTGGGGCCTAACCAGCCTGGAGATCAAGGAAGTCAGGGCTCAGCCAAGATTCTTCAGACTGACCAACCACAGGCCACAGTGACCCTCTCCTATGAACTTCTCTTAGTAGGGTGGGGTAGTGTGTTAAGCAATCATCCAGTGTGGGATCTAAATGTGCTCTTCAACTTCCCTTTCATCAGGTCTTCACATCTGAGAAGTCTTACAAACACTAGTTTTGTGCTATGTTTTAAAGATCTCTGTCGAGCAAATCCTTCTATTGACAAAATTTGAAGTAAATATTCTAACCTACAGATTCCAACTTATTTGCTGTTTACAACATCTATCTGAAAGCATTCTGGCCACTTGCACTATTAGGTTACCTTGAAGGAACAAGAGCGCCAGAGAAATCAGTTTCCTGATAACAAGATAGGTGGAACAACTCCAAGCCTGGAAGGTGCACTGGCGCAGACAGAAGAGCCCCTGAAACAGCTAACGTAAATTACTGTCAACATGGATTTTCTCTCTATGGGCATTTAACTTGGAAATTATAAGCTCAAGTGAAGAAAACAGTTATGTAAAAATAATGTAATATAAATACACAAGATTTATACTGTCATTCTATGTAGGAAGCAGAGTCTTGATACACTGAATTTATACTATCTGATAGTTCCACCGTTAATTTATTTTTTACTGCATGATTTCTTGTACTTATTTTAAATAAATAAATAAATAAATAGATAGATAGATAGATAAATAAATAAATAAATAAATAAATAAATAAATAAATAAATGGGGAGAGATGCTGAATAAAAGACAAAACAGAGATGTGTGGACTATTTGGGAACCGAGAGATAGGTACATGGAGTGTATGGAGGCTCATTCTACGATTCTACTTACTTTTATATATGACTAAAAATTCTCACTTAAAAATAAAAGCAGAAGCCAGGTCTGATGGGCCATGCCTATAATCCAGCACTCAGGAGGTAGAAACAGAAGGATCCTGAGTCTAAGGCTAGCCTGGGTTACACCGAAAAACTCTTAAGGGAAAAAGAAAACAGTGTTGGACTGACCAGCATCAGCGTCATCTCTTCCTTGAGGTCATCGTAGCGCTCCTCCAGGCGACTGAACTCATTGAGAAGGTTCTGGTACCTCAGCCTTTCATCGTTCAGGTCAAGCTCCAGTTGTTTTGTCTCTTCTACTAACTTCCTCTCCATCGTTTCTGAAATAAACACGAGGATATAGAGGGTCAGTGCCTGGGAAAGGTGACAGGTGGCATGGTGGCAAGAAAAGGCCCCTGAAGCAGCCCAAAGAGACAGAGGGGGAAGCTGGACCGTCCATCAGAAACCAAAGGATAACAGAAGAAACTCAGGGGCTAACGATGAAAGGCCCTGGGAAGGGGCCCTGGCCACAGGTGAGATTAGGAAGTCAATAAAACAGCTTTTTCTTGTGCCAGAGATGATGGCAATCCCATTCTTACTTATCATCTAGACTCCACCAACCTAGGATGACATACTGCTCAGGAATCTGTTCAACATTATAATAAACTTTATCGAACAAAACAGAACAAAACCAATCCTCCCTCAAAACTGGAATGGGATATGTATACAGAGGTAGCGGCACAGAATTCAAGAGTGTAAGCAGGTCCGCTGACTTGTGGTTTCTCCTAGTGGAACTGACTTTTAGACCCATGAGAGTATCTTGTGAATGTAGAAAGAAAAGAATGATAACTCTCACCTATAAAGCTCTCCATGTATTATAGCTTTGGTCCCATTAAATTCACACACTGACCAAACACATTTCTATTTGTTTGTTGTTTGAGACAGTCTTGCTATGTAGCCCTGCCTAACCTGGCACTAGAACTATGCAGTCCATCCTGCTTCAATTTCCTCAGTGCTGGGATTATGGGTGTGTACCATTACACCCAGATTACAAGAAATTCTGGATAAACTTCCACTACATACTTTTCTAGTAAGCAATAACAAAATAAAACAAATATATTTTTCAATAGTATTCTCTTAGGAAATAAAGTGGTGGCACATATACTTTTTATTCCAATAGTGTTGATTTAGGATAATCTTAAAATCCAATAAAATATTTTTATAGTGTGTGTGCGTGTGTGTGTGTGTGAATCAATTCTCTTCATCCCCCATATAACCCAGGGATTGAATTTAGGTCCTTAGGCCTGGTATGAGTTACTTATTAATTCTGATATTGAAAGACCCCTGCCTCACCCTAAGTTAAACATAGCTAACGCCATTTTGTGGGACACCACTGTTTTGTAAAACTCTGAAGGCCAGATGAAAAGCTGGAAAATTACTAAGAAACCCAGCTGTGTCACCCACTTGGGATATCTGCGGTCAGGCTGCCCCTGTTGAGCTAAAAACAACTTGTTGTAACCACCCTCATGGGATATCTGTCAGAGATTGCTCCAACTGAGATAGGGAAAAACAAAATAACAGGTGGCGGGCCACGTTAAGGGGTCATCATGACCGTTTTGACCACCCAGTTCCTGGAATCCTGGCGCCCCTGCCAAACTTTGACGCAAACTGCGGTCTCATGTAAACGTGCCAATCAGTTCCCTGTAACCATGCTTCTCGCTTCTGTACCCACGCTTCTGCTCTAAAACCCTATAAAAACCCCAGCTTTCCACCAAGGGGACGCGGAAGTCTCCCGAATGACTTTTCGCCCCGGGTACCCGAGTATTCAATAAAAGCCTCTTGCTGTTTGCATCCAAACGCCTGGACTCGTTGATCCTTGGGCAGGGGTCTCTCAGACGAAGATACCCTCCAGGGATCTTTCAATATTCATAAATTCCTTTGGTCAATTAATGACTTAAAGTCATTCTTCAAGAGAATGGTGACTTTTTAAACATTTTTATTTTATTTTTATGAATTAGAGCTTATTCACTTTGTATCCCAGCTGTAGCCCCCTTGCCTATCTCCTCCCAATGCCACTCTCCCTCCCTCTTCTTCTCCTATGCCCCTCTCCCAGTCCAATGATAGGGGAGGCCCTCCTCCCCTTCTATTTGACCCTAGTCTATCAGTTCTCATCAGGACTGGCTTCATTGTCTTCCTCTGTGGACTGGTAAGGCTGTTCCCCCCTCAGGTGGAGGTGACCAAAGAGCCAGCCACTGAGTTCATGTCAGAGACAGCCCCTGTTCCTATTACTGGGGAACCCTCTTGGACACTGAGCTGCCATGGGCTACATCTGTGCAGGGGTTCTAGGTTATCTCCATGCATGGTCCTTGGTTGGAGTATCAGTTTCACAAAAGACCCCGTGCCCAGATTTTTTGATTCTCCTTGTGGAGCTCTTGTCCCATCCAGGTTTTTCTATCCTCCCCTATTTTCATATGATTCCCTGCACTCTGCCCAAAGTTTGGCTATGAGTCTCAGCATATGTTTTGATACTCTGCTGGGTAGAGTCTTTCAGAGGCCCTCTGTGGTAGGTTCCTGTCCTCTTCCTTGTTTTCTCCCTCTTCTGATGTCCGTCCTGTTTGCCTTTCTGAATGAAGACTGAACATCTTACCCAGGGTCCTCCTTCTTGATTAGCTTCCTTAGGTGTACAGATTTTAGTATGATTATCCTATATTATATGTCTAATATCCACTTATAAGTGAGTATATACCATGTCTGTTTTTCTGCTTCTGGGATACCTCACTCAGGATGATCTTTTCTAGATCCCACCAGTTGCCTGCAAATTTCATGATCTCCTTGCTTTTACATGCTGAGTAATATTCCATTGTGTAAATGTACTACAATTTCTGTATCCATTCCTCAACCGAAGGACATCTGGGTTGTTTCCAGGTTCTGGCTATTACTGCTACAAACACGGCTGAGCAAATGTCCTTGTTGTATACTTGAACATCTTTTGGATATATGCCTAGGAGTGGTATAGCTGGATCTTGAGATAGCACTATTCCTAATTGTCTGAGAAAGCACCAGATTGATTTCCAAAGTGGTTGTACAAGTTTACATTCCTACCAGCAATGGAGATGCCAAATCCATACAATGGAAAAAAGATAGCATCTTCAACAAATGGTGCTGGTCTAACTGGAAGACTGCACATAGAAAAATGCAAATAGATCCTTATCACCCTGCACGAAACTAAAATCCAAGTGGATCAAAGACCTCAATATAAAACCAGACACACTAAACCTGTTAGAAGAAAAAGTGGGGAACAGCCTTAAACTCATTGGCACAGGAGACAACTTCCTGAAAAGAACACCAACAGCACAGGCTCTAAGATCAACAATCAATACATGGAACCTCATGAAACTGAAAAGCTTCTGTAAAGCAAAGGACACTGTTATCAGAACAAAATGACAGCCTACAGATTGGGAAAGGATCGTCACCAATCCTATATCTGACAGAGGGCTAATATCCAGTATATATAAAGAACTCAAGAAGTTAAACAGCAACAAATCAATTAATCCATTTAAAAAATGGGGAACAGAGCTAAACAGAGAATTTTCAATAGAGGAACATCAAATTGCAGAGAAACACTTAAAGAAATGTTCAACATCCTTGGTCATCAGAGAAATGCCAATCAAAACGACGCTGAGATTTCACCTTACACCCATGAGAATGGCTGAGATAAAAACTCAAGTGACAACACAAGCTGGAGAGGTTGTGGAGAAAGAGGATGGCGACTTCCAAGGAGCCTGGCCTCTCTAGTCTCTGTAGCTCAGTCCCATGGTTCTATCCTACAACCTCCTACCTCCCTGAACTCCTGCTATCCTGCTACCCTCCACTTGTAACGTGAATCTTAGGCTGTGGTACTCACTTCTTACCGTCTTAAGGAACCCTAACTTTTCCAGTTACCCACCTCATTCTGCCTGTTCTGCTGGCTCGCTTCTGGCTAGACGTGGTCTGGAGTTCAGAGATTAGCCACTGACTGCAGGCAGCAAACAATAAAGAAGCTATGCATGAGGGCTCAGTAGTCAAGAATACTGGCTGCTTCTAGAGGACCTGGTTTTAATTTCCAGCACCCACCTGGTGGCTTATAACTTGTAACAGTCTATAACTTCAAATCTAGGGGATTCAGCACCCTCTTCTGACTTCCATAGACACTGGACACACACATGGCATAGAGATATAAATGCGGACAAAACACCCATACACATGAGATTAAATTACATAAGAAACGCCTTTAAAAAGAAGCCATATATTATAACCCAGTGACTCAACCAGTTGCTTTTATAATATCGGGTTTCCTACCAATATGCTCTTGTATTCTTATATTTTGTGGGTTAGTCTCAAACTGCCCTACCAGCTTTTATTGTTTTATCATTTGATTCTCTGTCTGCTCCATGAGGCAAGGCATACAAGAGTCTTGCCCCTACTGCTTTCCATATGCTCCCCACAGTGCTTTCCTAAGGGAGGGATTCCATAATTTGCAAATTTATGAATGAAAAAATTTTCCAAGACATTCTATATATAAATTGTCCTTTGCTCCCACCAGTTTGTAGAAGCTAGTCCAAGTTGTCCAACAAAAATTTCTAGACAAATCCATTCTTACTTCTCTGCCCCTATAGTTAACTTGAGAAAACATTGTTACTTTCCTAGAAATGTTTTATCATTCTGGGTCCTTCCTGACAGTCTACATCCTAGAAGCCATCTTTCTATCCTTCAGTAACTATTTTCTTTTGTTTCTTTTAACATTTTCTTCTGGCTTCTTGTCTTCACTTTATTTTGACTTCAGGATTTCTTCTTGTACCTGTACATCATCTTTAACTGGAGGGAGGGAAAGTACAGAGGGCTCTTATTACCATAGTCTTAAGGGGAACCTTTGGCTCATTCCTTACTATTTCTCCAATTTTTACTCTGGATTACTTTCTCCTCCATCTATGACAGTGATAAAACTGAGCAAAAACTAGGGGAAGAAAAAGGTTTTATTTAGCTTACAGGTTACATGCAGTTCATCTTCGAGGCAAACCAGGGCAGGAGCTCAAGTAGAAATGTAGAGGTAAGAACGGAAGCAGAAAGGATACTGCTTATTGGCTTGCTTGTAGGCTCTCTTTTACCTACCTTTGTTTATGCAGCCCACAACTACCTGCCTTGGGATGGTACCACCCACAGTGGGCTGGGCTACATTAGTTAGCAATCAAGAGAATGTTCCACATGAGACATGCCTACAGGCCAATCTGATGGGTTCCTTCTACTTATAAAAATTTTAATCAACCCCATAATCAACAAATAAAAGATGTGCATACATCCTTCGTTCTTTATTTTAAAATTAGTTTTTATTTTTAATTTGGAGCAAAGAGAACTGAACGAAGTGAGGCCCAGAAAGACTGTATGTTCTCACTCATTAAAGATGCTTTAAAAACTGATCAGATAGAGGAGACTGTGGGAAAAAAAATGGTCAAAGGGACTGGGAAAGCTGTAGGATTGGTGGGGGGAATATTTGGACAGAAGTTAAATAAAAGTTCTAAAATACAGCTGAGCATTTGTAAGTTTGTAAGTTTACTAATTTTATTAAAATATTTGGGACTCTTTCTTGTAAACGTACTTTTAAACTTATTTCGGCTCTAAGCAGACTGTAACTGATAACATAATGTCAAACTTACAAAGCTTCGGCTTGAAGTTGGTTGTTGTACGCTAGGTTGAGACACACAGCCTTACCTGTCATCTCCTTTGCCTGCTCCACAATGCGGTAATTGAGGGTCTCCTTTTCCTGCTTCAGCAAAGTGTTTTCTTCCTTCAAGTTTGACACCAGCTATAAAATGAAACCAAGCTGAGATGGTTGCAGGAGACCGAGATGTCCCATTGTCACTGTCTTCACCTAGGTATGTCTTGTCACCTGCCACACTTTGTCACAAATTTACTCTCTCCAGAGAACTTCATGAAAACCCCCTCCATTAGAGGCCTTTGTTCTGGGCTGTTGCAAGACTCTGTGTTTGCCTCTTTAAGTCCCTATAAATGCTTTATTTTCCGTCTTCTCCAGTATACTAGACATATCTTGAAGGACCAGGACAATGACAGTGCTTGTTTTACTTGTACCATGAACATTAGCATCTTCCTAGCATCTAGTAAACGTTTGTTCTCAAAGCTGGGATATCACCATGTTCTATTTTGATTCCTATCACTGTGACAGAATACCCTAACCAAAAGCAATTTGGGGAGGAAAGGGCTTATTTCATCTTACATGTCCAGGTCACAATCCATCACCAATCAAGGCAGGATTTTGAAGAAGAAACCACGGAGTTGAGCTTGCTCCTAGGCTCAGGTTCAGCTATCTTTCTTATATAGCCCAGGCCCATATGCCTAGGAATGTTTCCAACCACAGAGTGCTGGGCCTTCCCAGTGTCAGTTAGCGATTGAGAAAACACCCCATAGACATGTTCAAGGAAATTCTGAGAGAGACAGTTCTTGGAGATTCCCCTCTTCCCAGTTTGTCAAGTTGACCACTAAGATTAGCCAAACACCTTCTCACCATACCGCCAGACCACCACAGCTCAAATGGGCAGATTAAGGAGATTAAGGATATGAGTCCTAAAAAAAAAAAGTTTATGTATATGTGTGAGTGCATGCCACATGTGTGGGTGTGTCCACAGCCAGAAAAGAGTGCCGAACGCCCCAGAGCTGCAATTACAGACTTTCTTCTGGGGTGCAGCCCCTGGTAGGTTGCTCATAGTCCCAGGAGTTGGCCCTGCACCAACTCATGGTCCTCTGGAAGAGACACCCTTAACAGCTGACACATCTCTCCAATCCCATAAAGTCGCTAAAAAATGTAATCTTTTAAAAATTTATTCTGAGAATTTCACTCATGTATTATATACAATAAATTTTTACCATACGTACACCCTGCTACTCCTCTTGGAGCCCATCTTTTTTTTTAAATAAATGTTGCAAATCAGATCTAAACACACAGGGAGAAAAGATTCAGTGGTCCCACAGAACTGCTTGACTCAGTTTCATTTCAGGACTTTTCTTACCTGTCTACTTGGGCTGGCATCTACCACCTTCTACCACTATTTGGTGCACCAGAGACAGCAAGGTAGGAACCCTAAAGTCTGACTCTTTGGTTCTCTCTAATCAGTTCATCTTGGACCTTGCCTTCCTTTTTGAAAGAGTAATGAGGTTTTAAAAGAGTCAATCCCCAGCAACACACACAGATACACACACACAGACACACACACACACACACACACACACACACGATAAAAGAAAAGGAAGGAAGGAAGTAAAATATGATAAAAAGAAAGAGGCATCTTCACAGGGGAATCAAAAGCTTTTAGAGACTAAGGAAGAAAAAAGATCTTAAACACTCACGGTATCCCTTAGAATGCATATTTGAATTATGTAAGAACAAACTCGCCAGGACAAACAACAGTGCACACCGGGACTGAAGTTTCTATGTGGAGTTGGGGTCTGACTCAGATGCAGGAGAAATTATATGGAGCATGAGCAGCATGACAGGGCAGTAATTTTACTGGCTATAGCATTTTGCCTGCAGTGCATGTCAGCTCTGCCTGAAGAGGCTGTCCAATGATCAGAATCCGGTGCGGAAGAAGCAAGTGAGGATTAATCAGTTGCAATTGAGAATTCAGCTGTTTTCATCTAGAGAAAGTGATCTCTGTGGACTCACTCAAAATCAATTACTACTTCCCAGGAAGCCCAATTGTGAGGGTCTTTTAGAAGTGTTTAAATACTTCTTTACCTTTCTTGGGAGCCTTGCTATTTCCTATGCTCAATAAGTTTTAACATAAATTAGATTCATAGCATGGAAGCATGGATGACTGAACATTTGGAGAGTTCCATCTGCACAGCAGCTCCAACCTAGATTTCCCCGACTTGGATGTAGCAGTTTAATACGGGTTTCCACAGGAATTCCTACTGCAATGTCAGGCACTGACAGTTCACTGATCTGCCTCAGAATTACAGCGTCCACCATCAAGAGCAAGAAGTCTACATCTCATCAAGTCCACACTGAAAGAGTCTAATAAACACCGTGATGTGGGCCTTCTCTCAATACCCTTAAATTCACTGTTAATATCTGAGGTGGGACCTTAGGGAGACACCTGGGCGGTGAAGACTGTGCCCTCATCAACAGGGTAACCTGTTTATGCACGGATGCGTTCCTGAGGGAGTGGTTCTGTTATAAAAGCGGCACACTTGTTCTTGCCACGTGGTCCCCTGATGTTTGATGTTAAAGTCTTGACCAGACACTGTACCATCCTCTCGTACTTCCCAGCCTCCAGAAACATGGCTAAGGAAGAATTTACTGTGAAACTTCATTTGTGAGTATGGGAAAACTCCATGTATGTTGTTTATCATATAAAACAGAACTGATTGTTCTGTGCCATTGGTTAGATTATGGAAGGGGCCAAGCAGGTAGGAAACAATGCCCGTACCTTGCCTACTTATACTGAGTGGATCTTTATAATTTATCTAATCTTTATAAATTACTTAGTCTGAGGCATTTTTTTATAGAAACAGAAAACATATAAAGGCAGTACACAGATATAAATTTTCACTGTTGAAACCTTGCTTTGTTAAATGTTCTATTCCAAGACCACAACCTGCCTGTTAATCATGGGAAACGTCTGTACAAACTGTGAAGCACCGAAACTTGCATCATGTCTTCCAATAAAATGAATATGGATTCAGAGGAAGCAGGCCAGAATGACAGCATTACTCTGTGCAAGGGACAATGCGGACAAAAATACTGTTTCCTACCTGCTCAGTTTCTTGTTTGTATTTATCTGCTCGTTCTTCGATGGTTTTTTTCTCTGACTGAGTTTGTTCTAGGTCTTTGCGGAGTTTGGCAATTTCTTCCTGCAGACTAAGGACCCGCCCAGTGGCAACCTTAGCTTCCTCCTCACTTAGCTGAAGACGTTCTACATCATTTCGTAGTTTCTCAGTCTCAGAGTTGTATACTCCTTCCAGATTGGTCAGTTTCTCCATGAGGCATTTGTAGTCTTTATTCTTTAAATACAAACAGTAGTAACAATAAGTAAATGTTTATAATATGAACGTCCAATTACATGTAGTGAATGAGGAAGCCATGAGAATTAGATTCTTCTAGGTTTTTCCTTTTGTTTTGGAGACTAGGTCTTACTATTTAGTCCAGCTGATCCAGAACTTATTAGGCAACCCAAAGCCTTGAACTCACGATCCTCTGCCTCAGATTATATACCACGAAGTCCAGCTATGAATTCTCTTTTCAAGACAAGGTCTCACTATACAGCACTGGCTGGTCTGAAACTCACTATATAGACCAGGTTGACTTCGAACTCATCAAATCTGCCTTCCTCTGTATCTGTCTCTGCCTCTGAAGTGCTGGGAGTAAAGGCAGGTTATATACTGCAATTCCAGCTATGAATTCTTTTTGTATCATCATAGCACTGAGATAGACTCTGACCAACTTTGCTATACTGAAATGACAATACAACCTTGCATTAAAAACAACACCGAGCCAGGTGTGATGGCCCACACCTTTGATCCCAGCACTTAGGTGGTAAAGGGAGGTAGATCTCTTTGAGTTCAAAGCAAGCCTGGTTTACAGAGTAAGTTCCAGGACAGCCAGAGCTACATAGTGACACCCTGTCTTGAAACAAACAAAACAAAATTAAAAACAAACAAACAAACAAATAATCAAATAAAATAGCCAACAACACTGAGCATCAGAATCAGGACACAGTGACAACACATTTCCTTATAAGTAGACAAGGCTATGGGCATCAGTTCCTACCTGCTTGGCTCCTTCACAGATCAATCAATTCTGTTTTATATGATAAACATCATAGATGGAATTTTCTCATAATCACAAATAAAGTTTCACAGTAAATTCTTAACTTCCTAATTTTTTAATAATTTATTTTATTTTTATTTTTTATATGCATTGTTGTTTTGCCTACATATGTGGCTGTTGTGTGAAGGGGTTGGATCCCCTGGACCTGGAGTTATAGACAGCTGTGAGCTGAGAATTGAACTCAGGTCCTCTTGAAGAGCAGCCAGTTGTCTTAACAGCTGAGCCATCTCTCCAGCCCTCCCCCCCCATTATTTTTTCTTAAGATTTATTTGTGTACTTTATGATTATGAGTGTTTTGCCTATATGTACATTTGTACACCAGAAGAGTGCATCAGATCCCACGGGACTACAGTTACAGATGATTGTGAACCATCATGTGGGTGCTGGGAAATGAACTCAGAGGACCTCTGGAATGCTCTTAACCACTGAGCCATTCCTCTACCCCCAGAATTTCCTAATTCTTAATCCAGAAGTAAGGGGAGGGGCTATAGAGATGGCTCACTGATTACGGGAACTGCTGCTCTTCCAGAAGATCTGGTTCAATTCCCAGCACCCACATAGTGGCTTATAACCATCTATAACTCTGGTTTCAGGGAATCTGACCTTCTTCTGGCTTCCATATACCAGGCACACACATGGTACACAGACATACATGCAATTAAAATACCAATACACGTAAAATTAAAACAAACAAATAAATAAATAAATTAAGAGAAGAAATAGTTGTTTTTTGAGTACATTTTAAAGTAATATTAAAAACCATGTACTAAACTTGGAGGTGGCAACACAAACCAGTAATTTCATCTACTTGATGGGCAGAGACAGGAGTGGTGCAACTTCTAGGCCAGCCTATGTAATTCAATAAGGGCCTAGACTATGGAGATATACATATACACAAGAATTTGTGTTTATGTGTTGTTTCTGAGACCCAGGCTCACACTATAACTCAGGGTGACCTTAAATTTGAGAGGCAATTCTCCCATCTCAGTTCCTGTGTACCTGAAATACATGTTTAATCCACTCTATCTTACGGCTTGAGATTTTGGTTCAGTGATAGCATCTGCCTACTAGGTCAGAACTTGGGGCTAATAAAAAATGAGTTCTTGTACTAGATAGAATATGAATAATAATGATAAAAGTAGACTTAAGAATCATTAGTTACTTACAAATCTCAAAACTCCTCTCGTGTCATTCAAAAAATCTAATAAATCTTATTTCTTTTTGACCCATCTCTCCTTGCTCTCCTTATCTCTTAATTACCTTTCTATCATTTGCATGTGATAAAATACTAGTTAGTACCTACTGCTAAGCAATAGAATTTTCTCTCTGCAAACAGACTGTGGGCTTCTCAGAAGCCTGGACGTCTTTCTGCTTCTCTTGCCACTGCAGTGCCAAACAACTGTTAGAGTAGATACACAGACAAATAAAACGGCAGTAGTGAGAGAGTTCTGCACAGTGTAAATTACACTGTGAGCCGCGATCATTCAGGTTTGGAGTAGGGTGTTTTAAATAATAAATTCCTGTCTGTTCCTAGGACTCAGGGTAGTCAAGCGGAGTAGCTGCTAAGAACCAGCCCAGTGGCTTTCCTCAGCTGTGCTATAGCTTCAGGGCTCCGGTGAAACCACACCTGTTCATCCACTTTGCGCTGCAGCTGCATGATCTTGTTTTCCATGCCAATATGGAGCTTCTTGTAGCGTTCCACTGAGCGAGCCTCGATTTTCAGTTTCTTCAGCTCGCGCTTGGCCATCATCCGCCGGAAGCAACACTGAAGGTAGATGATGGCCTGCATGGTCCTCTTGTAATGTGTACGAGCCAGCCAGCCACGGACACGTTTCTGAATGATGACTGCTTTGTGCTCGCGGAGTATCTGCAGAAAAAGGCAGATAACGTGAGACGCTAGACCCAAAGTTCAAGTCTATCCACCTCTGTATGTCAAACTGAGAATTCCTTACAGGAGAGAAAGACAAAAAATTGAATCAGCAGTGTTCTTATGTGGACTATACATTCCCAAAATATAAAGGCGCATTTAAAAAATATGTAGGTGTATATATTTCTCAAATCACCTTTCAATGTCCACTTTTCTAACTCTATTTTATATCTATATGTTATTACATATACACATATGAATATGACTATAAACAAAGCATAGAATTGGAAACAGTCTAAATAAAAAATATGAGAAATGCAAAACAGAAAGATTCTATGAAGAACACAAAAAAAGTATCAGTTTCCTAATTAGTGTATGATCTCTGCTGGTAAGTAGGAAAAAAGTACCAAGAACCAGGAACTTTGTGAACCATATGTTATTAAATAAGATTGTCCCACTACACTGCTTCCCTATGTATTAGGTCTACACGTGCGGGCATGAGGACGGCCAATAAGCTGGCTGAGAGGCTGACACCTGATCCAGCGAAAGGTTATTAATGACTTATTGACCCTACTCCTGAAACAGAAGGTGACACTCTTTTTGTTTATTTGTTTGAGAGAGCTGGCCTGGAACTCACTATGAAGACCAGTCTGGCCACAAACCGATGGAGGTCCAACTGCCTCTTTCTGCTTAGTACTGGGTTTAAGGGCGAGAACTACCTTCCTCAGCCTCCAGTTGATGCTTTTTTCTGCCTCATTTGAGATGTATCATTCTAGTATGATTTCCTACTGCTGCTGTTTCTAATGCAGCAAGAATCTGTTATGGATGATAAGGTTGAGGAATAGAGCTTTAAAGAGAAAGCTAAAAGCAAGAAAATGTAAAATAAAGTCATCTTATTTTTACTTTTTTAAAGTCATGATAATCTTTTTTTGTTTGCTTATTTGTGTGTGTGTTTTTTTTTTTTTTTAGACAGGGTTTCTTTGTATAGTCCAGGCTGACCTTGAATTCACAGCAATCTGCCTGCCTCTGCCTCCCAAGTGCTGGGATTAAAGACCTGGCCACCATGCCCGGCTCTCATGGTAATCTCTTAAATTTATTACAACTTAGAAAAAAAAAAAAAGAGATGCCTTATGAGATAAACTTCTTGTCACTAAAGACATTAATTAGAGACAATGTGAACAATTTTTAAGAAAGAGTTTGTTCCCTGGAACCCACATGATGGAAAGAATCAAGTCCTGTAAGTTTCCTCTGCCATCTGCGCTTACCCTTTCTATGCACACACGCACACACAGAACCACATGCATGTTTTATAAAAGATTCATCAGTGACCTGTGATCTACAGAGTATCATTAATTATCCTATGATACAAAGGTTTCCTTTAAGACCGAGAGTGTGGCTTAGTACACAACTGTATGGTCATTATGCACACAGCCTTGACATCAGCCCCAGTAGCACATGGAAAACAGATTTCCTGGAAATCTTTTGGTTTGGAAGATGGCTTAGTGGGTGAGGACGGCTTGCTGTGTAAACGTGAAGACCTGGATGTGAATCCCAAGCACCTACAGAAAAAGCCAAGCATGTCCCGTAACCCCAGCACTGACAAGAGGAGACAAGCTGACTTGGGATTTGCTGCCTGTAGCCTGGCCAAGAGCTTGTGCTTCAGTGAGAGACTCTGCCTCAAGGTAACAAGGGAGACAACAGAAGTCCTGCTCTGCTCTCTACATATGCACGAACAACTTACATTCTCACACACTGACAAGCCTGCAAAGCACACAAACACACACTGTCTCAGAAATGCACCATATTCTAGTCAATATAATTTTCACCATACAAATATTATAGTTATTTTTTCTTCATGATAAATTCTTTTAAGCTTTTCTCATTCTTTAGTTGATCTTCTGTCCACCTGTCGATTTAACCTATCTGTGTAATTTACCTCTCTGTAACTGTCTGAATAATGGACCCCAATGACAAAACATCCTAATCTCTAGAACTTGTATTTGTGATTTCATTTGGAAAAAGAGGCTTTGTAGATGTGACTAGGTTAAGGATCTTGAGATGGAGATATTACCTGGGATTATGAAAGTGGAACCTAAATAGCATCACAATTTTAAAAATGCCTCAAAAAACCAATTACTTTGGTGGAGACATATGTGGGAGTTGATTCTCTCCTTCCACGATGTGGGTTCTGGGGAATCTAACTAGCTCCATTATTATTTTTGTAAGAGACAAATGATATAAAGATAAAACAGAGATAGGAGGAATATGGCCAGAGTACAGGCTACTACTAGAAGGGACAAGGAATGCATTCTGTCTTGGGGCTTTTGGAGAATGTGGTACTGCTGATTTTTATTATTATTATTATTATTATTATTATTATTATTATTATTATTATTTACAGTTCGTTCATTTTGTATCCTTCCTCCCCCCCCCCCAATCCTTTCCTCTAGTCCACTGACAGAGGAGGTCCTCCTCCCCTACTGTCTGACCCTAGCCTATCAGGTCTCATCAGGACTGTCTGGATCTTCTTTCTCTGGGGGCTGTCTAGGTTGACCCTCCAGAGGGGAGTGATCAAAGAGCAGGTAACTGTCTCATGTCAGAGACAGCCTCTGCTCCCCTTACTAGAGAACTGACAGGGAGACTGATATGTCTATGGGTACATACCGTCCAGAGCTTTTAGACTTTTGGCCTCTAGAAACCCGAGAAAATAAGTACCGTTGTTAGCAACCAAGTTTGTGATTTTTATTTCTCATTCACCTTTTTAATTTTACAAATTATACAAACAAATGGAAATGGGAAATATGTTTTCTTTTGTAGTGTATTGTTAACAAGTATATCTAATTACTTAATACTAGCATACATTTCGGTTGTTAGTTATCTCCACCTGGCTTCTCTGCCCACAGCAGTTCCTGTGGCAGTTGGTATAAATAGAGGATATGTTTAATATTACTGGACTGCATGAACAAACCTGAAAACAGTGTCTTACCTTGCGATACCTATTTCTTGCCAAGTAGCCTCTCAAATAAGACTGAAGAACAATAGTGGCAGCTCGTCTGATCTTGTACTTCCTGCGGACCACATACATGCGCCAGTACTTCTGAATGGTGGTTGCTGCCTTGGTTCTGCGCAGAAACTTAGCATAGCTGGCCAAAAAAAAAAAAAAAAATAGTGGTGCAGTATCAGTCATTAAGGTTGCTGTCATCAATGTCTCAGGCATACTGACTTAAAAGCATTTATATTTACTTACATGTGTTCAGCAAGATGTAGCTTTTAAAGTGTCTTCTCATTGGGGTTTCCCTAACTTTGAAAAGCAGGATGTCCCACATTGTCACATTTAACAATAAAGAAAAGGAAGTTCATAAAGCTTTATTCTTTCTAGGACGGGATCACTGTCCCATGCTATGTTTCCTTCACATAGCAAACTGATGCACATAGTAAGTACGTACTTACTCACCAGCTATCCAGCTATATTAGATCACTGTACTGTTCTAGTACCATCTTTTTCCGAGTATGTGTTCTTTACCAATTAATTCACTTCTACGTGTACCTCTAAATTAAAATTCTCTGTATATGTAATGACACTGAACTATAATGCTTTGCTAAAACTTTTCTCAACTAATTGCTCCTGAATAGTCAGGATTAATGTCTCAAATTCATGGCCATTTTAATTTACATACAAGTTCTTCAGGTTCCATGTTACAGGAAGAGATGCACAAATTCTACACACCCAAGTGGGAAGCAATTCAAATCCATGTGAAACTTTGTTCTCTTTAATTGTCTTGTGAGAAAATCTGCTATGCTTTGAAATGAATAGTGAGTGAGCCACTATCTTCTCATTCAGACCTGTCCTAGAATGGACCATGAAGTATACGAGGCCCATCAGGCCATAAGAAGACCTACCATCGAGCCTGATAGCCCCGCACATATCGCTGCACGGTGATGGCTGCCCTCTGCATGCATAGGTATTTCTTCCTTAGCAGCCACCCACGAATGGTTTTCTGGATCCGGATGCAGGCAGCCCTCAGTTTGTCAGCCCTTAGTTTTTCTAGATAGGCCACTTGACCAGCACGGAAAAAAATTTTTGTCTTACCAAACTGGTATTTGTCTTTGTCCTATTTTAAGGGAAAAACAAATAAGGAGAAATAATGACCTTATAAAGGAAATTCAAGATGGGGAAAAAAAAATCCAGAAGCAGAATCAGTAAAAGGATGAATCTATTGTCTAAAACCTGGGCTACATTTATATAAACTAATGGAGCCAGATTCTTGATCTTTTTTAGGTTGTGTAAATAGAAAGGATTTTAGAGAAAATGCTAACCTAAGAGTTATTTTCCAGAATTATTCTACCTGGAATTATTATCTGAGGCCCAAAACTGGTTGTGGGTTCTATGTAGCTATTATTTGCTTGTCTGGATTTTAAACATCTCAAGGAAATGGAGATGTTGACACTCCCTTTGACTGACTTGCTGTAAGATTACATCAGGCTGTATAATCCTTGAGTAGCTGAAGAAACAAAAACACCAGTGTGAAGAATAAGGCAGGAAGAAAAGCACACAAAATAAAAAGTTAAAAACAAAAACAAACCAACAACCAATCCTTCCAAATCCCTGTGTTCCTATTAAGGGTGTGCTTCTACATAGTTATCACTTCAACAGCATCTGAAAATAGATACAACCTCATAAATGTGTCTGAAACCCGACTGTAAACTTCTTTCATAAACAATACAATAATATATACTGCACTGACTTTTGTGCATAAGCAGAGCTGTACTTGTAAATGGAGACATGCATTGGTTGAGGTGCTTTACCTCAGATGCAAGCATGCAAATCATTAATCATTTTCATATCAAGAAGCATAGAATTTACATATATTAATCACTTCTATGTCTGAAATTCTAAGCAAAAATAGAGAAACTCAGTTTTTGCTGTAAGCACATATCCCCTTAACCATGAAGTTAAAAAATTCCAGAATCTGTAACATATATCTGAAAAGTCTACAATTATTTAATAATGTTCACAGAGGAATCCTAGCTAGGTCCTCTCCCACTGTCCCACCCTACCTCAGCTACTACCCATGCCTCCACTGATCCAGGCCTGGAGTGGTCTGGGTGAGGAGGCAGGAGCATGATTGTGTCGGCTTCCTGTTCCATGTTCCCATCTGAACCCAACCCAGGAAGGAATCGGGCCAAACTCAAAAAAATAACCATACTAGATCTTAAAAAACATTACTAAAATGGGATCATTAGTTTTCTCAAAGGAAAAAAAAAACATTATCAAAGAACAGTTACATTTAATTAATAGCTAGTAATTATGACTAATTACTTCACAGTGAGGTGCAAGGAAAATTTAATTTTTAAACAGCCTTTTCATGAATCTCAAACTCATCAAGACTCAGATTTCCTATGTGTACTGTGTAGGTCCAGGGAAATGTTAAAAATGCAAATTATAAGGGTTTAGCTCAGTGGTAAAATACTTGCCTGGTATACATAAAGCCCTGTGTTCTATCTACAGAGTAGAGAGGGGAAAGGAGTGTTAAGTTACTGGGCCCAGCCCAGATCTACTGAACCAGAAATCGTAGGGTAGAAGATAGCAATCCGTATCTGGCGAACCCTCCAGGTGACTACACAAAACAGTTTGAGAGCTTCTCCACCTGGCACACAAGCACCATCATCTGTCCCCGACAATCCTGTCTCATATTCCCTCTGACCCTGTAAAAGGCCATCTTACTGCTTCTTTCTGTTTTAATTACGTGTGTGAGTGTTCTGCTTGCATGTACACAATGTGCACGTTGTGCATGACTAGCATCTGTGGAGTCCAAAGGAAGGTGCTAGATCCCTTGGAACTTGAAGAATGGTTGTGAGATGCATATGGGTGCTGGGAACCAAACCTAGGTTCTCTGTAAGAATGGGAAGTACTATTAATTGCAGAGCCATCTCTCTAGACCTAAAGATTTATTTTATTAAGTATATGTCTACATGAGTGTATGTCACATGGGTATGGGTGGTCACATAAGTCAGAAGAAGGCACTGGATCTCCTGGAGCTGGAGATACAGTTGCGAGCTACCCAATGTGGGTGCTAGGAACCGAACTCAAGAAGTCCTCTGCAAAAGCAGCAGGAGCTCTTGAGCATTTCTCCAGCCACCTTATCAAATCCTGTATTTTTCTTCTTCTTTATACCTTCTTTCCATGTTTATCCAAACTTACCCATTCTTCAGGACCTGATTTACATCCCACACCTCATGAAATTATTCTTCCTTCTCATAATTGGTTATGGTTTTCCCTTCCTTTGGTTTCTCCCCTGCTTCCTCTGCATTTTTGTCATGTTTCTTATTTTAAGATTTTCAGTCATATGCATGCATGTATGTCTTTGAGTGGATATCTGTGTGGAAGCATGAGGGACTGAAAAGGCCAGAGGTGTTGGCCTACATGGGTCCTGGGAATTGAACTCTGAGTTCAAGCCTGACTCTTGTATTGTACCATTTCTCGAGTCCTCACTCAGTATTTGATGTAGATATAATCTGCATGCTCATCTTTAAAACACATCACTTCTCTTTAAAATAAAAATGGACTTTTCCTCAATTATATCTGCTGTTTTCTATCACTAAGTACTAAGAAGATTTTTGTTGACAGTGATTAAACTGTCTAAAAGGGCTACATCTCAGACCTGAGTCCAGCCTTTACAACAGTTTTCTGATGGTGGCTAACAGCATCCGTATTGCTTCTAGCACACTAAACACAGTGAGTTTCACCTGACCTCTATGCCTGGCATTTCCCAACTTATCCATCACCAAATAATCTGGGTTGTGATGTTTAACAAAGACGTTTGCAGGGCTTTTGCTGCTCAGAATGACAAGACCTTTTCAGAAACAGTTAAGTGAAAACTATTCTCACCAATATCAGCTTCTCTAATACATTCTTGCATGTTTGCTTCCTATCTCCCAGCACATCTTTTTGCTTCATTAGGACCCGGTACCGGCTGAAAAACTCTTGGTAAGTCCACCTAGAAAAGAAGCCCATATCAGCTTACAGGTTGAAGAACTGTTCCCAGAAGGCTTCCCAACATTTGAAGACTGTGCTCACCGTGAGGGAAAGCCTGCTGCGCTGATTCGGATGGTCTCCAGGACACCACATGCTCTCAGCTGCTGCACTGCCCTCTTCTCATCAAATCTGCAGGGAGCAGCACAGGCTGTTAGCCCACAAAAGACTCAGACTGCCAAGGGTTAAATTCTTTTGTCAAGAGTCAAGTAGATAAACTATAAAAGAATTCATTTAAAAGCTGGAACAGTGATCAAATGGAAAAACCATAAAATAATAGAGAAGAGACAGTTAGCATAGAAATAAAAGAGCTGTAGATATTTCCTCCAGTTCACATACGACAGTCTCATAAGAAAGTCCACTGAGTATACTAAAAAGAAAGAAGACAGATTCTCCCTAACTTTGCCCATCCTGTAATGAGTGCATAATCATGGCCTGACTGAAAATGCTCAGATTTCATCAGCTCAGTACATGGACCTCCCCTAAGATAAAGACTGAACCTGAGAGGATACATTAAACATGTCCCATTCAGTTATTTAAAAAACCAACTTTGTTGTTCTACTAGCTACTTACTGTACACATATGAAGCATTTGTAGTAGCCAAAGCAATGAAAAAATATTTATTTTGTATTACTTTTCACATTTATTTAATCCTAAATATGGTAGTTTGAATGAGAATAGCCCCCATAGGCTCATATATTTGAATGCTTGGTCCCCATTTGGTGGAAATGCTTAGGAACAATTAGGAGGCGTGGCCTTGTTGGAGAAGGTATGTCACTAGGGTTTCTTTCTTTTTTTTTTTTTTTTTTTTTGACAGTTGGAATATGGATTTATTTTTTCTTTCTTTATATTTTGCCTATTTACATTTTAAAAATTAGGGTTAATGTTTGAACATTGATTCACCCAAAATTTTTTTTCTTTTTATTATTAGTTACATTTTATTAACTCTGTATCCTAGTTGTATCCCGCTCCCTCATTCCCTCCCATTCCCACCCTCCCTCCCTTATCTCCTCCCTGCTCCTTTCCAAGTCCACTGATTGGGGAGGACCTCCTCCCCTTTCATCTGACCCTGGTCACTAGGGTTTCAAAGCTCTCCCTGTCTTTTTCTGCCTCCTACTTGTTAATCAAAATGTAAGCTCTCAGTGCTGGTTGAGCACCTTACCTGCCTGTCTGCTGCCATCCCCGCAATGATGGTCATAGACTCTAACCCTCTTTAACCATGAGCCCAAAGTAGTTTTTTTTTTTATAAGCTGCCTTGGTCATGGCATTTTTGTTATGTCAAAAAGAAAATGAACTAAGACTCTAAAAATGACATATTAATAAAATGACACCAAAAGAAGCAATAGAAAGTCCTTCTTCTAGTCAGATGACTGCTCCTGTTGATCTGGTAACTGAGCTCTAAGTATCGATCCAAGCCCATTCCTATACAGTCTTCTCACGTCTTGGGTTGTTGGTAAGAGATGAGCTTGATAATATGAGCGCATTTCATACATGGTATGTGTGATTACTATTGGGGTAAAATGTGATATTTTAATACATATGCACAATGATCAAATCATATACTTGATCCTTGGAGCCACAAAATTCCTCTAGAATCATGTTATCCTAAGGAGGTACAGAAATGTTTGGCAAAACATATTTGTTAGAAACTTGTTACGAGACAGAGGATGGATTTGCAGAAGGGTAGCTGGTGGGGACTGAAGGGAGGAAAGGGATGCAACTATATTTTAATTAAAACATTTTTAAAAAGATTGTTGTAACAACCTAAATGACTTATGCACAGTGGCTGATTTAATAGTGTACGAACCATCTACACCATCAGATATTCTACATCCATTCAGTCAATAAGTGTAGGTTTTTAAATACTAATCGATATTTAAAATTAAATACTAATTGAGATTAATACAATCAGTGATGTTAAAAGCAGAGATGAAACCACAATTATAGCATGAGACCCTTCCTTGCTAGTTTGTCTGTCTGTCACACACACATACACACACACACACACACACACACACACACACACACACACACACTCACACAAAGAAGAAATGCTAACTAGTCCAGCACATATGCCAATTCACATTACTTAACTTTCTGGGTGTTAGCTCCTAAAAACCATTCCAAGAACATACATATATTACTTTTAAAGTTAGAAATATTTACATTTTGGAAATTCTCTTGAAAGTCGGTTTCACCTTTGACTTATTATCTGAAGTAGGATGAGACTTTGATAAACATTCTCTGGCTTCAACAGATAAAAAAGTAGCAGGTAGGCCTTTAGCCCATCCAGCTATGCTTTTAACTAATGTCCAAATTAATAAAGAGCCAGAGAGATCTACAACAGAGACAGAGCCAAAAACAGAAAAACAGAACCAAAAATACATGGTTGATCTCAAAATTTCAAATCCTTAGAAAGCTAACTGCTAATTTGTTTTCATGTTGTCAAAAGGAAACGAAAAGTAAAAATTTACTCAAGGAATAGATTCCCTCTACAAGACATAAAGATTATCCCTAGTGTCAGGTGTGGAGGAGCGTGCCTTTAATCCCAGCACTCAGGGAGGCAGAGGCAGGCAGACTGCTCTGAGTTCGAGGCCAGCCTGGTCTACAAAGCAAGTCCAGGACAGCCAAAACTACACAGAGAAACCCTGCCTCAAAAAACAAAAATAAAACAAACAAACAAACAAACAAAGGTTTTCCCCAGAAGTCTCTCTCCTTATTTCAGTTTGACTTACGTGAATGGAAACTTGAAATCATTAGGCTTAATACAGCGTACATAGTGAGGAGTAGTAGCGTTAAGGGTTTCCATAAGCAGGTGGAGGGAGTTTCGAAACTGCATGAAAAAGGTTTAAATAAAAATTAAACTTTTGTTAGAATTTTTTGTTAAAAATTCTCTTCCTTTGACATAAATGGAGTTGACTTTGTAAACTATGAATTTGAAGCCATCTTCACAGGGGACGGTTGCTAAACAAGAATTCTAGGGCTTTTCTGTTTCTTTCTTTCTTTTTTTTTTGTGGAAGTTCTTTTTTTTTTAATTTTTTTATATTTATACAATTTTCTGCCTGCATGCCAGAAGAGGGCACCAGATCTCATTATAAATGGTTGTGAGCCACCATGTGGTTGCTGGGAGTTGAACTCAGGACCTCTGGAAGAGCAGACAATGCTCTTAAACCTCTGAGCCATCTCTCCAGCCACCTAGATCTTTTATTTTTATTTGCCTAAATTCCACATGTTCATTTTGCTAAATATGCATGTACCTTCCTTCTGGTCCTTTTTCTGTAGCTTCCTGTTATGAACTCCTTTACACGTGACTTATAATTTTGCTACTAGGGCCATTTAATCACATAAGGCATGAACTCTGCTATATAATACTAAAAAGCTGCACATTCCTTAATATTGTATAAACAGCGAGCAGAGATCAGGCTGAAGGACAAACAGAAAGGGAACATCATTAAGGTCATGGGCCAAGACTGGAGGCTGTGGACCCACATCAGGGCCTGTTCCTATCTGCACTGGCACAAGGTCTCAAGGAGCAATGCACGCTGCTGACTAGTGTCCGGCGTTCCTTTCAAAGCCCTGCCCATGTTCAGGCACTAAGGATGTGTGCACTGTTTCCCATTGCCCACAGGGCACAGCACATCTGAGGAAGGACAGGGTGCTTTCCTGCACTGAGGAAGCTGACAAATGCTCTATATAAATACAAAGATGAGACAACCAATAACACAACAAAGACAGGAGTGGTCTGAGACTTGATATGCACTAGAGGAACTGAGACTCAGAGAAAATTATTTTGGGAAAGGCTGATGGAAAGTTATCAGTTTGGGGTGAGGGAAAGTCTAAGTGGACACTGCTGTTTGTGCAGCAGAAACACTGATCTTTCCTCACCTGAAGAACCTGTCTGCAAGGCTGAAGAAGGAAGGCCTGAGGCTCTGCGGAAGCTGAGGGGAAGGAGTCTGACAGTGGCAGCACCTGAACTCACCTGATGTCCCACAGTTTTCTTGTGCTCTTTGGCCGTCTGGCCAGGTTGGCCTTTGGCGGGCTTCACCGGAACTCGGGTGAGAGGTGTACGCCCTGAGGAGGTGGCAGAGGTGGGACTGATGGCCTTCTCATCATCTTGAAATAGTTCTGGTAGCATCTTGAACTGAGTCAGGAATAGCAAAAGAAAATTATACTCTAGGACTGTATTGGAGGCAATACAGCTATAATCCCAGCACTTGGGAGATAGAGATAGGAGGATCATGAGTTCCAGACCAGATTTAGCAATAGAGTGACTGCAAAACTGCACCAAATGAGATACTCCCCCAAAAGACAGACCAGAACAACAAGAAACTCATACCCTAAACCCCAAGTAGAATGTAAGCCTTTGCAGAAGACGTATTACAGATGCTTCTAATAAGCAATTGTTCCTATATGGTTAAAAGAACAAAATAATTCTACAATAATATTTGGGGTGGAACAAACTCAAAACTACTATATGCAAAGTTGAAAATCTAACTAATACAAAGGAAATTTCAATTAAACATATAACTGGCTTTGAACTAAAATTATTTTATAAGAAAAATATTAATTGAAAGACTGAGTTTATTATCTCAGTCCTGTAAGGGGTTTTATGCAGCAGAGGAAAAGGGCTAGTCCAGGTCTGGGGTATCTGAAGTAGAAAGTGCTAACTCAGAAAGACCCAATAGTCTCAGCAGAAAGGCGTTATGAACAAGCTTTCAATATCAGGAGGTAAATGTTAGTGATGTATTAATGGTTTAAGAAAATAATTTGGATTGTATAGAAAAGGAGAAAACCCTGTTATCTTACGTGTATTTATATTTGATTTCAAGAAATTTGGAACTTTAGTGCAATTACCATAATCATATTTTTTTTATGGGGTCTCACTATGTCACCGTAGGAACTAGTTCTGTAGATCAGAGCAGGCTGATCTGAAACAGATATCACTGTCTCTGCATATCACACAAGTGCTGTGATTAAAGGTGATTATCGTAAATAAGTGAGTGGATACTAGGCAATACAGTTGAGTGAAAATTCCTGAAGCAGGAGGGACCTGAAACTAGTAATTAATCGTTTGTGCAACTCAAGTCACACTTGTAAGCACCAACTATTTACTGATCTCAGATTATTTAGAAAAAAAAAGATTTCCTATGAGACCACTTACACTGAAAAACAAAGTCATGTGATTTCATATCCCATAAATGTGTGGGCTGGGATACAGTTTAGCAGTAGAGTGCTCCTTTGGCAAGCATAAGGCCATAGACAAAACCCTCAGTATCACAAAAAACAAACAAACAAAAACAAAAACACCCAAACAATCAAACAAACAACAGCAACAAAAACAATAAAAAAAAAACCCCATCAGGGTAGTTAAGGAAGTTATTAATGATGAGTATAACATAATAATGGCTGCCTGTTAAACAAACAAATATATTCCCTGTTTTGCAGTCTAGTAAGGTTGGCTACACAAAAGAACTATTTTAACATGGTCTTGTACGGCCACATTCCAAAGAGGAACAATTAGTTCCTATTAGCTATATATGAAAACAGTATGGAAACAAGAATCCAGACAATTCTGTGAGAGGTCATGTACACCAAAATCTTAGCTTATGATATCATTGTAAAAGAAACTTTTATTCACCTGTTTCAGTTACTGTCTCAGAGAATTATTGCCTCTGTCTGCTAACCTAGGCCTAGTCCTGGAAGCTTCTAGTCTTTGTACAGTCTCACCTAGGCCTAGAATGTTTTCTGCCCCTAAGACTTACTGCTGAATAAACTCACCCTTTCTTGGTCTTCTGAGCTCTCAGCTGGCTGGCTCCATTCAGCTATTTTAGCTCAAACTCCTCTCCCAGCTGACTTATTCAATCTGGCCTTTTTCTCAGCCTCTGAATTGCTCTGCTTGTCCTCAAACTAACTCCAGCAATCTTTTCTAATCTTCTGACTCCTCTTTCTCTGGCTGTCTCCATCTTCACCTGTGTTCTTTCTCTACAACATGTTTTTCTAATACTGTCCTGTTAAAAACTCCTGGTATAACCGCCTCCTCTCTGCATTGCCCCTTAAGCAGCTTCCCTTTCCTCTCTGTTCTCCTGAGAGTTGGCTGTATCCTATTCTGTCAGATCTTTCCCTGATTTGTCAATATTTGTGCCTGACAAGTATTAAGTAAGTGTCATACATTTGACAAATTAAAAGCTGTAAATAAAACTGATTTTTGTTTAAAAAAAAAATCATTATTAGTGTTAAAGACTTGCGCTGAAGCAATTAACATTTTATGGAACATATCTTGATGAGAGTAAGTCTATCCGTGGTTACCTTGCTTGATTTAAGGACTTTAATTTGTTCTTCAAAAACGGTGTCTTTATTCTTTTCAAGAAAGCCTTCACACTGGTACTCCACCTGAAATCACATGAAAAATATCTCCTTAACTGACAACACTTTTGAAAAGATATTGTCGCCATCAGCAAAAGCCCAGGCTCTGTAACTAGCTCTCAGCAAGTGGTATTATCAGTCTTTCCTGAGAGATGTGTACCGTTCCCAGGGTGAAGTGTGGCACCTCACTAAAGTAGGCCTGGGGAGACGTAAGCAAAGGACTCCTCCGTCCTGCCACAGAGCTATCTGCACACCCATGCTTGCTGCTGCACTAATCATAACAGGGAAGAAGGGGAACCAGTCTCTATGTCCATCAATAGATGAATGAGTAAAGAAAATGTGGTGCATATATACAACAGAGTTTTGTCCAGACACAATAAAAAATGAAATCACGACATTTGCAGGAAAACTGATGCAAGGGGAAATCATTATGTTGAGTGAAATAAGCCAAACCAGAAAGACAAATACTTCATATCTTCCCTCATACATGGATCCTACATTTTAATTTGTGTATGTGCACGTGTATTAATGTAGGTCATGAAACTAGAAAAGAGAGCATAACAGAAAAGAAACATTCTCAATGGGGACAAAAAGGTAATGGAAAACATGTGACATTAAGGCAGAAGTGGGACTATGGGGTATGCTTTGGCACAACAGAGGAGGGCAGGAAACAGTGGAAAGAACTGGAGGAGGGGGACAAATAAGAAAAAGGATGAAATAAAATCCACAGCACATATCAGTAATCCCAGTACCTATGCGGTAGAGGCAGGAGGATTAGGAGTCCAAAGTTGGCCTCAGTAAATTTAAGGCCAGCCTTTAGGTATATAGACCTTGTCCCTAAAACAAAAATCTATTATATTTTAACTTAAAAACAAACAAACAAAAAACCCTAATAAAAAGCAGTGGAATAAAATAAAAATATGTAAACTCTAGCAAGTTTACAAACACCACTTTCCTAAGTAACAGTGATTGCTGATAAGCTGAGGTCAGAACAATCTATCGCTTCATGGGTAAGCAGACTTGTAAGCTGATCTCCTCCCCCAAGGCCAAAGAGAGTGCCTCATAGGCTGACCCAGTGTATAGCCTAAGCTAGCTCACCATCATATAAGCATAAGGGTCCCCCTGAGGTACTGGTTCTCACCTGTGGGTCAAGATCCCTTTGGTGGTGGAATGACCCTTTTACAAGGGGTCGCCTAAGACCATCAGAAAACACAGATATTTACATTAGGATTCATAACCGTAGTAAAATGACTGTTATGAAGTAGCAATGAAATAATTTTATGGTTGGAGATCACCACAATATTAAAGGGTTGTAGCATTAGGAAGGTTGAGAACCACTTCTCTGAGGAGAGAAAAGATCAAGTGGAGAGAGTATGGGAAGAAGTGAGGAACTGATGATGGATAGAGAAGAAGGGCAAATATTATATAATTTAGTAAAGTGAGCTTACTTGAGAATTAATTCCTTCTTGTCTGAAACCCTACAACTTCAGCCATTTGCCACTCAAGGGGTTCTACATCTCATACTCTTTAGATCACCTTAGTTGTCAAAAGGTTTCATGCCAGGACTAAATAATCAGAAAACTCTGTTTATAAAGTGGCTTCCAGAAAGCTCACAACACAGCCTATCCCACAGCTTCCTTGAGTGTAAACTGGTCACACAGTTCCTGACTTGCTAAGTAAACTATGCTTTCACAAAGAGTGACAAAAATACAGTTTCTGTTATGAAACCTGTAAGACCTTTAGAATTTTGCCTGCACTTAGTATGTTTATACACCATTTTTAACACTACCAGAAAAGTTTAATAAAGTCATCTATACCATATATTACATAAACATTAATATTTCTACACTTAAACATGTAAATACCCACTTTAATTAGGCTAAAATTATAAACAAATATCATGTGAATTTAAGTCAGAGATAAGGTTTGGTTGTAAAATGAGTTATGAAAACATTTTTTGGTTTTCAGTTTCTTGATTAAAAAATTTCAGACAAAATACCCATATTTATTTAGTATGTAATCGACTGACGTTAAAGTAGGAGAAAAGCAAGATGCCAGTACTGAAGACTCATTTGCTTAAAGGACCTTAAAGAAAGCAAGCACTGCAAAGAAAAAATAAGACTTGACTACTGATTTTTATTATAAAGTATTAAAAAGTATTAAAGAGAAAAAAGACAAAAAGTGTTCTTACTTTGTCAGCAAAATGTTTGATGATGAAAGCTTTGTTTGACATGCGGGGCTTCTCAAAGAGGGCACATTTGTTCAAATGTGTGTTGTATAGTTTTTGGGCCCATGTGTCATCTGTGCCTTTAGGCATCTTGGGAGAAAAAAGAAAGAGAAATGAGTACCAATGGTCTTCCGGTACATCAGGAATAGACACCAGTTCCTATGTCCAAGGTAGGAATTCGTTCTTCCTTTCAGCAGCACAAGCTAGCCACTGATGAACAGCATGGCTGAGACCATGGGGTGGCCCAGCAATCTACCTATACCAGGAATCATCAAATCAATACTTAATTATTTTTAACACAATAAAGGTTTTACAAGTTAAAGACGAAATAAAACTATTAGGCATACCTTTTTATAAAATTTGTTAAATGGAGAAAACATTTACACGCAGTGAAATACTAATTTAACCCAGTAAGATTTGAACTGGTCATCGACTCTTGCCATTTCTAAAAACTTTAGTATATGTCCCTGTTTTTAAGACAAGTACTTGAGTAGCCTCATTCTGTACACTCCTTACATTTTTTCCCTCTTATCATCACTAGGTTGTTATTTTTTGTTATGACAACTGTCATAGTCCTCTCCTCCCAATCCTACCCTCCCTCTTCTCCTCCTATGCCCCTCCCTCAGTCCAATGATAGGGGAGGTCTTCCTCCCCTTCCATCTGACCCTAGTCTATCAGGTCTCATCAGGACTGGCTTCTTTGTCTTCCTCTGTGGCCTGGTAAGGTAATAACATAATAAGTTTAGATTCTTATGAGGGCTAATATATGATAAGCTCTGATTTATTGTATAAATAAATTGTATAAACTAAAGAAAGATTAAGAAAAAAATAGATTTGCCTAAGGTCATTCAGTAATAAATTGGCAGATCCACTGATTTTCTAACATGCTACATCTTTAAATGTTAAAGCTAAACACTATTACTTATGTCAATAACAAAGAACTAGACACTATTCAAAACTTAGCTATTTAGAACTATTATTCAAAATAATTTTTTGTAGTTTCTTGTATTTCTTTCAATATGTCATATTGCTGAACAAAAACATTAAATATAAATTAAAACTAAAACGATAAAAAGTGGTAGCAACTGCACCTAATGTCAATTTGTAGTCACCTAAAAACAGAAGGAAAATTTTCCTCGTTTCAGTTTTAATTAGACTCCCTGGAGTTGGGGCCAGTGAGATGGCTCGGCATGCAAAAGCATGTGCTTTGTAAGCCTGAGGAGCTAAGTACAACTCCCAGATCTCACAGCTCAAGGAAAGAACTGGCTCATGAAAATTGTTCTGATTTACAATATGCCATGGCATGTGTGCATCACACACGCACGCACACACACTTAAATAACAACAACAAAAGATTTAAGGGGAAGCTTGGGGGTCTAGTGTCCCTTCAGAATGAAAGAGTGACCCCTGACTTGTTACGGTGATAGACTGAAGAGTCTCTGCTTGCCCCCACTTGTCTTGTCCCCTTGATGCATCTATCTTGGCAGGCTACGTACTCCAGGAAATCATAATCACCTTACACTCCTCATCCAGCAAATCTAGAATGCCCAGTTTAGATTCTATAAGATTGATGCAAGGCTGATTATCATAAAAGTCTATCAGTGTCCATGGAATTTGTTCCTTCATATATTCCTCCTGTTCCAATTTGAAGACATGCTGAAATAAAGAGAAAATAGCATTCTTAGATCATTACCATAAAGAATGTAATCAAGAAGAACATTTCTGTAGACTCTAACAGGGATGTCAACAACAGGATATAGCTCATGGCTTCCCACCTCATGAAGAAGCGTGACTAAAATCATACACAGAAGACCTCAGCTACAAGCATTCACCAAGAACAAATAAATCTAAGCATGTAAAATGTTTTTTTTTTTAATTTGTTTGCTATATTTGAGACAGGGCCTAAAGATGCAGACCAGGGTTAGCCTAAGATTCTCTAGGTAGCCCAGGCCAGCTTTGAATTTGCACTCTGCCTCAGCCTCCCAAGTGCTGGGATTACAGGCATGCATCACCACACCAGGCCTATAAATGTTTCAAATAGCAGAAAAATACATAGTCCTTGTGATTTTTTTAAAATACACATCTCCAAACTGCATCATATATTTTTGCCTAAACTTCTGTACAGGGCTATTAACATGAGGCACAGGAATGCCTTAGCTGGCATTGACCAGTAATGCAGAAAGAACGCTTTCCAGATTACTGAACATACCAGGCAGTGGTTCTTCTAAGCTGCTGTGTGCGGAAGGACGGGTGCCTCAGAATTAAATAACAGCTGTCCTTGTATGTCAGCCTTGATTGTTCTCCTCAGACAGGGAATCTAGGGCTCACTTTTCTGGAGTGTACACTGAATACTGGAAGCAGGCACGCACACTACCAATCCACGGATACCCTGCTACGGCTTCAGGCACCATCCACACCACTGTGCTCACTCTTTAATCGGATCATGTATTGAGTCTATACTATGTGTCGGTCACTGCATGTGGTCAACAGCACAGACATGGATGCTGGGAGAGAACTGGGAGAAGTCAGGTAGCCACAAAAACATAAAAGTACAAATGTTAATGGCATTACAAAGGAGAATAACAAAAATCCTCATCCAGATAGGGAAAGAGCTTGTGATCACATTCTGAGCTGAACAGAAGCTTAAACTGGTCCAGATGGGAAAGCCAATCCAACCACTGCCTCTGCTCCAACCAAGTTGGCTGACAACACAGCTTCTAATCTCACTACAGATGCTAATGACCGCTACTGGCTCTTAAGTTTCTCTTTACTTATTTCTTCTGGATTCTTTGGCTCACTCTTTCTTGCCATTTTTTTTTTCTAAATAAACTAGGTTTTTGTGGCTGTGACTTAACATACCTATTTTCTAGGACCCCAAGCTTTAGAACTCAAAAGTGACAAAATATTTTTGATACACATACACACACATACACACACACATACACACACACATACATACACTCTTCTCTCTCTCCCTTTTTGTGTACTTACAACTTTGACATGATATACTACACTTAGGGCAATATCATCGTGTCTCATTTGTAGTAATAATCCTTTATCAAAAAGACCATCCAAGCCAGGAACTGGTGGCGCACACCTTTAATCCCAGCACTTGGGAGGCAGAGGCAAGTGGATCTCTGAGTTTGAGGCCAGCCTGGTCTACAGAGTGAGTTCCAGGACAGTGAGGGATACACAGAGAAGCCTTGTCTCAGAAAAAAAAAAAAAACAAAAAACAAAAAACCCAAACAAACAAACAAACAAACCCCCCCCCAAACAAAACCCATCATGTAATCCATATGATTCTAACTAACAAATGTCTTCTGTTCTTTTTATTGATAAAGGAGTAAGCAAGGTACCATCAAGAACCAAGGATTTGGGGGCTAGAGAGACTGCTCAGTTTTTAAGAGAACTTGTTCTTGCAGAGGACCTGAATTCAGTTCCTAGTACCCACAGTTGGCTCACAACCATCCTTAACTGGATGAGAATGAGCCCTGTTATCATGAAAAAACCATAAGGTTTGAAAGATCACTCCTACATTATTTCATTGTATCAAACAGCTGCACTTGCTAAACAAAGATGGTTCAAATGTCTATCAAAGTACTTATATTTGATAATGTCAAACACCCTAAAAGTTTAAAATTTTAGTCCCAAATGTACACAACCCCAATCTGAATGCCTATATGCAGAAAATTTAAATTTTCTTTGCTATTTTTTTTTTTTAGTATTTTTTTCACATTTTAAAGGAATATGCTGATCAGGGAGCTGGAGAGATGGCTCAGCAGTTAAGAGCACTGGCTACTCTTCCAGAGGAGCCAGGTTCAATTCCCTGCACCCACATGGTGGCTCACAACTGTCTATAACTCCAGTTCCAAGGGATCCAACATCCTTACAAAGACTTATATGCAGGGAAAACACAAATGCACATAAAATAAATCATTTTTGTAAAAAAAAATATGCTTATCAGCTTTTTTGACTTCTCAATTTTAAACTTTATTTTGTCTTTGTTTTTTGAGTTACTGGTCTATATTCAGCAATATGTATATATAGACATATGTATATATGCAAAAGGTTTCCAAATCATAGAAAATAAAGTTTGAAAACAAACAGCATCTAATCACAGCACACTATTCTACCACAGTTGAAACCTTTTTTTCTTCTTTTAAAGGATGCACCAAAACCTAAAAATGAACTATGCTATCTCTAGCTTTACCTACTGCGGTAAACTTTGTTCTTTCTGAAAATTAAGGGTGCTTCTGAAGCACATTTCATTGTTTTACACTACTAAACAGTTTATAGATTAAAGTATGGATTATTTTGAGGAAAATTTATCATTTATTTCAGGCAAAGAATTGTTTGAACTGGGTGGTGTGTGGTGGCAAGTCTGTAATCCAATACTTGGAATGCAAAGTTAGCTCAAAGCTAATATGGACCACTCCCAAAATGCACCCACTGCCATTGCCTCAGTGAAGAACTTAGACCACTGAGTAGAGAATTATGAAATGCTGACATCTTGCTAACACAATAGATGGTGTTAGTTATAACTCTACATATAGTTGGCTTCCAAACAGCAAGCAGAAGGACTCAATGTTAGTGCCTGCCCACTTCCTGCATCTCTCAGTTAAATTATTTGTCCCAAATGTTCATTATTCCAGATAAGGAATAACTGCCAAAACATTTTTTCTAATGTTACATCAATTTGTAATGCTCTGTTCCCTGGCAGTTTCATTATTTTAAACCCAATAATTACAGTTCAGGAGTTTATTTCAGAGACCCAGCTTCTTAAAAACAAACAAATGCCTAGGAACTCAAAAGAAAAAATTATAGCAGAATTGTATTCAATAAAGGAAATTCTTACCATGTTGAATTGTTGCTGTAGTTTTTCATTTGCATAATTTATGCAGAACTGTTCAAAACTATTTATCTCAAATGTTTCAAATCTGTAATACCAAAAAGTCAGGTAGGAAGAAAAAAAAGAATAAATAGCTTTTAAAAATACTTAAAATATGCACCCACGGAAGAGAAAAATTAAGTTCCTTAACATGATCACATTTTCTTTATATCTCAGATAAAGTTTTGAAAGGTGGAAAAACAGACTATGATGAGCATCAGCTGAAACAAAGCTTCCCATTGTGTGGTCCTCCCTTGGGTGGTTTGTGAGGCTCATTCATTCTCCAGGAGGAAACAATAGGACTATGCTAAAGCCACAGTTTCTGTCAATGTATACTTTCAACATTTCACACAGAGAAGGGAGACAGAAATAGTAATCAGAGGTTCTTCTGAAAAACTGAACCAGAGTGAAAAATTAGCTGCCAAGCAAGTCCATGCACAGAAAGGGTTCACCTACAGTATCCAGTATCCAGAGAAAGCAACTAGAAATGAAAATATTTTTAGAAATCCAATAACTTATCATTCGAGAATCTGAAAAATAATTAATTGGAACTACCAACTTAGTAAATAGGCTTTGGAGTTGAGCTAATTTTTGTTTAAGCAATGCGTAATTATTTTTCTTTTTGGCATTATTTCATCTCCATCATCAAAGGCACTTCTGAATGGTTATAAGTAGAATTCCTTCTCTTCTCCAGTAGAAAACAAAATTAAATAGTGCTCAGTTTCAAAACACTCCCGACAAACAACAGGTTTCCAGCAGAGTAGGGCAGAAAGCCAAACGCACTTACCCATAAATGTCTAGGACGCCAATGAAAGAGTGCTGCTTGACAGCAGAGTGGAGAGCCTGATTGACGTGATCCACAATCCAATTAAAGAGCTTTGCATAGATGTGCTTTGCTAAAGCATCTCGGGCATTTGTAGCCTGCAGCTTGGAGACGGGCTTGATGTATGTCTCTGTGGCAGTAGCCAGCTTTCGGTGGCAGAGCCAGTGAGACATCTCTTCATAAGCCACTCCCATGAGGTCACAGAAGATGATAAGAGGCTCGTGCTTGGGCTATCAAAAGAGAATGTGTTATTGCTCATGGCCAGATCAATCAAAGAATAATTCCTGAAAAGGGAAGTAACACAATTCAGCACTATCTCTGTCACAGGGATATCAACATCACTTCCACCTCATCATTGAGCATAATCAAAAGCATCCATAACTCAGCATCTGGATGTCACTTCGCAATCTCTTGTAGGGTTCATTTTAAACAACAACAAAAACTTTCTTGGTTCTTCATAGATTTGCCTGTATCTCTCTTAGGACATATTCAATCACTCAGTCAGAAATTTGTCAGCTAGTCAACAAATCGGTACCAATAAACAAAAACAAATATGGCTCCTGTGTGGTTGAATAAAAATGGACCCCAGCAGCTCATATATTTTAATACTTGGTCCCCAGTTGATGGAACTGTTTGGGAAGGATTGGGAGATTTGTCTTTCTTGAAGGTGTGTCAATGGGAGCAGATTTGGAGGTTTCAAAAGTCTATACCACTCCCAGTGTCTCTTTATATCTACCTTATGCTTGTAGATCAAGACATAAGCTCTCAGCTACACCTGTCTGCCTGATACCATGTTCCTTGCTGTGATGGTCATGGACTCACTCTTTGAAACTTTAAGCCCCTAATAAACTCTTTCTTCTATAAGTTGTCTTGTTCATGGTATCTCATAATAACCAGTGCTTGCAGTTCTAAGGGACATAGATATTGAAGTGTAAAAGATATTGAAGTGTAAAACACTGTAAAGAGGCAAACACAGTACTGAGAATCCACAGGAGAGAAGTTCACTCTAGCCAGCAAGGCAGAAGACAATGAACTTATATCATAGATTAGGATGTGAAAGAATAGCAGGTACTTGTTGGTCAAGAAGAGGAAAGCTGTCTAAGTTGAGGGTAACAGCAGGAGGAAAAAATAACTTCTGTAGTAGAAGGGAAACCAGCAAGAGGAGGGGCTAAAATTACTAAAGTAAAGCAGAAAATGTGTAAAATAAAGCCATAAAGACCATGGTTGACCTTTATTCGCGGGCCACTGAAGGTTTGAAGATGACAGTCTGGTGTTACTTAAGGGGTTTTTTAGGTTGTAATTCTTTAATAACTGACATATCCCTGCATCCCTTACATGTCTTCTGTAGACCTTATGTGAATGGATGCAACTACTGATCTTGAAGAAGTGATATGTGCTACAGCATGGATAAACTTTGAAAGACCACATACTTACATGATTCAGTTTATATTAGTGTCCAGAATAGGCAACTCTACAGAGAAAAGAAGTAGACCCAGGAGTGTTTGAGTTGAGGAGATGAGGGGTACAAGTTGGCAATAGGTAAGGGAACTAGGCTTCCTTCTGAAAGTATTTTAAGTATTTGTGGTGATGGTTGTACATATCTAAATATCTATGACCATACTCAAAACTATGTATTGGTGTTGGTAAATAAATTATATCTCAATAAAGCAGCTTTTGAAAAAAACTCGTGCTAGATATGATTATGCACACTTGTAACACCAGCATTCAGCAGGCTGAGGCAGGAGGATTGTTACAAGTTGAGGCCAACTTAGGCCACAAGACAAGACTTTTTTTTTTTTTTTTTAAGTAGTATTTTCTTAAAAGAATTTAGGAGTTTAAATCAGACCCATCATTTTCTCCTTTAAAAAAAAAAAAAAAACTAGGGACAGAGAGATGATTGAGTGGGAAAAAGAACTTGCCACATATGATGACCTAACTTCCATCTATGGGATCCAGGTAAAAAGCTGGGTGCAGTTTGTATCATCTGGAATCCCAGTACTCCATGATGATATAGAAAGCAAAGACAGGAGAACTGGCTAAAGGCTCCTACTCTAGAACACCAAGAACAGGTAGAAACAAGAGACCTACCTCAATGGGGTGGAAGGTGAGAACCAACTCCCAAAAGATGTACTATGGATTCCACATGTGGTGGCACATACATGCCAGCACTCATAACATATAAGTGGATGAACAAACAAACAAGCAAACAAATAATGAGGCTGAAAAGATAGGACAGTAGTTAAAAGTGCCTGCTACACAATGATCAGGACTGGAGTTTGGGTCCTAGTACCCAAGTAACAACCCAGTGCTTATAACTCTAGCTCTGAGAGATCCAATGCCCTCTTCCGGCCTCTGTACACATACAGTATTGTGTACCTGTGTGCTTATACATGCGTACAAAAACACAGAATAAATGAATGAAAATACTGTAGGTCTAGGTAAATGCTCAGCAGGCAAAGTTCCTGCTCTGCAAGCGCAAAGACTGAATTTGCCCCCCAGAACTATGTTCAAAAAACCCCACACAGTGCCAATGTTTCAAACACAGTGCTTGCCTAGCATGTGCAAGCCCTAGAGGCTATCCTAAACAAACAAACAAAATTAACAGACAGTCGCCATCACATTCAGCTTGCTGTGAACTTACAGGTATTGTGCAGCTGTCTGAATCTCGAGATGCAAATCCGACATTGCCTAAATGAAGGATGCCAGCGAGTATTCGAAAAATTCCCATTTGGTAAGATTCACTAATTCCTGAAATAGAGTAGATAAACAAGAAACCGATGTCAGAATAGCAACAAAGTAATTACAAGAAAAAAAAATTTGTTGCTTTTATTTTTTGAGACGGAATTCCTCTCAGAGCTAGAGTTATAGGCACTGGATTATTGCTTGGGTACTAGGACCCAAACTCCAGTCCTTGATTGTCCTGAAGCTCATTCTATAGACCAAGCTGGCCTCGAATTCATAGTGATCGACCTGTGTCTGCCTCCCAAGTGCTGGGATTAGAGGCATGTGCCACCATGCCCAGCTATAACAAAATCTTAAGTCTACTATTAATTCTTGAATATTGGCAGATTTACATATTACATACATAGTCACATATAACAATACTTTCATCTTTTGACACAATAGGCAGTTTCACATTGTGGGTGGTGGAGAGTGCATGATATGGTCCCATGTCCTGGCACTGCTACCAACCTGCCACTTCACACAGAAGTTCTTCATCTATCTAAGCTTTGATGTTTTTCATTTGAGATAAGGGAATAATTCTTCAAAGAGTGTCTACAATATTAAACGACATAGTGACATAGTGTACAAAGCATATCTGGACATAAGAGGTATTAAAAAATAATCATTATAGTCACATTCCAGATATATAAGTATTTAATTAATATTATTGCTACTATTTATTCCTACTCCAAATGAATACTGCAGCCCAATAAGCCTAAATCATTGGATTAATTTTAAGTATCAATTAATTAGAAATTTAAAAAGATCCCAAGATTGGAAGTATTCAGATAGTTTATATCCCAAGTTATTGAGTGAAGTCTAAACACAGCGTTTGAACACGACTTAAATGATAAGGTGAGATTAGAAAGTTGGATACTTTCTGGCTTTTACCAGATCCAGCTTCATTTCTTTGGTGACAAAAATAAGTTCTAGAATATTAAACATGGCCAAGTCCACCTGGAATACAGCCAGCAGAGGTGAGCTGTTTGCTGTCCTCTAAGTTTCCATCGCATTCCTCCCCTTAAGGCCTGGCAGGCCTCAGGAACATCCAAGTTAGATCCCTCCCTGCCATTCCCATGCCTGCTGAGTCCACCTGGGGCACAGCCAGCAGAGGTGGGCTGTACTCTGTCCCCTGAGCTCCATCATCAGGCCCAAGGCTCTGCCCCCCTTCCCAAGAAGGCTTGCAGGAACCCAGGTACATTCTGGGGCAGAGCCAGCAGAGGTAAGCAGCATGCTATTTCCTGAATTCCACTGTTTGGCCCATGGCCTGCCAGCCCCAGGAACATCCAGCCAATACCAGGGATAACCATATGGCTAAAGGCCAGTGTAAGAACACAATTAACAAGACCCAGGACAATATGGCACCACCAGAGCCCAGCTATCCTATTACAGCAATTCCTGAGGCCTTTAAAGAGAAATGAATAAATCTCTTAAAGAAATAAAGGAAAATACAATCAAACAGGTGAAGGAAATGAATAAAACAATTTAAGACCTGAAAATGAAGGTAGAAGCAACAAAGAAGACACAAACTGAGAGACTCTGGGAAAAGGAAAACCTAGGGAACAGAAGAGGAACTACAGCTGCAAGCATTATCAACAGAATTCAAGATATGGAAGAGGCAGTCTCAGGTGTAGAAGACACAATTGAAGAAATCGATACATCATTCAAAAAAAAAAAAAAGTTAAATCTAAAAAGTTCCTGACAAAAAACATCAAAAAATCTAGGACACTATGAAAAGACAAAACTTAAGAATAATAGGAATAGAAAATGGAGAAGACTCACAGCTCCAGGGCCTAGAAAATATTTTCAACAAAATCACAGAAGAAAACTTCCCCAATCTAAAGAAAGAAATGCCTATAAACATACAAGAAGATTACAGAACACCAATAGATTGGACCAGAGAAGAAAATCCTTCTGCCACATAATAATCAAAACACTAAATCTACAGAACAAAGAAAAAATTAAAAGCTGCAAGAGAAAAAAGCCAAGTAACATGTAAAGGTATCAGAATTACAGCCAACTTCTCAACAGTGACTCTAAAATGTCTTACAGACTCTAAGAGACCACAGATGCCAGCCCAGACCACTGTATCCAGGAAAAATAAACTAGACATTAGAATTGGATAGAGGGAGGGATCTGGGTGGAAGAGAAATGGGGTTGGGGATCAGATGTGGGGAGAGCAGGGGAGGGAGAGAGAACAGAAATCTGGGGGGGGTAATCTCTGGGACGAGCCAAAGACCTGGAATGGGGGAGGCTCTCAGGCATCTATGGGGGTGACCCTAGCTGAGACCTCTAGCATTGGGAGATATGGAGCCTGAAGTGGCCACCTCCTGCAGACAGGCAGGACTTTCAGTAGAGGAAGAGGGACACCAACCCACTCATAAAACCTCCAATCTAAAATCTGTCCTGCCTACATGATGTGCAAGAATAAAGATGGAGCACAGATTGAGAGCATGGCCAACCAATGACTGCCCCAACTTGAGACCCATCCCATGGGAGAGAGCCTATTAATGACCTTCTGCTATGCTTGCAGAAAGGAGCCTAGCATACTGCCTTCTGAGAGGCTTCATCCAGCAGCTGATGGACACAGATGTAGAGACTCGCAGCCAAACAATAGGTGGAGCTCTAGGAGTCTTGTGGAAGAGTGGGAGGAACGACTGAGGGGGCCAGAACCACCAACCAAAGAGCACTTATGGACTGGGCCTAGACCTGCACATATGTAGCAGACGTGCAGCCTGGTCATTATGCTAGTCCTCTAACAACTGGAGTGGAGCAGACTCTGCTGCCTCCCTTTGCATCTCTTTCCCCTAGCTGGGCTGCCTTGTCTGGCCTCTAGTGGGAGAGGATATATGCTCAGTCCTGCTGCCACTTGATGTGCCAGGGTGGGCTGGTACCCAGGGAGCCTCCCATTCTCTGAGGAGAAGAGGAGGGTGGAATGGGTGGGGAGGGGAGGAGAGGAGAGAGGGTGCTGTGATCAGGATGTAAAGTGAATAAATAAATTAATGGGAAATTATTAAACACAATCCTGCAAGTAAAATTGGTAAAACTATTTCAAAACATTTTTATAGAGGACAATTAAGAATTTACCTTATGGTGAATAGTTTTACTATTTTCTGGATTATGGAATGACTTTTTTCCTGTCTTTTGTTCTTTCTCTCTCTCTCTTTTTTTTTTTTTTTTTTTTTTTGAGTCAGGGTTTCTCTGTGTAGCCCTGGCTGTCCTGAACTCACTCTGTAGACCAGACTGGCCTCAAATTCAGCTTCTCATGCCTCAGCCTCCTGAGTGCTGGGATTAAAGACATGTGCTACAACACCCAGCACTATACTGTCCCTTTTAAATTAATTTTTTAAATTTTTTCATTATTATTATTATTTATTACAATTATTCACTTTGTATCCCAGCTGTAGCCCTCACCCTTATCTCCTCCCAGTCTTACCTTCCCTTCCCCCCCCCCCCCCCCCCCATGTCCTTCTCCCAGTCTACTGATAGGAGAGGTCCTCCTCCCCTACTATCTGACCCTAGCCTGTCAGGTCTCATCAGGACTGTCTGGATACTTACTAGGCCACAGATACAGAGGGCCCTTTTAAATTCTTAGGTAGAACAGTGTTCTCTGGGACTTACTGGCAGACCTTGCTAAAATGCAGATTCTGAGTCCACAGCTTTGTGAAACGGTATGAGCGTCTGCATTTTTAGCACGTCCTACTGTGCTTCAGGACTTAAGCTCCCTTACCTGATGGTATGCCTCTAAAGACCAAAATGATACTTGAGTTACTCCTATTTTAAGGTTTTATTATAAAAGAAGAACATCTTTAATAGTTGTGCAGCTCTAAATATGAACTGATTCTTATGGGGACTCAACAGAGAGAACAGTGGCATCTGTTTCAAAAACACTGGAATAACACTGTGTGCATATATGAAATTCTCAAACAATAAGAGAATTGAAAACTCCTTTGTCCAAAACAACAAAAAGCAAACGGTAGAACACATGTGTTCTGTTACCATGCCAACTGAGTTAAGCTTCTTAGCTACAAAAGAGCCTGTTGGCAGCAGTGAAGACAGCCCAGGCAGAGCCCTGCTGGCACAGGGCACATGCCTCCATCCCCACGCTCGAGGGCTGAAGCGGAGGGACTGCAAGTCCAAGACCAAGCTGGGCTACACAGTGAAAACCTCTCTCCAAACATTACCAACAAATAAAAACCAAACCCCCCAAAACCAAGCAAGCCCCGAAACAAAGAAAAAAGACCAACAGAATGTGAGTTTAAACAAAAATCTATTTCATTTAGTTTCAAAGCCTAGATTTTTTGTAAAAGTTTAAGTTAAAAGTTAATCTTACTTCTCCTGATGCTGAAAATAGGTTTTTAAGGTGTAACTCAAAAATCTTCGGTGCATTTACAAGGTTGAGCAACCATTACCTTGATCCATTCCTAGAACCATTCTAAGACTCTTCATGTGTTCCATGTATATGGAAACTCTCAGCACTGTTCACCAGTTAACACAAAGACAAACCAATATTCCAAACAAAGCCTACTGGAGTCAAACTGGCCAGCACTAAAAGAGTTCAAGAAAGGAATGACATTACCAAGCAGAGTGCAGGCCTGCCTGGTGTGCGCCATCTCCTTCGCGTCGTCCACTCCTTCGATCACAGGGCTGCCTCCTTGCTTCGTGTAATGAAAACTATCTGCATTTCCTGCAGTGAAGGGAAGGGAAAGGTTTTTAGTCTAAGAGGAGGAACTCTCATGTTTGTAAGGAACCTTACAAACATGCTGAATTACAGGCAGTGACAGCACACTGGTATAACTAGGCTTTGCAGTCTGTCCATTTTAAACTCACATCCATATAAGATGCAAGACTTTATCTTAATTGGTGAAATAGGTAAATGATAATTTTCTTCAGGTTTAATTCCACACAAACTGCTTTCTTCTCTCATCAAAGCAGTTTTCAAACATATATAAAAGCAGAGAGGTGAGGCAGGTGGTGGTGACACACGGCTTTAATCTCAGCACTTGGGAGGCGGAGGAAGGCTGATATCAGTGAGTTCGAGGCCTACAGGGCTAGTTCCAGGACAGCCAAGGCTACACAGAGAAACCCTGTCTAAAAACAAAACAAAACAGCAGCGGCTAGAAAGCTGAGCCCATCTACCTTGCCTACCTTAATCAGTTGCCACAAGGTCAATCCTGAACCTGACAGAGCCAGTCACCCACACCCATGGGGATCCTAAAGCCAGCTGCAGACCTTCAAGAATCATTTTATTCATAAATATTTTAGTACAAAGTAATATTTCTTGACAAGCTGGAGAACTCAAAATGTAACAGAAAAACACACCAATACAATAAACCTAGTGCCAAATCCATACCTAATCGCAGCATTTTAAACTCAGGTAACTTTGCTGAAGCACAGAGTTGATAGAAGATATGGTAGTTTCTCTCCTCTTCTGCCTTTGAAATGAGAAGAGTTTTCAATTGTAGCATTTTAATATAAAACTCAGGAAAACCTATTACAGTAAATAATTTTCATATTTTATTATTTCAATAAATCTCCAAATTTTCCATTTAAATTTATCAAATTATTTAAATTGCTGATTTAAATAATTAAACTTTATGGCTTATAGCATATTTACAAGGTAGGAGGATGGCTTGAGACTTGAGACTTGAAGCCAGATAGGTAAAACAGTAAGACTCTGCCTCTTGAAAAAAAAAAAGTATAAATGTATTAGTCATATTCAGTATGAAATATCAGCTAGCAAGAGTTTTAGGTTTTGGATATTACGGACTAAACTCAAGGCCTCGGACTCGCTAGGCCAGTGTTCCCGACCACTGCACCATCACTCAGATCCGTCTGGACTTTTTATTTTGAGGCAGTCTTAACATCCTGCCTGGCTCTGAACTGCTCTGTAGATCAGCCAGGCCTTGAACCTATGCGTCACCTGAGCCAGCCTCCTGAGAGGCCTGCACTGCTGTGCCTGGCTTAGTAATGCTTTCTGAGTCAGTGACCGGCTGATAGATGGCCACAATCATTGGACACCAATGATTCTGAGAAGGCTAAAATAATTTCTTTATTGTAAGCCTCACCACCATTTTCTATCAATACTTCTGTATTCATGGTACTCCTACTACTGTGACTAAAAGAAATTAATCTTATTTTTGCCATATTTTAGAGATGATCTCTGGTGACTATAATAAATACATAAATGTACTCTCTATATACTTTGTATTACATAATATGTATTATATATTTTCTTATAAAAATAAATTTGATAAAATAAAGGATAATAACTTATCATCTAAGGTAAATTCTTAGTATTTCCTTAGTCTTTTTCCACAGAGTAGAAAAAGTTATTGTACATATGAAGCTGAATACTAAAATCCAATCAACGTACTTTTAGATTTTGCATCTGGATAAAGATTAGTGTTAATAAGGTTAAGGGAAGTCTTGAAGCCTGCTGCAGGGGCACGGGACACTGAGCAAACACAGCAATGATCCCAAGCACGAGGAGGTAAAAGATCAGGTGGCTCAGCACACAGAGACTGGAAAAGCAGGTGGGTCTGCAGAAACAGTCCTGTCACCTTTGTACAGGACGGCCAATACCCAGCCTACTTATTGTGACTGTGAGTCATTCGATATAACAAACATTCTCACTGTTCTATACTGGGGGAGACAGGGAGGGGCTAGACTTCACATCACACCTGCAGAGAGGAGTAAGCCTTTCCATTCTTCATTAGGCAGTCCTAGCCATTGGTCAACATTATAAACAAGGCCAGTTTCCTATCTAGGTTACCTTTGCTCAAAGTCCTACAAATTTCTTTTTTTCAAAGATTAATTTTTACATTATGTATATCTATTTATATATTTATACATTATGTATAATTTTTACATTATGTGTGTTCTTGAATGTTTATCTGTGTACCACAATTGTGTAGTGTATGTAGAAGCCAGAAGAGGGTGTTAAATCCCCTGGGACTGGAGTTACAGACAGTTATTAGTCATCAATAGACACTGGTACCTGAACTCAGGTCCTCTCTTAACCTCTGAGCTAGCTCTCCAGTCCCACCTTCCTACACATTTCTATCTGGACTTGATTCATTTATGTTTCACTCATTCTTTCTTCTCACTGATGGACAATTTTTTAAAACATCCTATGCAAGTGTTAATGTGTGAATAGTACTACTGTTTGTAACTTAAATACTAGAGTAATAGTGGAGGGAGGTTACTGCCTTACTATACATATCAAATACTACGTTTTAAGCGTATGCATATCAAGTATAATTTATTTAAGATTAAATATTTAATCAGGTGCAATCCCAAACTCAAAGCCGGGGTGCCTGGCCATCCCAACTCATGACTCTTGGTATGTGCTAAGATAGTTTTAAAGGCACAACAACCTTAGGCTTCAGAAGACTGGACCCTGCCATATGGAGTATTTTAATTTTAATGAACCGGTATCCAGCAATGATCCATCGACACTCTGGGTCTCAATATAAGTTGTGCAGTGGGTCACCATCCTGACATTTTCTGACGATAATCTACATTCCCTATTGTGCCTACAATGTGTGAATGTGCACCCGCTAGTGCTGTGATTTATAACGCGCCTCCCTTTCCCTCAGAAAGAAACAACAGTTTAAGTAGCAACAAAAATCCTACACAAATATTCAACTGTGGTTTTGATGGCAGTTTACAGCCAGGTTATAAAGACTTTCTTTTAGCTCTGTGGCAGAAGAGAGCAGGGCTAAAACACCAGGGATAGCAGGAGGAATGCCAGTCTGCAAGAAAGGGACGGAAGCCCTTCCTCACTGGGTGTCTTCTAAGAACATCTCACAAAAAGCCCTGCCTATTCAAACGTGGGACTGGCATTATGTAAATATTCCATAATGGACTGGGGCAACATGGCCCAGTCCTTGGGCTCTTTACTCAGCTCATTAGCTCACTTCCACTCCTCAGATGCTTTTCCTTTCTTAATGAGCTGTCTGTTTCTATTTCTAACCATGTCCCTTTGCAATCCTTTGCTTTAGGGTAAAAGAACCTAGAATTGGGTATCTCTGAACTCAGATCTGAGGCTCAACACTCCTAAGCATGTGTTTCTTGATGTTCTAGGCCTTTTCTGTTTCTTTGACCTCCATGCTTAGCTTAAAAGGCCTGACTTTTCTCTGTCTTTCCTCTTCCTGATGGTTGCTGGGATTCTGAGCTTTCCTCTATTGTTGTTTTACTTTCAAACTTTAATAAAATTATCCTCAAGCCTCTATATCCATTTTAAAGTACTTTAATAAAACTAAGAACTCAAAAAGCCCCCCCTTGCAATTTTCCTGGAAATATTACTATTCTACCCAAATAATGTCAGATCCTAAGAATCAAAAAGAAGGAAAGAGGACAGGAATATTTCATTTTTCTTGAGTTATGTTCAAATTATAACTCTTTAAAGCTATAGATCAATGCTTTCTGTATCAATTGGGAAATATAAGAGACAATGAATAAATTCCACCTCTACCTAACTAAGCTTTTCAACAAGCATCTATAAGAAAAAGTCAAAACCACTACATCAGAATTAGAAAGACAAATACTGCACCCTTTTCTTTATATGCAGAATCTAAGTTTAAGTATTAATAAATGCATAACACACACAAAACATGAACATACAACATGAAAGTAAAATAGAGACTATGATGGGAAATGATGTCTAAAAGCAGGGTATGGAAGAGAACAAGAGGTCATGAATGGAGAAAGACAAAACATGTTTTCTTTCTCACGCACACTCTAGCTTTAAGATATATTTAGATAGCTATGCATTCACATATACATATGAATAAAAGTAGGAAGACCCTGAGAAAGAAAATAGAGCAGCAAGAGAAAGGAAGGACAGCAGAGAGTAGAAGAGTGGTATGGCGCTAGGAACAATTATATGTATGTACATGGATGTCATAATCAAATCCATTATTTTATTCAGTAACTTAAAAAGTTAACAAATATGAAACATTAAACCTAAATCAGTGCCCACCCTGAAGGACTACTAGTTTAAAGAGGCAGTCCCCTGCCTCTGACAGGCATCATTTTACATGTTTCATTTCAAGTAAGAATATACTCATGAGCATAAAGAAATAAAGTATATTATGTTAGCAAGCAAGGGCTTTATAATTGTGATAGTGTGGCTTTTTCCATGGGCATAAAATGGTCATCATTTTTGAGAAGAGATTATGTTGGCTCTCGTAGACATGGACACTAATTGAACAGAACCCCAAACAAGTAGGTAGGTGTAAAGGAATGGTGATGAAGCTGTGATACACTCTAGTAGTCAGAGGGAAGCTTGGGTCACAGGAGCTTCAGCTGGGATTGCAGCCATTAATTTCACTCCATCCTCCCCCAGTGCCAATGATCTGGGGAGATGCTAGAATACATAAAATATAGAAGGTTAGCTGAAAGAGAGGCTCTGTGATGCAGCTTCCATGAGGTTGTCATCCATGATAGTTTGGGATTTCATGGTGATAGAGCTGCTTTGGAGCCAACCATGCTATGTAAATAAGCCTAATAAGCTCAGTTGTTCATCAAACTGTATTTCCATAAAATAGTTATTTCATTCTGTCCTTGGTGCCCTCTCTAGAGTAGTTGTTCATCTCCACAAGAAAGTTTCACTTAACAGTAATTATGTAGTAATCCAAAAATCCAACACAAGTATTTGAATGTGTTGTATGCATATCCAGCTTACCTGGAACACCACTCTGGATTTCTCTAAAAGGTAAGTTCTCATATTGGCACCGATGATTCGATATCTCTTATCAAAACCAATTTCAATGTATTTCCCAAACCGGCTGCTATTGTCATTCCTGGTTGTCTTAGCATTTCCAATTGACTAAAAAGCAAGAAAGAAAACAAGATTTTAGAAGGGCAATGTATGACATTTACAAAGCTTACTCAGAGAGAGGAGAAACAGAATAAAACTCTTCCATTTTTAATTGATTCTGTTAAAATGAGAACCAATTCTCAGCACAAGTGTCTGCTTTCCCCCCAGCTGCACAGGTAGATAGCAACAGTTTTTCTTAGTCTTGTTATTCTCACAGGAGTGAATTTCAAAAGCAGTAGGACCAATATAGCAGTGACGAGATTGTCATACACCATCTGGGGTATACAAACATTTATGTCAGCAAAGGAGAAGATGTATTGGGCTGAAGCTGCTAGAGCAAAGCCTTGTCATTAGCCACCAAAAACTCCGAAGACTGTCTTATGTAAATGATATCAATTTTCAGGAAAAACCTCCTGGAAATGCTGGTCTGATAGAAAAGGTCTCTAGACACTAGACAGTTCTATCATCTTATCCTATAGAAACAGAGGACAAATTAGACTTCTTATTAGCAGAGTTTTAGTGTTATCCATTCTATTGATTGATTGATTGATTGATTGATTGATTACACTTTGAGGCAGCATCTCACATATCTCAGACTAGCCATGAGCTTCTTATTGAGAATTCCTTCAAACTTATCCTCCTGCTTCTACTTCTCAAATGTCGGTGTTAAAGGCATGTGTCACCATGCCTGGTTTTGTGCACTCAACCTGAAACTAAAAAATAAAGCTTTCTTGTACATAGTGTGAATGTGTAAATGTGTATATGAGTTCATGTGCAGTTGCGCTGTACATGTATGCACATGTACATGGAGCCCAGAGGTTAGTGTTGGGTGTCTTCCTTGACCACTCTCTACTTTGTTTAGTGAGGTAGGCTTCTCACTGAACCGAAGCTGGTAATTCAGCTTGCCAAGCTACCCTGCTTGTCCTAGGATTCTCCTGTCTCTACCTCCTAAACACTAAGGCAGGCCACCAAACCCAGCTTTTTAATGTGGGTGTGCAGGACCTAAAGTCTAGTTTGCATGCTTGCAGGGCAAGAACTGAGACACTTCCCCTTACCTCTATTTTTGTTGTTGTTGTTGCTTTGTGTGTGTGTTGTTATTATTTGTTTGTTATAAAGCCAGGGTCTCATGTAGTCCAGGTTCACCCTGAACTTGCTATGTAGCTGAATATCACCTTGAACTCCTGATCCTCCTGCCTCTACCTGTAGAGAGCTAGGTTCACAGGAATGTGCACAAGGCTTGGCTCATGGTAGGTAGCCATTCTTCCAACTAAGTAACATCTGTAGCCCAGAATTGGTTTCGATGGTTTTCTCTAACTTGTAAAATATCTTCAACCAAATACTGAGGATGTAATTTTGTAATAAATATTATTATATAACCTTAAATTTTTAATGACATACGTCTGCTTTTTAACTCAGTGACATGTTTCTGTCAGTTTCTCTTTTAAGGCAAAACAAAAGCAATAGTGTAGTTAGAAGCACAAACATTCATATAATGCATATTGAACACTTAATAACTTTATTTCATATAAGATTAACATCTGCCCCTTGTGCAAAGTCCGGGTTAGTATATCAAAACCACAGCAAACAGAAAGATGTGAAATACTATAGGATATTAAGAGAGCGATCAATTTCATGGATTAAAAAAAAAAAAAGACCCTAACTACCATAGTCAACATACTTGATCCTCCAAGTCGTCAAAGAAAATGTGTCCTAACTGTCTCTAACAGAAGGAAGATAGTAACATAATTTGTGTTTGCAATGAGGATACTATTAGAATTTGGATTAACATTATTAATTCATTTTAGAAAAAGAATAAGAATGATTAGATACTATCTTCCTAGCAAATTACAGAGTAATTTCACATAATTTAGAATAATTTAACTAGACAGATATTTACTTAGAAATTATAAACTCTGTGTGTGCCTCTGTGTGTGGTGGTACAAACTCTGTGTGTGTGTGTGTGTGTGTGTGTGTGTGTGTGTGTATGTGTGTTTATGTTTATGTTTCAATACCCAAAGACCCTACTATATAAGCAGACTCAGAAAATAAACCTTTTATTCAATGACAAAGGCCTTGGATAACTCATTGGCCAAAGATCCTACTGCAATAATAGTTGTTAAGGATGTTGGCTTTAGTCCTTCAATGTACTATTCATTTATTTATGAGATAAATATGGAAACTGGTTTAATAGTCCATGTGTGAACAAGGGTTTGGAACTAGAATTGTTCACTGGTGCTGCTGCCATTGCTGAAATGGAGTTTGCAGATGACACTTTCCCTGACTTTGATCAGATTGTGAATGAAGCTGCCAAGTGTCACTATCGCTCTGAAATATTTTTTTTATTTTAATTAAATTTTTATTTTTTATATTAATTACAGTTTATTCACTTTGTATCCCAGCTGTAGCCCCCTCCCCCATCTCCTCCTAGTCCCACCGTCCCTCCCTCATCTCCTCCCATTCCCCTCTCCAAGTCCACTGATAGGGGAGGTCCTCCTCCCCTTCCATCTGACCCTGGCCTATCAAGTCTCGTCAGGACTGGCTGCATTGTCTTCCTCCTCTGTGGGTTTGCAAGGCTGCTCCCTCCTCAGGGGGGAGTCAAAGAACTCTGGGGATCTTTTCAACTGTGAGAGCCTCTGTATCATTCTCAGAGTTCTGAAGCCTGTTTTGCCCACTGCCCAGAGATGAAGGTGGGTATACTCAAAAGCTCTTTCCAAGACAAGGTACTTCTGTTGTCATAGACAGAGTATTAAAAAAAAAAATCCATGTATATTTTTGAACCTACGTCATATTTTATAGGGCAGTAGTGGAACAGCTTCTCATAGTACTGCACTGCTTCAGGCTGAAGTCATCTAGCAAGGCAGTGATGGGACTCTGGTTGTCTGGAACACAGGTTTATGAGATTCGAGGGGTGGCTTCCACAGCATGCTTTTTGAAATCATTGATTTGTGCACTCAAGTGCCTCAGAACACAGATATGCTTTGTAAGTTTGTATCCCTAATGGGATGCCTGGAGCTGGAGAGATGGGAGATGGGAGATGGCTCAGTGGTTATGAGCATGAGCTGCTCTCGCAGAGGACTTGGGTTCAATTCCCAGCACCCACATGGTGGCTCACAACCATCTATAACTCTAGTTCCAGGGGATCAGACACTGTCTTCATCCTCTGGCCTCCATGGTGCACATATATACATGCATGGTAAAGACCCATACATGTAAAATAAAAGTAAATAAATCTTAAACTGTGCTGCTGACCACAGAGAATACCAGGAAGAGTGCAACTAGATACGGAAAAAATTTTTAGATTTTTTTTTTTATATTGCTTCAGACTTATCTCCTCTTCAAATTATAGCTTTACACATGAACTATCATGGATACTGGCTGGAGAGCTACAAAATAATTATTGTATTAATAAAAGTGAATTGATTTCCATTGGGTGTTTTAGAGTAACTTTCTAAGTGCTCCACAGGTGGTAATTTTATGAACTGTTTAATGACTAATTATTGGGTATGGTGTTGTGCATAAAAAAAGCAAAGTCACATTGCAAAACAGAGAAATCTAAAATGTGCTTTTTCTTTCTTTTTCTTGTTTGGTTTTGGTTTGGTTTTTTCAGACAGAGTTTCTCTGGGTAGCCTGAGCTGTCCTGGAGTCACTTTGTAGACCAGGCTGGCCTCTAACTCACAGAGACCCCCCTGCCGCTGCCTCCCAGATGCTGGTATATACAGGTGTGTGCCACCATGCCCA
>NW_026585691.1:11763689-11777098 GCF_907164565.1 Psammomys obesus | reverse complement strand
GCTGCCTCCCAGATGCTGGTATATACAGGTGTGTGCCACCATGCCCAGCCGGAATGTCCTTTCAGTGCTGCACATATGTTTGCAGGGGTAAGGTCACCCACTGAAGCACGGGCAACCTCCCAGAAGCCACATCCCTGAAGCAAACTGAGTCTTCACCCTCAGTGGCCATCAACGACCAAGAGCTCTTCAGCCAGCAGTGGGCCTTCGGGACTTCCTCCACCGTCGTTGCTGGGATTTTGACTTGCTTGGACTTGCAGTGGTCTCATGCAGGCAACCCCATTTGCTGAGCGTCCATGAAGGCAGTGGCCTGGCTATATCCAGAAGACACTGTTTTATGGCGGTCCTCCTCATTCTCTGGCTCTTATAATCTTTCTGCCCCCTCTTCTATGGTGTTTCTGAGCACTGTGGGAGGAGTGTAAATACAGATGTTCCATGCAAGACTGAGTACTCCCCAGCCATTTATTCTCTATACTTTGATCACTTGGGACTTAGCTTATTCTTCTTGACATAAAAAAATACGTATTTTTACTATTTTTTTTTTACTCACTATTCTATTTTTCTTGGTGCTGTATTTAGAAAAATGACATTGATACTAAATACAGAATTTTCAGTTGAAAAGGTACATTCTGTCAAAAAGTAGACACAAGGTTACCTGTAGTAAAAGCAGCAGCATTAATGACATTATGTGCTTACCAGGCCCTGCCCCTATATAATTTCCTATCTATATCTAACTATGCTAGTTAGGGAAAATGGTCTGCTGTTTTTATTCTTCAACCTGTATCTACTGCCCAATTCACATACTAGAATAGCAACTTGCTAAAACAATACTATATACTATGAGAAGAGGGTAGGCTAGGGTTAAAGTAGACCTTGTCTCTCAGTAAAACATTTAAACATAGAACAAGAAATAGTCGGTGATGCAATTGAAATCAGTTTGAGTAGGCCCATTTAATCTCTCTGAGAAGCACTAGCATCCCCGAGAGGGACGGGTGAGCTTATGAAAGTAAAAAGAGGAATGATGAGGGTAGAAAGTATGAGTGGCAGGGGCATGAAGCTGGGAGGGAAGAGCAGGTATGTGTTGGGAACAGGCACTCAACCTAAGCTAATTAGGCATGAAAATGCCATAAGGAAGCTTGTTATTTTGTATGTTCACAAAATTTTTTTAACAAAATTAAAACACTGAAGGCTGAAAAAGTGGCTTAAGAACGCTGGCTGTTCTTGTAGTAGATACAGGTTGGATTCCCAGCATCTACACGGCAGCTGACAACTATTTCTTATTCCAGTCCCAAAGTTGCTGATGCCCTCTGGTTTCTTTAGGCACCAGGCAAGCATGCGTTGTGCATACATACATGAAAACAAAAACTATCTATATATCTGTATCTATCTATCTATCTATCTATCTATCTATCTATCTATCTATCTATCTATCTAAAACAAAAATTTTTAAGAATAAAGACATGATTCTAAGCCTAGGACTGGATATGAAAAGATGTATATTTATCCAGGTCCTCTAGTTGTCTCTTCTGTATTATAAGTACTATATGCACAAGACTCTACAGTTATTTTCATTTCAATCAGCAAGAAATTGCTACGCTAAAGGTTAGATTATGGATGTGGTTTAGTTGAACCATCCCTGCTTTTCTGGGATCAAACAAACTTGGTCACGGTGGATAAACTCTTTGATGTGTTCTTGAATTCAGTTTGCAAGTATTTTACTGACAATTTTTATAACCATGTACAAACAGATCCTAGTCTGTAATTTTCTTTTTTGTTGAGTCTTTGTCTAATTTTGGTATCGGAGTAATATTGGCCTTGTGAAAGGAATTTAGAAATGTTCCTTCATTTTCTATTATACTAAGTAATTTGAGAAATATTGGTATTATTTCTTCTTTGAAGGTCTGGTGGAATTCTATCCTGAATCCATCTAATCCAGGGTTTCTCTGTGTCATTGCTGTCCTGAAACTCATTCTATAGCCCAGGATGGCCTTGAACTTACAGATTTGCTTGCCTCTGCCTCCTGAGTGCTGGGAATAAAGACATGCACAATTACCACTCAACTATTTGGGAGATTATTGGTTACTGCTTCTATCTTGTTGGATGTTTTGGGTATACTTAAATTTTAATTTCATCTTGATTTAGCTTTGGTAAACCACACATATCTTGAAATTCATTTATTTCTTTGAAATTTTTCTATCTTATGAAACATAAAATTTTTAAGGATATCCTTATGATTCTCTGAATTTTCTCCATGTCTGTGTAATATCTCTTTTTAATATCTAATTTTATTAATTTGTATTTATACTCTCTTTTACTTAATTTGGATGAAGATTTGTCAATCTTGTTACAAGTTGTTACATTTATTGATTCTTTGTATTATTTTTCTTCATTTCTGTTTCATTCATTTCAGCCATGATTTTGATTTTCTCTTCCCATCTATTTTTGGGGGAGCTGTTTATTTTGTTTTTCCAAGTCTTTCAAGTGTGGCCTTAAATTATTAATTTGAGATTTCTCATGTTTTTGATGCAGACACTAAGTGATGTAATCTTTCTTCAGGATTCTCTCCATTGTATTTCACAGAATTTGGCATGTTATTTTTCCATTTTCATTCAATTCCAGAAATGTTAAATTTTTCCTTCTTGATTTCTGCCTTGACTGAATTATCATTTATGAATGTACTGCTTAGTTCCCATAGTTTGAACACTACTGATATCCAGCTTTACTCTATTATGGTCAGATAGAATGCAGAATGTTATTTTAATTTTCCTATATTTTATTTAGATTTGCTTTGTCCTAATATGTAGTTGATTTTAGAGAAAGTCCCATGAGCTGTTGAGAAGAATTTGAATTTTTTAATGTTTGTGTGGAAAGTTTGGTAGATATTTGTTAAGTCCATTTGACTTATACTGTCAGTTTAATTCCAGAGTTTCTCTGTTTAGTTTTTTGTTTGCGATGACCTATATGATGGTCAGAGCAGAAATCACTCACTGTTATCACCGTGTTGCAGTCAGTCTGTGGTTTTATATCCAACAGTGTTTCTTTTATGAAACTAGGTACCTCTGTGTTCGGTGTACATGTTTAGGATTTTAATTTGAGACAGGATGTTGCTATGTAGCCCTGGCTGACCTCTAACTCATGGTGGATGCTTTTACCTTAGCTTCCTGAGAGCTGAAATTATAGTATGATATTGTAAAATTGTTTATTTTATTACTTATTTTTGAGACAAGGTCTTACGTAGTCCAGGTTAGCTAAGAATCACTCTGAACTCCTGTGTGTCTCACCTCTACCTCCTAAATGTTGGAATTACAGGCTTTGCTGCCACTTCTGCCTTACATATTTTATTTCAGTCCTTTAAATTGAAACATCCTGTCTGCAGTAGTTCAAAATTATCTATAAAAATTTCATTTTTAAAAATTTTATGTATACATACAATACACAAGTGCCTGGTGTGATGAGCTACTGGGCCTGGCAAGAGCAGCAAGTACTCTTAATTGCTGAGCTATGTCTCCAGCCCTGAAAATTCTCTACTTGTTGGGTATGGTATTGGGAACTGAACCCAGGGACTTGTGGTCAAGCCTTCTACCACTTAACGACATTCCCCAACAGTCCTCTCCCAATGAAAATCTTTTTGATCTAAATTCGACAAATAAGCAGTAATACAGAAAGGAGACCTTTATTTTATTTTTGCTCATCTCAGCCAACAAGGTAAATTCTTCTTAACTGCATTTTATTAAAAAGAATGTTTGTGACTACTTGAAAATTTTAGTGTCATTCCTACTAACAAAGTTCAAATGTGTACTCGAAACAACAACACAACATAGCTATTTTGTAAAAGAGGCAGAAAACAGCTCTTGACATATTCTAGAAGGGTCATTCGTACTTATTCCCATGACAAACTCAAGCTCTAGTTTTGTATGATCTAACCTAGAAGACACTGGATTTCCTAAATCTATGACAATCAAGATTTCAGAATAGTCTAATATAAGGAACTAGAATATCACAGAACTCTACCAGATACTAGGAAGATGTTGCCATGGGGGAAAAAATGAATAAAAGCCGAAACTAAGCTCTGCTGTGTCAAGTTAAAAACTGGCTCCACAAAATGTATGCCTTTAATACCAACATCAGTAGTATCCACTGCTATACACAGAGCTAAATCCTTTCAAAATCTCAATTTTAGATTTTACCACTCTCCTTTGGCATAGCTATCTGCTCCTTCCTGCCCATGTTCTGTCAGAAACCTCTGGCTTGTTTGTCCTGGAGTACACCTCGCTTTGGAAGGCTCTCTACTGCAGAATGCAGGATGGAAGTCCTGCTGCTCTAAAGGGTAATAAGCACACAGACACAGGTCGCCGCGTTCATCTCAGAGATGTTACACACAGCACTGCAAACCAGGCACAATTACCTCTGGGCAGATTACTGCAAAAACCACTTGGACCAAGGCGCATCAGGTCAATTTTAGCTCCATCAGGGTGATAAAGACAACTTGACTGAGGAAAAAGATGGGGATAAATCATGCCCATTGGAATTTTTAGCAAGAAAGGTTTATTTCTGCCTCCCAAATTTTTCTCTCCATTTAATGAAATCAATTTTTCTCATTTTCTTACAAAACTATAACTTTCCTGAAGTACTGTTAACAACCAATACTCTTACAGCTAGAATTCTTCAGACATCAAGTTGTCATACATTCGATCCCCTCACCTTTGGCACAGGCATTCCTACTTTGTATATATTTTTGGGTTTGGTTTAGTTTAGTTTTCTGAGACAGGGTCTCACTTTGCTGCCCAGGCTGGCCTCAAGTTAATGGTGATCTTCCTGCCTTAAGCCTCTCTAGTGCTGGGATAACAGGTGTGAACCATCACACCCAGATGTATCTGACTTTATAAAGTACATTATCTTTTCATAGTATTTCCTTTCTCAAGAATTTATAACTTTGAATTTCTTCACTAAGATATACCTGTATAATATATTTTTTTAAAAAGTAGAAATGCTCATGAATTAGGATTTATGTGTAATTCAGATTTTGAAGAAAAATTAAAATTTGTAGCAAACGAGGTTGAATTAAGCATAAAAATATATACTGTAGGTAAAAGAGTTACAGAATCTATTCATGCTTGAGTGAGAGCAAATATTGTTTTGGAAGTATAAACAAGAACTCTGGACTGGAAGGAAATGAGGAACTTCACCTCTGGACAAGAAATAAGAGGTATGAAGAAGTGTTCCCTGGTCTTACAGACAGAATTCTTTCTAAAGGTTAAAAGGTAGCATAATGGAGCAAAGCAATTCCTATACAGTTAGGGGTTACTCAAAATACCCACCTTACTGGAAAGTTTTCCTACATCTCTCACTAAGATACAGAAAAGTATTTCTGCAACTTTAGTGGCTGGAAATCCTAGACTTTCTGACATGTACTGTATCAATCAAGTTTTCAGCCTGTTTCTTAATCAGATACCTTAGAAAAAAGGTAGAGAATTTTCTGTCTTACCTCCATGATGGGGTTGGAGGCCAAGACCTTTTCCTCGACATTGGCCTCACTGGCAGAACCACTTACAGTTGCAAAGTATCTCATGGCATACTTAGCAGAGACTGTCTTTCCTGCGCCTGACTCTCCGCTGACAATGATGGACTGATTTCGTTCATCCCTGTAGAAACAAGTAAGAGTGACTGCCAGCGCTTCTACTTCTGAACATGATTACTTCTGCTCCTTTTTTTCCGTTGAGGCAGAATGAGTTTTTGCTGGTTCATATATACAATAACGTATATGTAAGCACAGAATTTCTTAGTAAGAATGACTACTTATAAGCACAACAGAAAAGGATATACCATTAACTTAGAATCCCATAATTAAGAACAACTCTGTATTTCAGGTATTCTGAATTTTCTGTGTGTACCTCAAACACAGTATTTTATTCATGGAGATTTGCATTGGTATTTTATAATACTGTTGTCAGCTACCATAGAAGAAAAGGAGAATATTCTTTGGATTCACAACAAAAGAATTTGGACAAAAAGGTGCTTAATTAAATTTTATAAAATCATTTGAAGTGTTTCCAATTGCCTGTCTGTTAATGATCTGGAAGCAGTATCTCCCACAAACTCCTGTTCTCCTAATCACCTACAGTCCCAGGGAAGAATCCATGATGTTGGCTAATTTCATTTTTAAAATGTCATTCCAAGTTAAAACTCTTTCTCTTCCTCCTGCTCTCTCCTCCTCATTCCCCCTCCCCACTCCTTTTTCTTCACGTGTTTTTCAAGACAGGATTTTTCTATGTATTTCTGGTTGTCCTGATCTGCCCACCTCTACCTTCCAAATGCTGGGATTAAAGGTATGCACCAGGATCAGGTAGGCAGAGGATAAAGGGAGAGAGTACTAGGAGAGACAAGTGGAATTTGGAGGAATTTCAGGGCAAGGTAGAAACTAGTGCAATGGAAACTGCCAGGAATTCATGAGGGTGACCCTAGGGAAAACTCCTAAAAATGGGGAGTACAGAGCCTGGATCAGCCATTTTTTAATAACCATGTAAGGCTTCCAAAGGATAGGTTAGGACACCAAACCTTCAACCTACAATTTGTCCTGTCTGGAAGATGCTCTGGGGTGAAGGTGGTGCAGAAATTGTGATGGAGGCCAACCAATGACTGGTCTAGCTTGAGACCCACGCCCCAAGAGGGAGCCCACCCCTGACACTATCCAGAGGGCCAGGAAACAGAGGCTGGACAGCCTACAGACCTAGGACAGACCCAAACACAACTGTAAAAAAAAAAAAAATCAATGAAATGATTCCTAATGACACTCTGCTATACTTGTAGATCAGAACCTAGCATATCAGAGAGGGTTAATCCAAGCAACTGATGGGAGCAGATGCAGAGACTCATAGCCAAACATTAGGCTCAGAGAATCTTGTAGAAGAACAGGGAGGAAGGATTTTAGGAGCTAGAGGGGTCAAGGACACCACAAGAAAACCCACAGAATCTACTAAGCAGGGTTCATAAGAACTCCCAGAGACTGAATGAACAACCCAGCATGCATGGGTCTGACCTAGGCCCATTCATGCTATGGTTGTGTAGCTTGGTCTTCTTGTGGGATCCCGACAGTGGGAGCAAGAGTAGTGGCATGAGTGTGATATGGACTATCCCTGACTTTTTGCCTGCTTTTGGGACCCTTTTCCTCCTACTGGGTTGCTTTGACCAGCCTTAATATGAGGGGAGGTGTTTAATCTTATCATATTTTTGTTTTGTTTTGTTTTGTTTCAAGACAGGGTTTCTCTGTGTAGCCTTGGCTGTCCTGGAGTCACTTTGTAGACCACGCTGGCCTCAAATGCACAGAGATCTGCCTGCCACTGCCTTCCCAAGTGCTGTGACTACAGGTTTGTGTCACCTCATCCGGCTGGTTTTATTGTATCTTGATATGCCATGCTTGGTTGATATTCTTGGGAGGCCTGCCCTTTGCTGAAGGAAAACAGGAGAAGTGAATCTTGGGAAAAGGGGAAGAAGGGGAAGGCACTGAAAGGAGAGGAGGGAAGGGGAGCTGCAGTTGGGATGTAAAATATGAGAGAAGAATAAATTTTTTTAAAAAGGGGGGAAGTATCACATTCATGCTTGAAGATGTAGTAACAGAATACTACAACTGTTTTTGTTATAGTGTAAAGATGAAGCCTAAGCTGCAATGAGAACCTCAGGTTGTTGGAGAAACCAGAACTACAAGGCTTGAGGAGAGCTGCATGCACAGAATGGAATGACCACAAAGGATAGCTATGCTCACTGAGGGCGGCAAAGCTAAAGGGTGGAGCTGCCCAAGCCCTTTGGCGTCATGTTGAACACAGAGCTGCAGAACTGGGTATTTTCCCTGCTGAGTTTCAGTCTTGCTTTGTTCTGGCCACTCCTTCTTCTGCCCCCTTCTTACCTGTTTGGAATAGGGTGTTTACTCTGTGCCACTGGACACTGGAAGTGTATACCTTGCTTTATATTTTATAGGCACTTACAGTTAAGAGACTGCTTTGAGTCTCAGATAAGACTTGGACTTGGAATTTTTAAAGTGTTGGGACTGTTAAATACTATGGGGACTCTAGAGTTTGACTGATTGCATTTTACATTATGAGATAGCCATGGGCCAGTGGAACAAGAAGTGAAAGGTTATGGTTTAAAAGTGATGTGCTTGGGTGTCAAACTGGCAATGGGTGAAGCTGTGCTGTCTAAAGTTGATTGTTAAATTGTTCAGATTTAGAATCCCTACCCATCTCTGTGAGGGATTATCTGGATTTGGTTAACTGAGGAAAGACCTATCATAAATGTGGCAGTACAGTTCCAGGGGCTGCGGTTCTGAGGAGAAAATGAGCTGATTGTCAGCATTCATCTCTCTTGTTTCCTGAAGGCTGCCTCAAGTTTCTTCTGCTGTGAGTCCTTGCCATTGTTGGCAGTTGGTCTGATGCTTGTATTTTGACGCTAATTGGCTACTGGCCCTCAAGATCTGGCTACTGCCCAGGTATACCTATCCTTGTTGTGTAAACCTGCCTAAGACATTATACGTGATTGGTTGATTAAAAACCCTAACCCTCCACCCCAGCAGGGCAGAATGGGGTAGGCATGGCTAAGGTTCCTGGGCTTTGGGAAGAAGAAAGAAGGCAGGAGGACACACTGTGGGTTAGTGTGACAGAACCACATAGGCTGGGAGGAAGGACTCCAACAATGGTGTGGAAAGGCTCAGAAAAGCAAATAATTATATGATTATGGATGGAAAGTAGCCCAGATAAGGATGGGTAAGGCCGATGGCATTGAATGGAGGCTGGGAGGTGGATCGTGAGGTTATTAAGATAGCATAGATGAAATTATCTGCACAGCCCAAGGTATTTTAAAGCAATTATAAAATTTTAACAGGGGTCTGTGTCTTATTTAATTGTGATAGTGGGTTAAATAATACTGCTGTGACAATCATAGGGGAAATAATAAATAAAATTATTTAGCCCAACATCATTTTATTTACTACAACATGCCATGGAGGACTAGATCCTTAAACTCTGAGCCAAAATGCTCCCTCCTTTCCTTAAACTGCTTTTTCTGTCACGTGCCTTTATACAGCAATGATAATAATAACTGATGCAAGAGGACAGATTTATTTTAAATGTTAGTCCATGTTCACTTGGTTTCCTTGTTTCTGGGCCATGGTGAATCACAACAAGGAAAATGTAGTAAAAGCAAAGCTGCTCACCTCGTGGTAGCCAGGAAGCAGGCAAAACTGAAAAGGGGAAAGGGATAAGTAGAACCCTTGACATATTCCCAGCAGCCTGTTTCCTCCAACCAGGTTGTACTTCCTAATCACTTACTCAGCTTGGAACTCATCAATGGATTAGCTCATTGAAGAAGTTAGCGCACTTATTATCCAATTGTCTCTCAATAACACTACCAAGTCTTCAGCACACCAACCTTTGGAGCCATTTTATACTAAAACTATAACACATGGCATACACACACATGATGCCAAACCTAAGTTAGGATGTACTGACTGAAAGTCACAAAGCATCAGTATAATCATCCTTATAAGGTAGCATGCATTACACCACGCCTATTATATAAGGAGGATACTTGGCACCAAATGGTAGCTGAGTCACAGCTGTTAACAGGAGAGATTTCATCATCCATAAGAGTCATGTTCCCCTTAGCCAATGAACCTCAGGATACCAGAGCATTCAGAAACCACATAACTAAATGAAAGAAGAGATGGCCTAAGAAAGGACTGGTAATAAATGAGGTCAGAAGTAATAAAACCAGATGACAGATCTAAATGGATAGAAGGAGACTGCAGAGACAATGCTTCACAGTGATGGAGGGAAGAGCTTCAATCAAATTCTACTTAATATTTTTCAAAGTACTCATCCATCTATATGATTAAACCCCTGAACAGACACTCTCTTTTCCTCTTTGGAGAAAACAACAGAGGAGTTGGTTTGCCTAAAGTTGGTAACTAGTATGCCAAGACAGTGGCTTGTTACCACATATACCCCTAACTTTAGGGGTATAGGGAGGTCTACAGTAGGCTCCTTCTGCTTTGCTATGCCACCCCTTAGCATGGTCTGTCCTTCAGCAGGAAGAAAAAAAGGTCCATGGATTAATCCTATTAAACATAATATATTTCACAGAACACTGTAAGGTTAAGCTAGACCATTTGTGAAAAAAGTAAGATCCATGGAGATTGTGAGACTTAAGTTATTGGGAGAAATGCGATTAGTGCAAATAGCAGGTTTTGTTTTGTTTATTAACTGTACCAAGGTTAACTACACAGTACTAACTGTTTTCAATCAAAACTGTAAGTAAAACTTAGGAACATTGCTCTATGAATCATACAGGACAAATACAATAGATAAAATTAAGACAATACCATATCACATAGTTATAAGGAAACAAAAGTACATTTTGATGTTTTAATGAACATAATACAGTGATTTTGATAAAGGAAAACAGGGAGGCAGGGAGATGACTCAGCAGGCAAGGAACTTAACCTTGTCTTAGAACTGAGCCTGATAAACTGAGTTCCATCCTTAAGATTCACATGATAGGCAGAGAACTGACTCCCATAAGTTTTCCTCTGTGCCAACACACACACATACACACACACCCCACATAAAATAAACACTGAAAAAAAACATTCAGTAAAATGTAAGAAAAGGAATACAGAGGAAAAACACTCTGGACTCCATTTGTCTTTTCTCTTCTAGACATTATCAGGCCCACTAAATGTAAGAGGGTGGCAGTATTTCACGAGGGCACTGTTCTCTAAGGAGCATGTTTAGAATGAAGATGGGACACAGCCATTTCTAACTAGAACACCTAAAGCAGGGCTACCATGATGGCTCAACAGATGAAGGCACTCGCCACCAGGCTCTTTTCTGGCCTCCTCGGGCACTACACCAACATGCTGCACATACATACATGCAGGTCAAATTTTCATGCACATAAGATAAATTAATAAGCTAAGATGTCCTTAGCTCTCACCCCACCACATACAAATGACCTGTCCCTTTCTCGAGATGAAGAGAAAGGAAACTGCTCACCTTCTATCTCTCAGAACAAATCCTTGTCATCCTAACTCCACTTCTCTCTTACCCGGAAGCAGCACATTTTTCCCCAATTCCATCTTAAAAATATACCCAGAATCTATTCCCTCCTCACCATCCTCATAAAGATCCTCAACTAACTCATCATTTCCCACTCAGATCACTGAACAGCCTCCTGCCGCATCTCCTGAGTTCTACCCTTGCTCGCTCTATTTTGTTACTGTAAAGTTACTATACGATTTACACACATAGTAAAATGAGTTCCTGCTTGTGAATCACTCAGATCCAGGAGCTTTCCACCTGCTCTGTCTCGCTATTTTCCCATTCTAATACTTTCCACAACATTTTGAGTATAGGTTGTAAACATGTATATGCCTACAACCTTCACAATTTTTGCTAAGGAGAGCATTGTTCTTACCCATTGGTAATGGCCAGTATCAGGAAAGATAATATTGCTATAATAACACTAACAGCTTAATTGATAATCCTATCGATAGGTGACAAGCATAAGCTTTATTTACTTTTATTCTTCACTAGGCTTTGTTTGTGGGGTGGAACTTTTGCCTAGTTTGCTACTGGTTTTTGGATTGTGATTATAAAATTTCAGTCAATAATGATGAACTGTATCTTCCCTAAAGACATGAGGGGTTTGTAGGAACAGTCGTGATGTGATACACCAAGATTAACACCTGCGAAAGATGGCATGTTTATTTGCTAAGGGAAAAAAAGGTAAAAAAAATGATTTTGCAGCACAGATTCCTGACTAAGCCAAAACAACACACTGTGCTTGGAGACTGCAGCAGATTTTGTGGGTGCAGATTTATTAATATGTGAAAAACATCTAAATAACTGAAGCATATTTTCAAACTATCTACAAGAAAAAACTAGGCAAAGGGGGGAAAAAACCCAACAACCTTCAGTGGAGAGATTATACTGACTGACTCACGGGGGATGTCATGTGGGATGAGGAGAGTGCCAGGAGGCGGGCAGAATCTCCTGACATTTGAGGGTTGCCACAACAAGGATGAGAAAAACACGCTTTCAGAATTAAGAACAGTGTTGGGTTGAGAATGTGCTTAATACATGCAAGGCTCCTGCCTTGACCCCTCTAGCCAAAGAAAGTATTTTCTGAGGAGCTGTGTCATTCTTCAAGTATGATCAGATTCTTCAGAGATCAGTTTTCTAGCAGTCCATAGGAACCCCTCTCTGACAAGTGTGTCTTACGCTGTACTGAGTGTGCCAGCGTTGCACTGCAATGCTCTAGAACTAAAAACGTCAAGTCCTGGCAGACACTGTCTAGCTTAAAGGAAGATGTACTGCTAGATGGAATTTTCTCAACGTTAAGCTTTAAACTTTGGATATTCATAACTGTTTTATAGTAGTCTCGGGCATAATGTAGCATATTATATGCTGCTAATTCACGTAGTCATTTTATATTTAACATCCTAATATTTTAGTGTCGGACTAATTGGAATTTGAAAGATGTGCTTCGTATTGATGAGACCTATACAACTTCTCCAAGCCTCAGTTTTACCAATTTTAAAATGAAGCTCCATACCAACACCCAACTCAAAAACTTGTTGCAAAAATAATTTATTTTAGTAAATTAAAAGTAACTAATAGTTCCTTGTAGGGAGACAGTTAATTTTAGCTCTTATTAAAAGCCCTGTTATTATTAAAGGTGCATAATGACTTCTATGGGATCTTTCACTGAAATAATCCTTAAATTCTATCACCCTTTGGCTCTAAAACATACACTGGTTGCAAAAGAGAAAATAAAAGCCTCAGAGTGCTGGTCTCCTTTATATTTTATAAACTGTTGTGAGGATTTCCCGCATCGTATTATGCCAGGTTCCCTTTTAAGCTTGAGAATTCAGTTATTTTCCCATGCACTCACGCTCCCATCACATCACTTATATTCAGAGTGTAATCTTATCTTGAACGTGTTTTCACTCCCATTCTCTTCCCTCTAACAGTCAGTATGTGAGTGATACAGGCACACTTCACACATGTTCTTTACACATACATAACTGATGTCCTTATTTGCTGTCATACAGACTATTTTTCCAGCTCAGAGTTCTTTTAGTTCATCTGTTACTCTGCTGAGTGATATTAGGGAAGTCACTTATGACTAATGTCATGACTAAACCTTGACTCTCTCACCTATAAAACACAGTATCTGTCCTTGCTTAGTCATAGGAGCATGATGAGATTCCAAAGGCAATTAAAAAAACTATAAATCCATTATAAATGTGAGATTTTAATATTTTAACAGTCCAGACAATCTGAAACAAACTGGTCAAAGCAACCAGAAAAACCACTGAAGGGTTTTCTTTTAGAAAGATATCACACTGATAATCATACAGT
>NW_026585691.1:11763071-11763679 GCF_907164565.1 Psammomys obesus | reverse complement strand
TTCTTTTAGAAAGATATCACACTGATAATCATACAGTGAAAACAGAAACACACAGGATGTATACTAGAATCATTGTACTTCTACATAAGCGCTGTGTCACATTCCAAAACACGTTTTTGAAGAATATCAAAGAAAGTGTAGACAAGCAGAGGATAAAAAGTTCAAGGTCATTCTCAGCTACATAATGAGTTCCTAGACAGTCTTGGCTACATGAGACACTGTCTTTAAAAAATCATCGAAAAACAGGACATGTGCAAAAATATATATTGAGGGGCTGGAAAGATGGCTCAGGGGTTAAGAGCAGTGCTGTTGCAGGGGACCGGGGTTTGGTTCCCAGCACAACATGGTGGTTCATAACCATCTCTCACTCCAGCTCCAGGGTATCCAATGCCTCCTTTGACATCCACGGGCATCTGGTCCAGTACACATGGGGTGTACACACATACATGCAGACAGAACACTTATAAAAATAAGTCGAAAAGCTTATTGAAGACAAGTAAAAACATGTAGATAATGGGGAAAGAAAGGTTATCATTACAGATATATAAGATATAAACTTTTCTGAGAGGAAAGGTGTCTGTACCTGTTTAAACAGACAACAGTGAAGA
>NW_026585691.1:11754779-11763061 GCF_907164565.1 Psammomys obesus | reverse complement strand
TGTCAGTCTAAGTCAGTAAGAAGAAAGGTGGCACTAACCTTGAACCTATCCCAAACGCCAGTCCTTGGCCATCTACACTTCACAGAGCAGGCTTTTACGAAATAAAAAGATCTAGCAACTTCAACACTGAATCTGACATAACTGGACCAGGGTGTCCCAAAGATGGATTTGGGTTTTGTTTTGGTTGGCTGGTTGGTTTGGGTTGGTTTTGATTTTTCGAGACAGGGTTTCTATGTTTCAGCTCTAGATATCCTGGAACTCAATCTTTAGACCAGACTGGCCTCCAACTCACAGAGATCCACCCACCTCTGCCTCCTGCGTGCTGGGACTAAAGGAGTGCACCACCATTGCCTGGTGGACCTGTGCTTTTTAAGTTGAGCAAAATCATATAAATCCACAAACAACTTTGGCATGAAAAGTAACAGCTAGTAAATACTGGTGAATTTTTCTGATAACTTTGAAGGGATTTTTGCATGTATGAGAAATTCACCACGGCTGGCTTTCCCTGTGTGCATTTCAATCACAACACCCATCAAAAGAGAGCTTATAGCTCATCAGCAAAGCACTTACCACAATATGTATAAATAAGTTTGGAGTCAATGAAGCGAACTCGGAGATTATGCAGCACAGCAGGCTCGTGAAGGTAGCTGAGGGCCGTGAGGTCATTTTCTCCAACAAGTATGTCAGGGTTCCGTAAATGAGGCAGTTCCTTGGTGTTTGGATCTAGACGGTATTCCAAATCCTGAGGACAGAGATACAACATCTGTGTCAGTAATGACGAACATGAAACAGACCTATGCACTTGATTATTTTCTATTCCTGATTTGTTTCTTGGCTTTTAAATGTATTTATTTCCTGTCATTTTTCCATTATCCAAAAAAACTGGTAAAAATGGCAAACAAGGAGTGGCTTCTTTTTCATCAGGATAAAGCTGCAAAAATAATTTAAAATTGTATTTTCATATTTAAATACATGTATGCATGTGTGTGTAGTGTATACATTATGCAATTGTCCAAAGTCTAAAGAGGACAGCGGATTCCCGGAAGTTGCAATTACAGGCACAAGCTGCCCAACAAAGGTGCAGGGAACCCATCTCCATCCTCCGGAAGAGCAATACCACTCTCTTAACCACTGAGCCATCTCTCCAGCCCCAGGATAAATAATTTTTGTTAATATAGTTGAAGAAAGCAGAACCTAGAGATTTTCACCCAGAAAAAATTTATCCATTAGATGAGTTTTGCAAACACCCCCACTTCATTTTACATATGGGAAATAATAGACAGTATAAAAGAGGTCAAGAGCTTAAAGACTAGCCTGGGTCCAACCCCTAATACTGGCACTTAACTTCTTGTGCTATGTATGCATTATTTAAATTAAATCTCTCATTTGGAAGACAGTATAACAAAAATAGCTCAAAGAGTTGCGGTAAAAATTTAAAGATGCAATGCTTAGCATGCTCTAATATCTCTTGGGTTTTCTGAACCCCCAAGAGTCCCCTGAAATTATGTGCCACACTGTGTGCACATATTTGGAAACAATAATTCATACTTTCCATTAGAATTTAATGAGGTGCCTAGCCCCAAACACTGAGACGTAGCATGTGGGCTGGTGAGATGGTTCAGCAGGTAAAGGCTTTTGCAGCCAAACAGGTGACCTGAGTTTGATCTCCACAGAGTTAAAGGGAAGAACCAACTCCTCAAGTTGTCCTCTCGCCTCCACGTATGTATCATGGCAAGCATGCATACATGCACACTAAATGTCAAAATACATTTAAGAAACCCTATGCATCATAAAATCATAGGTTTAGGGGGCTTTTTGACAACACCAATTATGGAAGCTGCCACTCAACTACATATTAAAGACAATTAGTGTAGGACAAGTGAAAAGGGGAAAACATAAGTTCAATCACAACAGAACATGCTAGTTTATTACCACTGAAGAGAGAGGTCAAATATTCAAATGAATGGATTACCATACTGGAGAGACATGATGCTTTCTGCCTTTTCCCTCTAGTTTTTTTTTTTTTTTTTTTTTCCTCACAGGATAAAGTCCTTAATATTCCTGTTTCCTTACTGTTCCAATCTGAATGCTTTAAATTCCCCTCACTATATTCTGCTTCCCTCCTTACCTACAATGTCATGTTTGGGGTCAGGAATCGTATTCTCCTTTTCTGTTTATCCCCAACAGTGTGAAATATGGACTGACAGCAAGCCCTGGAGGATGTGGGGCTTTAGAAATGCTCATGATCATCCTGGCTTAATTGACAATACAACTCATCATACGGCTCCAGAATGGTAGAAGGGCATCCTGGAATGTTCTTCTCAGTCTTCATGGGATGGGACAGTTATGTGGTCAGTGTGGAAAGAAAATGGAACTGGGATATTAGAGAAGACACTAACAAGGTAAGAGCTATCTACAACGTATTTATGAAAATGTTCTCTTGGAATGGGTATCATCTGCTTCTCTGAAATGGCTGGTCATTATCAAGTAAGTATACACTTTTTTAATACAGCAAAGACCGTGCTTTTTTATTTTATTCTAGGACCTAAAATACTATATTTTCTCAAAGAAAAATTGGTTAGCCACAGGGAAACTATTTTTCTCACCTAAACCCTGTTCTTAAAATAGATCCTCCTTTTTTTTTTTTTTTTTTTTTTTTAATTAAACACAGAATTTCATGTAGCCCAGGCTGGCCATAAATAGTTCAGGATAACCTGTCAATTTCTCATTCTCCACTCCACTTCCGGAGTGCTGGGATTGCAGTGTGTATGATTGTATCAGGCTAATGACTTGCTTTTATTACACTGACTTGAGGCAAATCTATCTGATGGATCTTAACTTTGGTTTCCTTATTTGGCAAAGTAAAATTATTACCTACCAAAACCATAAATCTGTGAACTGACATTAGAAAATATATCCCTGGGCAGGAGAGATGGCTCAGTGGTAAAGGAGACTCATGTTCAATTCCCAGACCCACATGGTAGCTCACAACTGTCTGTAACTCCGGGGTGTGATCTGACATCCTCACACAAGCATTTTTGCAGGCAAAACACCAATGTACATAAAATAAAAATAAATTATTTTTTATAAAGAAAATATAGCCCAACAGGTCTAACATAGTACCTGATACAAAGCTGATGAGTAATAAATAATAAATGTTGGATATGTTAATTTTTCAATTTGACATTCAAGATTTTAATTTGGTCTAATTCTCTATCAAATCTCCTTATCTCAGCAATAGTTTTCTAAAATCCACATCCATGGTGCCCTCTCTGAAACACAAACTATACTATTTTTATTCTAAAAGGCTGTAATTGCTCCCAATACACTAGCGAAGTTCAAACATGTTAGTAAAAAGTACCCCACGGTGTGGTTTGCATCCCACCTTCACTTCCCATCCTAATAACAGTTCGTTCTTAACTAAACATTACCATGTGCACCTTTCTAGTCTATGACCGTGCTTACCAAGGTGCCTGAAATGAAATAGCCCGTGTAGAATCCTTCATGTAGTGTCTACCTCACTCAGCCACTCTGATCACATAGTCCTCTGATCTGTTTTTTAGTTTGTTTTTATTATATCTTGGGCTGTACTATTACGTTCATCTCTTCCTGGAAATCATGTCAAATCATGCCCTTTGACAGTTTTGATAGCTAATAAGATGCATTTGTTGAACCAAAATACATACCTTTCTAAATATCTACCCTAATCACCTTTTATATATATAATATTCATAATATATTTCAACTAGCAAGACTCTATGTATCTTGTTCTTTGTTAGATCAAACTATCTAGCTTTTGAATAAAACCATGCAGGTTGGCTTTGCTAGCTACTCATTTAGCTAACACAGAAGGGTTACTTCAGCCTAGGAGTTCAAGGCCAGCCTAGGCAACACAGCAATACTATTTAAAAACTAATTACTCTCTCCTTCCTGTTCCATAGACTGAAACAAAATCCTTCTCGTATGAAGTCTTTCCTAATAACTCAGCCCATATTAATGCTTCCTTTATTGCAATTATGAAGCCTTTACTGTTCTCAGCAAAGTGTTTGTTAGTAGAGAACACAAAAGAAAATTCCCGACATCAGATCACACTTTTTCCCATAATAGCTGTATAAGCCTGAGGAAATCACTCAAACTCTTTGAGCCTCAGTTTCCCCATCTATAAAACTGGAACAGCAAAGCTAGACATGATGGTATATACTTGTAATTACAGTACTTGGGAAGTGCAGACAAGAGGACTGAAGCCTGCCTGGGTGAAAAGAAATCTTACCTTCAAACAACAAATAGAAAATCAAATAAAATGGAAATAGCAAGAGCCCTACTTTGTAGTATTATTGTAAAGATTAAAAGAATTGTCATGAGCCTGATGTGGTAGTGCATGTCTTTAATCCCAACACTCAGGGAAGCAGAAGCAGGTGGCTCTCTGTGAGTTCAAGGCCAGCCTGGTATACAAAATAAGTTCCAGGACAGCCAAGGCTACACAGAGAAACACTGTCTCAAACGACCCCCCCCCCACACACACACACAAAATTGTCATGGGTTCAGTGATACAAATCTTTAATATTAGCACAAGGGAGGCAGAGGAAGGTGAACCAGGCCAGGATGGTCTACAAAGAGACCAGGTGGGCCAGCCAGGGGTATACTGTGAGACTGTTTTTGTTTGTCTGTTTTTAATTGTCAAAAGGAGTCAGAATCATGCCTGATACACTGTAAGTACTCAATGCATGAATTATTTATTTGAAAACAAATATACACTTGTTTTGACATTGTGCTGGTTTTAATGATAAATGTCCCTCAGAGGCTCAGGCATTTAAATACCTGGTCTTCAGCTGGTATGGTGAGGGAGGTTTAGCAGACAGACACTGAAGGAAGATACCTTCAGTGTAGGAAGGGCTTTCAGAGTGTACACAGAGTCTCCTCCCATTTCTAGTTTGTTCTCTGTGCTTCATGCTTGTGGTAAAACATGTGATCTCAGCTTCCTGCTCCAACCGCCTGCCTGCCACTTGCTGCTATGCCCTTCCATAACAGATTCTTACCCCGCTGGAACTCTAAGCCCAAATAAACCCTACCTTCTCTAAGATGCTTCTGTTACGGTGTTTTTGTTTGTTTGTTCATTCATTTTGTTTTATCATGGCAACAGAACAGCAATTAACACAGAAATTGGTATGAGAAAGCAGGTTGTCATTGTGATGAACCTGACAATGTTGGGGGCTTTGGAAGAATATGGAAGACTTTGGAAATCTGTACTAAAAAAGTGTCTGAGTGTTGTAAGGGGGGTTTAATGGATCGTTTCAGACAGTAACGCTGTCTCTCAGAGCAAGGCAGTAGGCAGCATTCCTCTGTGCTCCTTGCTTTGTTCCTGTCTCCAAGCCTCTGCCTTGAGTTCCTACCTCAGCTTCCCTTGACAACGCAACAGAAGCTGTAAGCTGAAATAATACCTTTTCTCCCCAAATTATTTTTAGTTATGGTGTTTATCATAGCAACAGGAAAGCAAACTAGGGTAGAAATCTTGAGAATCCTGGTGCTTCTTACTTTATTTCGTATTTATTAAAATTATATGCATTTATATCCAGTTTCCCTGGTCCAGTTATAATTTTTCCTGTTTTTGTTTAATTTTTTAAAATCACTTTATTCATTTATTTGTGTGACGGGGAGCACATGTACATGCACACTTGCACATGTCATGATACACAGGCAAAGGACAACTGTCAGGGATCAGTTTTCTCCTTCCACCGTGTAGATCCTGAGGACTGAACTCAGGTGATTAGGTTTTGAGGCAAGCATTTTTCCCTGCTGAGCCATCTCACCAGCCCTTGTTCCGTTTTTTTAAATGACATCTCATCATATAGACAAAGCTGGCCTCAAACTTGAAATCTTCCTGTCCCAGACTCCAATATGCTAGGAATACAGGAATGAGACATTGTATCTGGCATAGACTAAAAGTTATTTTTAAATTTTTATGATTTCACACACAAACATAATTTGATCATATTCCCCCCTCTTACTCCTGTTTCTGATGCCCTCTCTCTTCTGCTAAATCCTTTCCTCCTCCCAAGGAACCTCTCCTACTTTCATGTCTTGGGGCAGATTCAGGAGTCGGGGGCTGTGCCACTGCACCATGCCTGAGCATGGGTGGGGTTTTTTATTCACGGAAGAGCAACTTAGCACTGGGCACACCACTGTTCACTCCCTGTAACTCTTCAGGGGTGGGTGGGGCCTTCTGACCCCTTCTCCATCCATGCTGGAATGTTTAATGGGCCTAGTCCTGTGCCAGCAGCCACTGCTGCTGTAAGTTCAAGGCACAGTAGCCATGTCATGTCAGGAAAACTGCATTTCACAGCAACCCCACTCCCACCCTGACATGCTCCAGCTCTTCCATTCTTTCTGTTTCTTCTTCTTCAGTGTTCTTTGAGCCTTGGAGAGAGGGTAATATAAATGTCCCATTTAGGGCTGAGCACTTAACACTGGGACTAGAAATTCTTCAAAGGAAATTAATATCACAAAATTTTGTTTAAGAAAAAGTGTGACATACCCTGCCAAATGCAGCAGACAGATTAAAAGCTGTAGTGCATTAAATCGGCTAGAAAAAAAAGTGGGGAATACCCTAGAACTCATTGGTACAGGAGAAAACTTCCTGAACAGAACACCAACAGCACAGGCTCTAAGAGCAACAATCAATAAATGGGACCTCATGAAATTGAAAAGCTTCTGTAAAGCAAAGGACACCATCATCAAAACAAAGCGACTGCCTACAGATTGGGAAAGAATCATCACCAACCCTTTATCTGACAGAGGACTCATATCCAATATATATAAAGAACTAAACAAGCTGAAAAGCAACAAACCAAGTAATCCACTTAGAAAATGGGGAACAGAGCTAAAGAGAGAATTCTCTGCAGAGGAATATCGAATGGCAGAGAAGCACTTAAAGAAATGCTCAACCTCATTAGCCATTAGGGAAATGCAAATCAAAACAACCCTGAGATTTCACCTTACACCCATCAGAATGGCCAAGATGAAAAACTCAAGGGACAACACATGCTGGAGAGGTTGTGGAGAAAGGGGAACCCTTCTCCACTGCTGGTGGGAATGTAAACTGGTACAACCACTCTGGAAATCAATCTGGCGCTTTCTCAGACAACTAGGAATAGCGCTTCCTCAAGATCCAGCCATACCACTCCTAGGCATATACCCAAAAGAGGCGCAAGTACACAACAAGGACATTTGTTCAACCATGTTTGTAGCAGCTTTATTTGTAATAGCCAGAAGCTGGAAACAACCCAGATGCCCCTCAACTGAAGAATGGATGCAGAAACTGTGGTACATCTATACAATGGAGTATTACTCAGCAATGAAAATTAAGGAAATCATGAAATTTGCAGGTAAATGGTGGGACCTGGAAAGGATCATCCTGAGTGAGTTGACCCAGAAGCAAAAAGACACTCACGGTATATACTCACTCATATAAACATACAATATACAATAAACCCACTAAAAGCTGTACATCTAAAGAAACTAAGCAAAAGAGAGGACCCTAACTAAAATGTTCAATCCCCATCCTGAAAGGCAAAGAGGATGGACATCAGAAGAAAACGTAAATAGGAAACAACCTCGGAACCCGCTACAGAGGGCCTCTGAAAGCCAGAAGAAAACAGGAAACAACCTTGAAACCTGCCACAGAGGGCCTCTGAAAGCTTATGCAGTATAGACTGTCAAAGCAGATGCTGAGCCTGATGGCCAACTGATGGGCAGAGTGAATGGAATTTTATGTAAGAAGTGGGAAATAGTAAGAGCTGGAGGGAACGGGAACTCCACAAGCAGAGCAACAGAACAAGATAATTTGAACACAGGGAACTTCCCAGAGACTCATACTCCAACCAAGGACTATTTGTGGAGATGACCTGGAACCCCTGCACAGGTGTAGCCCATGGCAGTTCAGTGTCCAAGTGGGTTCCATAGTAATGGGAAGAGGGACTGCCTCTGACATAATCTGATTGGCCTGCTCGTTGATCACTTCCCCCTGAGGGGGGAGCAGCCTTACCAGGCCACAGTAGAGGACAATGCAGCCACTTTTGATGAGAACTGATAGACTAAGATCAGAAAGAAGGAGAGGAGGACCTTCCCTATCAGTGGACTTGGGGAGTGGCATGCATGCAGAAAGGGGAGGGAGGGTGGGATCGGCAGGGGAGGAGGGAGGGGCTCATGGAGGGATACAAAATGAATAAAGTGTAATTAATAAAATAAAAAAAAAAGTACAAAAAAAAAAAAAAAAAAAAAAAAAA
>NW_026585691.1:11721263-11754679 GCF_907164565.1 Psammomys obesus | reverse complement strand
AAAAAAAAAAAAAAAAAAAAAAAAAAAAAAAAAAAAAAAAAAAAAAGCTGTAGTGCAGAGACAGAATTGGTGGTAAGGTCTTCTGCTGGCTAGCAAACACTTCAAATGTATTAGCTTCTTAGTAAGTATTTCCCACATAATTAAGTTTCGGCAAATATAAAATCTTAGACTGGTACTTAATGACTAGGAAATAAGTGCAGTGCTGTCCCAAACATAAAATATGAATATACACACACAACTTTAGGATTAAAATTAGATATTAAGGCAAATTTGATAATCATAATAAATGTATAAGCTAAAACTATGGAGTTTTAAAGCATGTCCTATTCTCATGGGCCTCAGTGTAGGGTAGAAAAATTATCATTTTTATCAAAATAGTAAATACCAATATTAGATTAACTCAAAATTAACGTTATAATTGGGATTAAACAAATCATAGTAAAATTCTTTCACCCTCCTTCACTTTAAGCTAAATACAAGAAATGAATGAGACGTTCTCACCTTCCCTTCCTCCAGGCGAAGCAGGAGCACCTTATCTCCAGGCTTATAATCTCTGAGCAACTCTGCTGACTTCCACACTTCTTCGGGATCAGGTATCCAAACCCTGGCAAACTAGACAACAAAAGCAAAGAAATTTAAGCTGGCAAATCAAACACTTAACAATCATATGTAAAACATATCATACCATAACTTTACTTATAGTTAATTTACTAACAAGGCATCTTAAACCAGCTATGGTGGTGCATGTCTATAATCCCAGTACTAGAAGGGGAAAAAAGAATGAGAAATTCAAGGTCAATCTCAGCTACATAGTAAGAGGCCAGCCTGGGACCCTATTTCAAACAAAATAAAACAAAACAGCAGCAACAAAAGGGGCTCTGGGCTATACAAAATTTGTTTGTTGTTTGTGTCTGCGAGACAGCATTTTACTGCACAGCCGAGGCTGTACAATGCAGCCCTTGACCTCACAACCCTCCTGCTTAGGCCTCCTGAGTATTGTGATTACAGGTATACACCACTCCTGCATGACATTTACTTTTAAAATTAGAATAGAAAAGTGGGTTAGCCCCAGTATCACCACCATTCCCAAATTACATAAATAATATGCTCTGAAAAAAATAACTAAAATTAAAACCCGACTTTGCTTTATATAGTAACTGTAATTTGGGGTAAAAATTTACATATTTTCAAAGTTCTAGAGTGGTAATTTAACAGCAAAGCTATCTCTTTATAGTGGCATTTGTGATCAAAATCTTTCATGTGGTTTCATCAGCTGCAAAGCCTTGGTGACTTCCTAGACACCCTTCAGGAAACATTCTGGTGGAGAGGTGAAAAATAAGCTTGTGGCCTGAAGCCACAGATGACTTACAGACTGCATAGCTAAAATTTTCTGTGAGAAAAGAGTTTTGTTGCTAATTTTAAAAGTTGAAGAAAAATTGTTATTTAAGTTTTTGTTTTGTTTCTCTGTGCAGCATTAACTGTCCTGAACTTGCTTTGTAGACCAGGCTGGTCTTGAGCTCACACCAATCTGCCTGCCTCTGCCTCCCAGAGTGCTGAGATTACAGGCATGTGTTACTGTGCTTTGTTATTTAAAGTTTGAACACATTCTTTTATGGAGATTAATGGAAAATGGTACTTGACTAGCCACATATTTGGCTCGAGTGGTCCCAATACCATGAGAATGCGTGATAATCACCACAAAGTCCTAAAACTATTGCCTCAACTAGTTGCTCTCTGTATCTAAGCTAGATAGGGAGTTTTGAGAAAAAGTAAAAGAATATATTAATGTGCATAAATATTACTAACACCCTAAGGAAACAATATGCGATATCTGCTTGGACTCTCCAAGAAGGAATCACCCTTTAAGATGTGAATACAGGGCTGGTGAATGGCATAGCAGGTAAGGTGCCTGGCATGAAGCCTGAGTGCAGTTCCTGGAACCTACATGGTACAAGGAGAGAAATGATTCCTGCAAGTTGCCCTGAGTTCCACTTGGCATGAACTTCCCCTGACCCCCAACACATACACACACACACACACACACACACACACACACACACACACACTTGCACACACGCACGCATGCACGTGCTTACGCATTCATACATACCTGCACACATGCATGCACACATAAAGTGTAAATAAGTAAATGAATAAACAAATGAAGAGTCTTACATTCTAATGTTCGGTTTCATATTGTAGGACAAGCTAGATCCAGGGGGCTAAGGGGACATACTGTATTGTGCTAGACTATATCTCGTCTCTGACCTACACTTACATTCTCATTTCCCGTCAAATCATCTCCAGGTCAACTCTTCCTCCCTCTCTACCTCTTATTCTCCTTCTCTGTCCTTCCTTCCTTCCTGGCAATGATGGCAGTGCTGACAACTGAACCAATGATAAGCAGACACTATCACTGAATTTAGAGCCTTAGTCCCCAATCCCCTTTTTAAGTTGGAAGCAGAGTCTCACTAAGATGGTCTTAACTGGCTATATAGACCAGGCAGACCTTGAACTTATGGTCCCTCTGCTGCAACTAACCAAGCATTTAGAATACAGGTGTGCACCACCATGCTCAGCTAGACTTGAGTCATGTATGTGTTTACGTGTACATGCATGTATGTGTAAGTGTGTAAATCAAGATATGATCTTCCTCTATTGCTTTCCATCTTTTGTTTGGAGACATGGTCTCGAGCTGATCCTGGAACTCACCAATTCATCAAAAATAAATGACCAACAAGCTCTAGGGAATTGTTTGACTCTGCCTCCCTTGAGCTAGGATTACAGGCATGTGCTAAAGGCCTAGATTTTTATGTAGGTGCTGGAGATCTGAACCCAGGGCCTTATGCTTGCATGACAAGCACTTCACCAACTCCCTGGCCCTGGGTTTCATTATTTATAGAGACCCAGATGTACTGTACTTGGGCTTGAATTGAAATGACATCTGGATTTAGCTGTACAAGCAGAGATTTCAGAGCAGCAGTGATGTAATGATATTCTACGTACTGGCCACAGTTCTGCAAACCTGTAATGACAACAATCCCTAGTAAAAGAGAGATGTAAATGATTTAGCAATACATTTAAAGGTGGGGCAATGAGAATTAAAAGGTAGTGAGTGGGTGACTGAATGCAGAGATCTGAGACTGCTTAAAGGAAATATCTGTGGGCAGTAAAATATTTCAGCCCGCACCTGCACAAGACATTACATTAACCTTGGTACTGACAGATTTCTCAACCTCCCTTTTAGGACACTGCTCTGACAGGATGCAGACCTTTCCAAACAACCATATCGTATGGCTGTTGGTGTTTGGGAAGCTAGCTGTAGTGGAATACTCAGGTAACCTGAGTGCTTGAGAGACTAAGGAAGGAGGACAGATGCAAGTTTAAGGCTATCTTGAACTACATGGTGAATTTCAGGCTAGTGAGGACAACATAAAAATGTCTCAAAAGCAGGGCATGGTGGCACATGCCTTTGATCCCAGTGCTCAGAGAGGCAGAGACAGGCAGATCTCTGTAAGTTCGAGGCCAGCCTGGACTACAAAGTTCCAGGACAGTCAGGATGTGACACAGAGAAACCTTGTCCCAGGGAAAAAAAAAAAAAAAATCTGTTTTAAGAAAGGAAGGAAGTCTCATCAGGACTGCTTAAATCCTTTTCCTCTGCGGCCTGGCAAGGTTGCATCGCGAGGGGTAGGTGATCAAAGAACAGGCAACACAGACAGCCCCTGCTCCCCTTACTCAGGAACCCATGTGGAGACTGAACTGCCTATTGGGTACATCTGAGCAGAGAGTCTAGGACCTCTCAGATGGCAGGGGAGGAGGACTCCCCCTTTCAGTAGACTAGGGGAAGGGAATGGGGAGGAAAGGGAGGGAGGGTGGGACCAGGAAGAGATGTAAAAATAAAAATAATTTTTATTTTTACAATTTATTCATTTAATTAGAATATTAGATATAGAATAAATAGAATAATTAGAATAATATTCTAATTAGAATATTCTAATTAGAATTAGAATATTAAATGAATAAATTGTAAAAATAAAAATTAAGTTTGAAAGAATTGAGAAAAAAGGAAGGAAGTGGCTCGGTCTCTGTGAGCCCCTGTGGGCCCAGGTTACTTTATTCTGTAGGTCTACTTGTGGTGCCCTTGACCCCTTCAGCTCCCTCTCTCCGTCCCCCAACTCTTCCACAAAATTCCCTGAGTGCAGCCTACTGTTTGGCTGTAGGTCTAGGCATCTGTGTCCATCAGCTGTTGGATGAAGCCTCTCAGAAGACAGTTATGCTAGGCTCCTGTCTGTAGGTACAGCAGAGTATTATTAATAGTGATAAGGTTGGCTCTCTCCCATGGGGTGGGTCTCAAGTGGGGCCAGTCATTGATTTGCCAGTCCCTCAATCTCTGCTCCATCCTACTCCCTACACTTCTTTAAGGCAACACAAATTTCAGGTCAAAGGCTTTATGGAGGGGCTGGTGTTCCCCTCCCTCCACTGGAAGTCCCACCTAGCTACAGGAGGTGTTGACTGCAGGCTTCTTAATACCCACTGCTAGAAGTCTCAGCTAGGGTCACCCCCACAGACTCCCAGGAACCTCCCCTGTCCTAGAGATGACTCCCCCACTGATTTCTATTCTCTCTCCCCGTCTTCCCCTCCTGCTCTCCTACACCTGAGAGGGTAGGAGACCCCCCATACCTTCCCCACCCTCTCTTCCACCCAGTTCCCTCCCTCCAACTACTTCAGATGTCTGTTTTGTTTCCTCTTCTGAGTGAGATTTAAGCATCCTCCCTTGGGTCCTTCTTGGCTTCTTTGGGTCTATGGATTATAGCATGGTTATCCTGTACTTCAAGGCTAATATGCACTTATAAGTGAGAATATACCATGTTTGTCTTTCTGGGTCTGGGTTATCTTTTCTAGTTCTATCCATTTGCCTGAAAATTCCATGATTTCTTTGTTTTTAATAGCTGAGTAGTATTCCACTGTATAAATGTACAACATTTTCTTTATCTATTCTTCAGTTGTGGGACATCTGTGTTGTTTCCAAGCCCCAATCAAAGTGCAAACTTGGCTGGACCTAGACCCCCGATACATACGTAGCAAATGTGCAGCTTGGTCAACATGTGGGTCCCCTAACAATGGGTGTAGGGGTTGTCTCTGACTCTGTTGCCAGCCTCTGGATTACTTTCTCCTAGCTGGGCTGCCTTGTCAGACCTCAGTGAGAGAGGATGCGCTTAGTCCTTCTAGGACTTGAGGTACCAGGGTGGGTTGGTACCCCTTTGGGGCCTCCACTTCTCTGAGAAAAAAGAGAGGAGGGAATGGGGGTGGTGCATGAGGTTGGGACTGAAAGGAGTAGAGGGAGGCAGCTGAGATCAGGCTGTAAAGTGATTAGAGAAAGGAAGGAAGGAAGGAAGGGAGGGAGGAGGGAGGGAGGAGGAGGAAGGAAGGAAGGAAGGAAGGAAGGAAGGAAGGAAGGAAGGAAGGAAGGAAGGAAGGAAGGAAGGAAGGAAGGAAAAGAATAAAGGCAGGCAGACAGGCAGGCCACAAAAACAACTCAGTATATTCTATATAGCTTAAAACTCATCTAATTTTTCACTTTTCTTGTATGATTAAAGAATAATAAAAATTTTAATGTGAACAATTTACAAAGAAAAGAGTACTGAAATTTTTAGTATGATACTATGATAGTAAAACATTATTATATTATTAGAATTATAGGTTCTAATCCAGCTACCATACTTGCCTTAGCATTTATTTATGGCAACTCTAAAATAGGGATTACAGTAACATCAGTCTCTGCCTTAAAGATTATACACACAGACACTTTGTAAAAGTATAATAAAAAGTATTAACAATATATCAGTACAGGTAAGGTTGTTAATGTTTTCTCCACAGGAAGTGATTTCTAATGTCAGATATAAAATTTTTTTACTTAAACTTGTTTTATAACTTTTTCTCTGGTACACAGTCAATAAACCGAAAAATATAATTAAAATCGCTAATTCAACAGGTGTTTCTCTGTAGCTGCTCTGCGGTAGTTTGAAAGAATAACCCCCAGAGGCACTTCTGTTTGAACACTTGGTTCCCAGTTGGTGGAACAGGTTGGGAAGGGTAGGAGATGTGGCCTCGTTGAGGAGGTGTGTCACTAAAGGTGGACTCTGCGGTTTCAAAAGATGTATGCCACTCCAGTGTGCTGCACTTGCTGCACTAGGCTTGTGGATTAAGATGGGAGCTTAGACGCTGTTCCAGCTGCCTTCCACCATGCTTTCATTCCTCCATCGTAGACTCTAACCTCTGGAACCCAGTTAACCTTCTTCATAAGATGTTGTGGGTCATGGTGTTCCATCATAGCAATAGAAAAGTATCTACTATATGCTATACCTCTTACTTTACAAAGTTAATATTTTTGCGATTTTCTCTGAAAGGATCTACTAGTACCAGAAAAGAAACATAAACATATAACATCAAAGTCATAAAATGGTCTACTACCTTGACTGATGAAAACACAGAAAACTTAAGCAAACCAGGAAAGCTTGTAGAGGAATGACTGGCCTTGCCTAGCTAGTAGGAGATTTTAAAGAAGCACCATTGTGTTAGCAGCTTAGATTTCCACCATGCTTTGCAATGAGTACTTGTCAAAAGCTGTGCCTCCCAAAGCGTGGTATTAACACATTCCGACAAGTAGATGGCTAATGCCCTCACCTACACCTGAGGCAAGATATTCAGACAAGCTTCTCTGATAATCAGCTTCTCTTACCATACTGCTACCTCTTAGGAAAGAGTCCAAGGAGAAAGAAAAACAGCTACGAATCCTGTATATTCACACTACAACCTCTTTGTGCTTCTCCATAGTAGTTAGAACCAAACCTTCATTCTAACATGCCTCTGTTACTGCTCACACTACCTTCCACTCCTTTTCCAGGAGCCAATGCAAATGTACATGAAAACCCCAAAGAACAGCACTACACTCATCCAGTTACATCCAGCACATGGGCCAAGAGAAACAAGGCCTCTAGATCTCTAGCAGGGAGAACCCAGCAGCCACTAGAAACAGAGCAGACAGCTGCTATGGATCAATCTACCTTCGATATTAGACTATATAATCCTTCAATGCCATTGTCAAATCCCTTCAAGGTTGACTAAGGTCCTTAAGCCACCTGGTGGGCAGAACACATTGATTTTATTTAAGATCAAAGGACAAGAGATAAAAAGGCTGGGATGAGAGGTGGGGAAAGTAACTCTGAAGGTTTAACTCAGGGTTCTCCCTGGAGCCACATTAGGGTGTAAGGCCACAAAGTGTGTTTGAGATGGAACATGAGTCAAGTACTTAAAGTAGAGAGATTCATAAAGTGGTAAGCAGGAAAGAAAACAATGAAAGGAACTGGTAGGAGAGGAAAAACAAGGGTTTAGGATTTGAGATACACACTATGAATGAAGCAAAATAAGAATTAAAAAGTCCAGAACAAATCTGTATTAGATGAAGGAATGAAAAAAAGCTTAAAATAGGTCAAAATAAAATATAGATTCTAGAAGTTTAGTTCAGTGGTAGAGTACTTGCCTAGCATGCATATTCAATCCCCAGCACTGTAAAATAAATAAAGGTATTTAAAAAAATTTTTTTAATGCAAACACATCAGAATTGTGATAACTGGATTCACTTGAAATAAGAACTAAGGTTGAAATAAGAAATGGGATTAAGTCTAACCAGGCCTCAGAGGAAGACAATGCAGCCAGTCCTGATGAGACCTGATAGGCTAGGGTCAGAGGGAAGGGGAGGAGGTCCTCCCCTATCAGTGGACTTGGAAGGGGCATGGGAGGTGAAGAGAGAGGGAGGGTGGGATTAGGAGGGAATGAGGGAGGAGCTACAGCTGGGATATAAAGTGAATAAACTATAATTAACATAAACAAACAAATAAATAAATAAAAAGCAAGAAAAAGTTCAGGAGGTAAGCAAAAGGGAAAAAAAGAAATGAGATTAAGAATAAAATAAGATAGGTTAAACTTTGTAATTCACAAAATCTGAGGAAATAATGTTAGCACAGATTTAAGTTGTATAATGTAGCTTGCAAGGAAAATAAAAGGCACCCGTAATTTTCACAATGCAACTTAATTGGCCTGCCTGGCGGTGATGAGGTAATTCTGAGAGTGTAATGGAAGCACACTGGAAAGGCGGGTTCCGGGGCCATGCCTCCCTGGTATGCACTACAGAAGGGCAGCAGACTACGCTACCACATGCAGCATAACCCTGGCACCTTCCAGGAAAGTGCATCTCTCCTGCTTAAGGACGCCCCAGTCATCCTTTTGTTTCCTGCCACAAGGACAATACTGAAGAGATCCTTGATTAGTGCAAATGACTCACTGAAATTGTGCTCACTTGCATTTTGTCAGTCAAGGAAGCCTGAAGGAGGGACACCAAAAGCAGCTGTGTTTCTGATGCCTCAGACATTCAGGAACAAAGCCAACAGCATTAGCAAGAACCAGCCAACCCTTGAAACCCAACAAACCTGACCCATATGATCCTCTTTCCCCTTAAGTTCCTTCATGTGCAAATCTGTTCACTTAGTATTTGAACATCTTTCCCACATTCCATATTAAATCATTAGCACCTAAATAATTCAACTTCTGTTGGTGCATTCATTCATTGTCAATGTTTGCAAAATGATTTTGTATCATTTCAAAAAAACGTTGTGTGTGTTTGTGTGTCCATGTCCCTCTGAGCCATGAGCTGAAGAAAGAATCATCACCAGAGGCTCCTCCTTTGAACCTGACACATTAATGACATTCTACATGGCTACTCACAATTATAGAATGTCTGGGGTGAACTATTCAAGAGCTATTACTCTAAAATGTACATAATGGGCTCTATAAGTAAGGAAGAAAACATTAAAGAAACTAAAAAATCTTGAACAATGTTAAACTATTTAATTTTAAAACTTTATGAGATAGTCCATACATATAAAAGAAGATTAATGTACATACACATATATGTTAAACAAAGAGTGATTCAATAAATTCTCAAAGGGCTATCACCTAGGCCCAGAAACAGAATATCAGTAATTGTTCTAACCCCCTTAACAGAATAGCTTCTTCATCACTTAACCCCACTCCCGTATTACCCCACTCTTCTCAAAGTCATGTCCCAGTCAGGGTTTTCTGTACCCTGTAGGGCCATGCTGTCACATGTCTATGCCTTTGCTTTAGCTGTCTCCTCCATCTGGATCACCATTCCTCTATTTCCAACAAGTAGAACATCATTGTCCCTTCCACCTGTCTGTCCTCAATGCCACCTTCTCCAAGAACCCCTACTTCCCTCTCAATGTCTCCTGTATCTCTGACAGCCTATCAGGTTCCTATCCCACTACTTGATGACTTATCCGCTGTAGAGACTGTGAGCTCCTTGAAAGGAGCGCTGTCTTTTTCACATTTGTCTCTCTAGAACTTTTACACAAGGCCTGCCCTTAATAATCTTTCATGAGCTCTGGTCATATGACTGTTCTTGGCCTCAGATGATAAACTCCATGGGGGTGCACTAAACGAATTTCCCAACGCTCTCTGAAATAGAGAAAGGTGCCCGGAGTGTGGGACCATGGAGGACATGTCAGAATGCCAAGAGAAAGAAGAGCCTAGCCTGTATGAGGAGAGATCTGGCTCCACCCTGACTCTACCACAAAGTCCTCACTGAAACGGCAGAGAAATGTACTTCTACCCCCTATGCTCACCACCTTCTACAGCAGCAGAGGAGGAGAGCAGATGGGAATGAGGGAAAGCCCGCAGTCTAAAACAGGGCAAGGAGCCATACTAAAATGGAAAGAAAGGGGCACAGACTGGGCTAGGGTGTGGTAATACGTGCATTTGGTGTAGAGTTAAAAGTAAGAACGGAAGTGTTCAGTGCCCATCACATCTAGGTAGAAATGATGATGAACTAAGCAGCAACAACCAACTCTGTCTAATGGAATTTATCACAAATCTATAAGCAATAAAGCTGTAATTCGTGAGCATTTTCTGTGTGCCCAGGGATCTCACATGAATAACTTTACCCAAATCATTACAATAGTCCCATTATTAACCCATTTTAACACATACTGAGACAGACCATAAATGTGGTAAAATGGTGTTCAAATGTGTCTACACTAAGAGGTACACGTTCTCGCCACTCCAGATGTACCTCTTGTTTAAAAAAGACAGAGATTAATTTCATCTCCCCAAATTGTTCTTGTTAGCACCATCCATGTGCCTGGGTAGAATTTAGTAATATTTCACCCAAAATAATGTGTTAGAACCACACCAGTCAGCATGACATCCTTCTTGCAGTGCTCCGGCTAGCCAGGACCTCAGGGTGCGGCTCTGCCAGGGAGGAACGGCATCAGTGAGAAGAGAGCTGATGTTTAGTTAAGGACTAAAACATAACAAATGAATAATTTCTGATTCATGAGCTTCTCTAAATGAACAAAATGATAGGGATAATTTAAGATTTTTTTTTATAATTCTTAAAATTATATCACTGGTACAATAAAATGTGCTTAGTTTAAAAATAAGTCAGGTTTTTGGGATTAATGTGAGGGAGGATCATCTGATTGCGTGGGTGATACTTTCAGCTCCCTGTAAACCCAGCTACAGATCTTGACCCTACATAAGGCTAAGTTCAGAGATCCATCAAGCAGGAGGGCCTGATGATAAAGGCAGTTTTCTGTGTCACCCAGCAATAAAGTACCCTACAAAGAAGAAGGAAGAAGAAGGAGGAGGAGGAGGAGGAGGAGGAGGAGGAGGAGGAGGAGGAGGAGGAGGAGGGGAAGGAGAAGGAGAAGGAGAAGGAAAAAAGAAGAGGAGGAGGAAGAGGAAGAAGAGGAGCAGGGGGTTACGTAAGTTGACAGAGCACTTGCATAGCATGCAGGAAGCCTGGGTTTGAATCAAAAGCACCTATAAATGGAATACAATAGTAACACAAGTATTGGTGGATGCAACAGTCCAGAAGTGCAAGGCCATCCTCCATTTTACAGTGAGTTTGAAGCCAATCAGCCTGTGCTACATGTGACCCTGTTTCAAACACACACTCTCACACACACACGAACCAAAATTCAAATCAACTTCTGATAAGCATTAAAATTGTAATTCTTTAAATTTATAAGAAAAATTAGTTTTTTTAAAAATTCATACTAAGGGAGCAAAAGTTAGATGATTTTATTTCTCTATAATTTTAGTTTTAGATGGGAAAGGTTTGGAATGGATATTTTTAGGCATTGAGGTTCTTTTACTATTCCTAAAAATATTATATTTAAAACTACATCTCACTTTGTAAGAATATCTTTAATATACACATCAAGAAAAATCATTTGTATCTACAAATTAGTCATTGGTCTTTAAAGATATAAAATTCTTAATAAATAAATTAATCAACAGTAGAATTGAATTACAACAAATAAAGCAATCATGCTGTTCATGTTCATTGCGAAGCTTTGATCAGAACAGCAAAAGTTCTGTACTAAAGTCTTACCACATGCTGCATGACTGCTGTTATTAAAGAAATCCCTTGTTCAACAAAAAAGCCTGGGAGAGTTAGCCAAAGTCATTTAACAAACAACAGAATCATGTTCAAACTCAGGATGAGCTCAGGCTTCACAGTGCTTAGGATACAACAAAGCAATCTCAATGAGCTGCTTTCTCCTAAGAACAAAGCCATCCAGTTAAGAAATGAAGTCACACCTTCCTATCATTTAGCTTAGAGAAAAGTATATAATGGGGGTCTCATGTATAGGTCTCAAGACAGAGATGTTTTCCTCCCATTTAGGCTATCACCATATAAACAAACCAGAAATGAAAGAAGTCATGGGCAGCCTTTAAAATGTTTTACATAAAATACTCTATATGTTGAATTTTAAGGAATTGTGGAGTTAAAATTCACGTATATGAGGCAATGTGCTTAAGATAGTCAAATCTGATGAATAACAGGCAGGCACTGGATGCAGTTCCCGTCTGTGTATAACAAGTAGCTCCCTGTTTGCAGGCTTGAGGACAGACTCTAGGCTGAGATCAGGGTTACTAAGCTCAGAGCATGTTCCACGATAGCTCTTAAGACATAGAGCCAGACAGGAGAAAACTTCCTGAACAGAACACCAACAGCACAGGCTCTAAGAGCAACAATCAATATTGGGACCTCACGAAACTGAAAAGCTTCTGTAAAGCAAAGGACACTGTTGTCAGAACAAAACGACGGCCTACAGACTGGGAAAGGATCTTCACCAATCCTATATCTGACAGAGGGCTAATACCCAGAACATATAAAGAACTCAAGAAGTTAAACAGCAACAAATCAAGTAATCCAATTTAAAAATGGAGTAAAGAGCTAAACAGAGAATTCTCCATAGAGGAATATCGGATAGCAGAGAAACACTTAAAGAAATGCTCCATGTCCTTAGTCATCAGGGAAATGCAAATCAAAATGACCCTGAGATTTCACCTTACACTCATCAGATGGCCAAGATCAAAAACACAAATGACAACACATGCTGGAGAGGATGTGGAGAAAGGGGAACCCTCCTCCATTGCTGGTGGGAAAGTACACTTGTACAATCACTTTGGAAATCAATCTGGCGCTTTCTCAGACAATCATGGAATAGTGCTACCTCAAGATCCAGCTATACCACTGGTAGGCATAAATCCAAAATATGCTCAAGTATACAACAAGGACATTTGCTCAACCATGTTCGTAGCAGCTTTCCAGAAGCTGGAAACAAACCAGATGTCCCTCGATGGAAGAATGTATGCAGAAATTGTGGTACATTTACACAATGGAATACTACTCAGCAATTAAAAACAAGAAAATCATGCAAATGGTGGAAACTAGAAAAAATCATCCTGAGTGAGGTATCCCAGAAGCAGAAAGACACACATGGTATATACTCACTTATAAGTGGATATTAGACATATAATATAAGATAATCATGCTAAAATCTGTACACCTAAAGAAGCTAATCAACAACTGAGTAAGAGGTTCAATCCTCACTCAGAAAGGCAAATGGGATGGACATCAGAAGAGGGAGAAAACAGTAAACAGGACAGGAGCCTATCAGAGGGCCTCTGAAAGACTCTACCTGCAGGGTAACAAAGCTGAGACTCATAAACAAACTTTGGGCAGAGTGCAGGAAATCTTGTGAAAGAAGAGGGAGATAGAAAGACCTGGAGGGGACAGGAGCTCCACAAAGAGAACAACAACAAAATCTAGGCCCAGGGGTTTTTTCTGAAACTGATACTCCAACCAAGGACCATGCATGGAGATAACCTAGAACCCTGCACAGATATAGCCCATGGCAGCTCAGTGTCCAAGAGGGTTCCCTTGTAAGGGAAACAGGGGCTGTCTCTGACATAAACTCAGTGACTGCCTCTTTGATTACCTCCTCTGAGGGGGAGGGGGCAGGCTTACCAGGCCACAGAGGAAGACAATGCAGCCAGTCCTGATGAGACCTGATAGACTAGGGGCAGATGGAAGGGGAGAAGGACCTCCCCTATCAGTGGACTGGGGGAGGGGGGAAGCAGAGGCAGATGGATCTCTATGAGTTCGAGGCCAGACTGGTCTGCAGAGTGAGCTTTAGGACAGTGAACACAGAGAAGCCCTGTATTAAGAAAAGCAAAACAAAACAGAACAAAAGAAACCAGGATGCTGTTTAGACTGCATTGTTTTTGTTCTTACATAGTTCTAATATATCTTCCCCACTCTCAGCTTAAATTTCTCTCTAGCTCAGATCTTTCAATTGAACTCCAGACTCCAGGCTCGCAAAACTGTTCATATCTCTGCTTGCGGCATCTTAACTTTAACAAGCACAACAACTGAGCAGCTCTCCCATCTCCATTTAAGTACGACCTTCCTGTAGCACCCTCTAAGTAACAGAAGGGCGCCTCCACCAGCAAGCTACTTGCTCTTGGAGGAAACTAGTCCTTAGTACTGCCTTCACTTTTGCCCCTTTGTCAATCAAGACCCACCACTGATATTCAGCTAGACTTAGCAGCCCCCTTGCATGTTCACAGTTAGTACTCTATTCCTAGCCATTACCTTGTCTGGAACTGGGAAAAAACAAAACAAAACAAACAAAAACTTTCCATCAAGCTTTCTCTCCTCGTTCTCTGTTAAGCACCCAAAGTGATCTTTTTGAAATGGAAAAATCTGACTGTCTCACCCTTGCTTAAAACCCTTTATAAATATATAAAAATATTCACATATGCCCCTGGAGCCTTAGTTGGTACCTGCCTTTTGACTGTTTCAGAAAAAAACAGCCTCATCACATGCTCACCCATTGCTTAGGTCCCCTCTAACAGCCCAACCAAGAACTATTTGCATTGGTTTCCTTTAGCTGCTTGAGTGCCCATGGTACCTCAAGCTCTGAGACTTGTTCTCTGGCTCTAGCTTGCTCTGAAGCCCCTGGTTTGAGGTTTGATTGGTTTTTCATTATCCTTCAGACCTCAGGCTCAAATAGCTGTCACTTAAGATATTCCCTGATCTTCATACCTAAATAAAGCCTTAAAGTTGCATTATTTCACATAACTCTTTACTTCACTGTAAACACTGTGAAATCAGAAACTGAAATCTATTTTTGCTGAAAACTGATACGCTGAGCTATAATGGGTGCTTCTGTGTCAAGGAATGTTTTATTCACCACACCAAAGGCATTATAAATCATCAGATGCATTCCCACTGTGAAAACATAATGTGCATTTGAGATAGCAGATCACTATGTGCGTGGATCTCAGTTTATCTCTGACCCCGTGACTTGACTGTATGTCTCTTTGTTTCTCTCTTCTGTTCTGTTGTTGAAATCAAGGCTCACATATCCTAGGCTGACTTTGAATTTGCTATGTACCTTAGAATGACCTTGAACTTCTGTTCTTCCTGCCTCTACTTTCCAATTTCTGGGCTTATAGGTATATGCTACCATATGAAGTTTTTAATAGTTACTTTAAAATTAAAAGCAGAAATAACATTATATAAAAGTTATAAAATTCTGACTCAGCAATTGCCAAAATCTGAAGCGTGTGCTTTGCTTCCCCAAACTGTGATAGTCTTTACATGTTAAAAGAAGTAGTTAAACTGATAAAGATACCTGAGCTGAATGGGACGAATGGACAGGACAATGAGGACGCAATGAGAAAAATCAAAGTCAGCTGCCGGCCTATTTTAGGTTGTAAAACTTTCATATTCATGAACTGAAGACATCTGTTCTTGAGCGAGTTACACTGATTGTAAATGATAAGAGTCTCTGAAAGAGAAATGCAGCACAAGCAAGCAGAGGCTCTGAAAGAACGTGTGCCTCAGCTTTTCCCCCAGACAGCAAGCCAACATCCTGGCAGCAACTGGAACACACTCAGGGGGAGGTGATCAAAGAGCAGGCCAATCAGATTATGTCAGAGGCAGTCCCTCATCCCATACAATTCTTATGCTCATAGCAAAGCAAGGACTTACTGACTGAGCCATCTCCTCCAACACTTTATAACTAAGATGACTGGCTACCCACTATGTAAAAAGCACTTACTTTTACTTGACTTATAATTACTTCCCTGATGCTTCAGAAGATGCCCTTGGATTCCGATTTCTAGAGTGATTAAATTCATGCTGCTTTCTTCGGATACTTCATACTTTCCTACATTTCTATCAGGTAGAAAGTTCTGCTTTCTTTTTTTTAAGTTGATAAGTCTAGTTTTGCTTTGTTTTGTTTTGTTTTGTTTTGTTTTTTCTGAGGCAGAGTTTCTCTGTGTAGCTTTGGCGGTCCTGGACTTGCTTTGTAGACCATACTGGCCTTGAACTCGCATCTGCCTGTACCTCCCCGAGTGCTGGGATTACAAGCATGTGCCACCACACCCAGCTCAGTCTATTTTTGACAGTGCCTCACACCATCTTATTCATTCTAAAATATTAATTTTCTTTCAAGACAATGCAATTCAACAGTTTATTCTATAAACAGGTAAGGTTAAGAATGTGGGCTTTGAAGTCAGATGAGCCTGTGGTTCCTATACCTTCCAACTACATAATCTTAAATGCTATCCAACGTTCTTTGCACAGTGCCTTCATTCATAAAACCAGGTAGTAAGGCTGGCATGTTAGCTCATGCCTACAGTTCCAACATATAGGAGACTGAGATAAGAGAATGATGAGTTTCAGGCTGCAAATGGCTACACAGTAAGTTCCAGGCATGCTTGAGCTACATAACAAGACCCTGCCTAAAAATAAAACTAAACAAACAAAAAGACAAACCCCAGTTAGGAGACACCTACCTCCAAGAGTTGCTACATAGGGAAGTGAGGTAAAGATCACCATATTACGCATGCTATGGCCTACCTCACTCCACCCAGATTTAAGAACCTCGTTGTGTGCCTCTTCAGTGCAATTTGCTCACTCTATTCTACAATGGACTTACTGACTCATCTTCTCCCTCTGTGTTTAAAGCTTCGTTGAGGTCTTCTCCCTTTCTTTGAGCTCTGCATCTGCCAGTCTTCTACTGTTCCCAAAACACCTCAAATGCTATAAATTAAACGCCACTCCTGAATCCTCTGCCAAGAACATACTCCCCTCATGTCCTAACTCTCTTTATGGCCAGTTCCTTCTCATTATTTAGGTCATTTTTTGATGCCTGAAGAGAAAAGTCCTGCCTGACTGCCATACACTTTTTAACATCTGGGGTTGCAAATCTTTCCAACTAGCCTGCAGCCTGAGAAGGCAGCAAATACTGCAACTCCATACTCTAGAACAGCGCCTATCTAGTAAAGAGTGAATACGCAAACGTGTGAGACGGAAGTATTTAACAAGCAGTTAGCTGAAAAACAAAATAAAGCAACCGGTTAGGACCAGGGTGCGGATGACCTCAAATGGTTTTGCAGGCAAGCTGGCCTACTTACATCCTTCAGAATATAATGGAGTAGAGGCTTTTTAAAAAGAGTAAAGAAAGAAATTATTTCCATCCCAAGTTCTATCAGACGTCTTTCAGTCATAATCAAAAGCACATCTTGTACAACTGCTGGCTGATCAGTGTTCTCTCCCTGCTTCTTTGTATATCATTGTCACACGCATTTTTCCTGGGACAAGATTTACATCCTATACACATAATTGCTACACAATGTCATTTGTATTAGATAGATGGGACTACATGGAGGCACTGGGAGTAAGCTTTACCTAAGATTAAATACCAAAAAGAAATACATCTGGTATTGTCTCACCAACGATGAGAGCTAGAAGGAGATTCACATGCTGGAAACAAGAGTCTGGAGTAGCCATAAGCCTAAGAATCCCACTGGCTTGTAGCAGAAGTGCTCAACTCTGGACTTCTTGGTAACTTTTAAATTTTGTGTATAAATATGTCTATGTATGAGTATGTACATGTGAGTTCAGGTACCCATAAAGGCCAGAAGAGGGCACTGGATCCCCTGGAACTCGAGTTACAAAAGATTATGAGACATCTGATGTGGGAACTGGGGACCAAACTCTGGTCCTGTGCAAAAGAGTTAAGCTTTATCCTCTGAGCCATCTCTTCAGTCCCAAGGATGTCTGCTTGCTAACAAACACTTGCCTCATTTTTAGAGCATCCTTTTAACTGACTGTAGCTTGGGAAAATAGAAATGAAAGTCAATGTAGGCTGTATATTTGAGAAAGGTTGACTGACAATTTTAAAGAAAAGACTAAAACTTTTAGATGGCAAAACACTTCATAAGCAAAGTCAAAAACCCAAACTAACCAAATATAAATTATTTCCCATGGTATATAAAGAAGTCTTACAAATTACTATAAAAAGATAGCAAATAGGCAGATAAAAGAAGCATTACAAAAAAATTAATGACAGGAAAAGATAGATGTTTTCCTTTCACTACCAAACAAATGCAAATACATGCAATCAAGGTGTGCTGTAGGCACATAAGGAAATGTTACCATAAATCCATTAATATGTACAACCAATATGTGCTAATTTTAAAAATACAGAATGATAAAATAAAAATAAAGAATACAATAAAATATTTAAATTGCATTTAAAAATATTTAAGGGTTGGTAAGCTGTTCTGGTAAGTCAACAATCAGCATGAGCACGGAGGACTGCTGGAATGATGGACTCTAGCACATGGTGGAGGAGGGTAGCATGTGCTTGGTGTGTTAGGTAGAGTCTGTGGTTACTTTGTTAGGAGGATCAGAATGTTAGCACTATTGTGAGAGAGTAGAATTCAGCAAAACCAAAGCACACTCAGCATGATACACGGGACACTCAGGCATAATAAAGAGGAAGTAGCTATACTGTTCTGATTTTTTTGGGGGGGGGGAGGGGACCACATGACAGAAAAGAGCTAGAGTAGCTTCTGCCACAGAAGACAGCTGCTAAGATCATATGCAGAAAGAAGAAAGGGGAAGTAACCCCTGTCTGTGAGCACTGGGATTACAGGCAGGTGGAATTCTGAGCCACAGTTTGTTTTTCAATAAGAAAACCAAGATTGCAACAAGGTTAAAAAGAGAGGCAGACATCAGCCCTATGATTCTCAGAAAAAGTGTCAAAAAAACATATGCTCAAGGAAAAAACAGCCGCTTTCTTTAAGTTGGGGTGCCAGGAATATTGGATTATCCCCATGCAAAAGAATGAAACTACGCCTATTGCTCTTATGCTGTGCAAAAAATCAACCCAAAATGGATCAAAGACTTAAATGTAAGGTCTGAACCTTCGAAACTACTCCAGGAAAGCATTTGAAGACACAGACATCAGTGGATGAATGGATGACACTCGTGTCATTGCAGCTCATGGCTGTGAGCCCATAACTCAAGAGACTGAGGTAGGAGGATCTATCATAACTTTAAAGCTAGCCTAGGTTACACAATGAGACTCTGTCTCAAATTTTTTAAGAAGATTACACAAGGCAGCATTAGAGAAGAATGAGATGTCATTTGCTAGAAAACAGATGGAACTGAGCATCAAGTTAAGCAAAATAAACAGACCCAGAAAGACAACGCATGCATGCTTTTTCTTACATATGAAATCTAGGTTAGCAAGAAGATAGTAAAGTAGAAGGGGTCCAGTGGGAGGTCAGAAGGGGAACAAATGATAGTAACAGATGTGAAGATGAGCAAAGTATATTATAATCATATATGAAAATGCTATGATGAAAGCTGTTACATATAATTAATATGTACTAATTATGAAGTAAAAAGACAGAGAAAAGTAGGGATGGTGAAAGTACATGTGAATGTTCAGTACTTTCTTTTCAACTTTCCATGAAACTAAAAGTACTCTAAAAATAAAGTCCATTTTAATAAGGTGAAATTGGTTCATTTGTATAGATGTTTATACCTGCTCAAGAGTAGGAGCAGAGGCCCGGATTCCTAACCTCTTGGCCCTAAATCCTGATGGCCCCTGTGGCCTCCCACCTGTTCCAGACTTCTCTAACTATCTAAGGCATCTTATGTTTGCACTATGATTCAATGAGGCTGATAACCATTTACAGTTGCTCAGCTGAAGGATGAGCAGGACATATATTAAAAAGAAGACAATTTGCAGGAATCTATTTTCTTCTTCCACCATGCAGGTTCCAGGGATTAAACTCAGGTTGTCAGGCTTGGCAGCAAGTGCCTTTTCTCACCTGAGCCATCTTTTTTGACCCCTGTGTGTGTTTGGAATGTCCTTTTGAGAACAGGACACATCAAAAGGCCCTTACAGGCCTATTTGTGCCAGGGTCTCCCTGGTCCTGTCCGTTTGACTTAGGCCAACCCATCTTAGATAGATTATTTGGTTTCTCAGCAGGGGCCTGGATAGGGAAGCATGTTATCTACAGAAAGAGCCATGGGTAACTTCATTTAGCTACACATGACGATGATGGTGATGGTGGTGGTGGTGGTGGCGGTGACAACAGCCATGGTGTTGACTGGCAATGCCTCAGCACAAGTTTCAGGAGTGGGGAATGGAAAAAGAAGTGTGTGCATAGTAATAGCAACTTAGAGACATAAAGTATGCATGCAAGACTTTAAGCAGCCTGGACACCCAAACATTCTGAAAACTCCATTCTCAGCAGACAGTATTCAATCTCCACTCACTTTAAAGTCATGTTGTGATTTAGAAGGACATCTGTCTCATTCGTCAGCATACTAAGAATTGGGGTTATTTGTATTTTATTTTACTTTTAAAGTACTGGGAGGGAACCCAGGACCTTGCAAATGCTAGGCAGGTGCTCTAACAAATGAAGTACATCCTCAACCCATTTTATTTAGAGACATGTCCTCACTAAGTTGTCCAGGTTAGCCTTTCTTCTATAACCCAAGCAGGCCTCTGATCTGTTACACTTCTGCCTCAGCCTCCCAAGTACCTAGGACTACATATTTTTAAATGAAAAAATAAAATATTAAAAAAGATCACGACCAGGACTTTAAGGTTATCTCAAAGCTAGATGAGCTTTTCTCTACACTTTGGCTATGTTTGTACCTTGATCTTAACCCTAATTGTGGTTCTAGAACAATTATGATATAGCGATGTGGGAAGACAATTTGGTCTACACAGCTGTCACATCAGAGAAATGAGTATTTCTGGCAAAAACAAAAAACAACTCTTGCTTGGGCAATGCTAACCCCTTCTTAAACAACTGAAAGCACCTCTTTTTCTAGTCAGCAAGCACTCAGTAGCTGGTATTCTAAAATTTTCCCTAAATTAGGCAAAGTTATGGAAACCACGTTCTTTATTTCCTTTCAGATCCTCACAGAGGACCTGAGACTGCTGAGCTCCGACATGAATAAGTGGACTCAGGGAGAGGGAAATAATCTTTAGGATCTCATTTTAAGAAAAAATAAGGGCTGGAGAGATGGCTCAGAGGTTAAGAGCACTGCTTGCTCTTCCAGAGGTCTCGAGTTCAAATCCCAGCAACCACATGGTGGCTTACATCCATCTATAATGAAATCTGATGCCTCTTCTGGCATTCAGGTATACATGCAGACAGAACACTGTATACATAATAAAAATAAATAAATAAAGAAAGAAAAAATAATTAGATTCATTCACTAAGTAACAATACAAGTACAATCAACATATGCTATGATAACTGTACTGATCTGAACATTTTATAGTTGTACCTTGATTTTACACATTACGTTTTCCTGGAAAGTATACTTGAATTTTAATGCAAACAAAAAGAATTCAAGAGATTCTAACTAGTTTATAGTCTCTCTCTCTCACACAACACACACACACACACATGCACACTTTTTCTGTCTGTTGTGATACAGGGTCATATGTGGCCTAGGCTGACTTTCAATTTCTAATCCTCTTCTACCTCTCAAGTCCCAGACACCAGCTACCACATGCAACTTCCTCATTCCTGCCTCAAGAAAATAAAAATGTGGGTCTATTCTGATAACCAGAGAGAGTAGAGTAGTTATTTGAGGGAATTTTTTTAACCTTGTGGCTCTTTTATTATTAGATCAAGAATTGGGGATAGGACGGGCACAGAACAGACACTTAATACTACTAATAACCCTGACCTCTATTTTAGGCTTCATACACTTCTGCAGATCAAAATATTTCAAGGTGATCATTATATGAGCTACTAAGGAATAAAGAATACAAAAGTATACCTTATATACCTAAATTAAAAAACAAATAAGCAAAAAAAGTGGAAGAAAGAACAAAATTTTCAGCTATCTCCTTCAATATTTTAAAATAAATAAACAATAGCACTAATTATTACCACAAAGAGTAATTTTGAAAGATGTGGGCCCAGGCTTATCTGAAACTTCTAGGCTCCAGTGGTGTCCCACATCAATCTGCCATGTAGCTAGACCACTGGCACGATCCACTATACTCTAAATACTTTCTGATTTCTGCACTGTCTTTTTGTTGTTGCTATCTGAGACTCTCTCTTTGTGACCCTAGCTGTACTGGAACTCACTATGTAATCAAGGCTGGCCTCGAACTCACAAATATCCACTTGCCTCTTCAGTGCTGGGATTAAAGGTATGTACCGCCAGGCTTAGCCAGTATTGTCTCTTAAACTGAAACCTCTGGTCTTCTGGGTCATCAATAAAAACAGCCTGACCACTCTGTACTGAATGTTCAGCCCAGAAATCATATACACACAAGCAACACTAAACAGACTCAGCAAGTTTCTGTATGTGTCTGTTTAACAATAACAGTATATAAAAAAAGACAGCATCAATTTGAGAGGCAGTAAGAGGGACACATGGGAAAGGTTGGAAGAAGGAAAAGGAAAGGGGAAGTGATATAATTATACTTTAATTTTTAAAGGCAGAAAAAATAAAATTGAAATGTTTTATTCTTAAAAACAGGCAGTTGAATAATTACTGAACTACTTTTCATAGATATTTAGTACCTAGGTAACTACAAATAATATTCATTTCTAATCAGTCCTTAATTGATATGGAAAGTTTTAGAATTTAAATCATTCCTTCTATATTAATGATCTGCAAATGACAGAAAATGAAATCTTTAAAAGGAAGCTAAAAGTAAAAAACATGTCAGGTGATAAACCTGATGCCAAATTGAATTTGAACGACATAAAGTATAATCAAAGCACTACTGGAATGAAGGAGACAAATAGACTGTAAGAGAGTTCAAGTCTTCTGTCAATAAGCCTGTTTAAAAGAAGTCAGTTGATGTCTGCATGAGGGCTGTGATGAAATCATGGGATACTGGCCTCCAAGACAACAACTGTTTAGAAAACTTTACCTAGTAGTACTGACCAGTGTTACTGAGATAAAGTAAAATAAAAAGCATAACTCATAACTGTAACCTTTACAATTCTCTTCTTTAGATGCATTAAGTTGCTTCTTATGGTTAAAGTCCTTTACCTGCTGCAGGGCATAGCTGCCATATTCTGGCCTCTACCTAGGAGCAAGGCTTCTCTTTCACTATATAATATCCAGACATCTTGCTTCCACTGCCCCTTTTTGCCCTTTTTGCCTTCTACCATTTCCTGTTCTCGCTTCCCCCCCCCACTAGCCCATGCTCCTCTTCCCTCTCTCCCTCCCTCACTGTTCCCAAAAAAACCTACATTTATATAATATAGCTTCATCTCACCATTAGCTCATTCCGTTTTATTTAATCAATCACTTATATGGATATTAGCTGTACATGTTTCTTCTGTATAATATTATATATCACAGCCAGGAAGAGGAAGAGCTTTAGATAGGACTGTCAGACACACAGCCAGATACAATCACTGTCTTTTGGCAGAAAAAAATAATTTCAAGAGTTTGGCACCAGACAACTACGTAAAATTACCATTAGCTGTCATCATAAACAAATAATGATGAAGACAGAGTTCAATCAACATTTCCATGGAAGGTAAGCATGGTGGCCAATACCTATAATTCAAGTACCCAGTAGGTTGACACAAGTGGACTGTTGAGTTCAAGGCCAGTCCGAGTCACACAGCAACAAACTCTTGAAAGAAAACGAAAATTCCCATGGGAAATGCTTTCTTCATTTTCATGGGCTGCTTAAGTCCCACTTGTCTTCTGTGTTTTCCTACTTATTTCCACATCACGTCTGAATTCAGCAGTTACTGAAAGCGCCCGAGGAGCCAGGCGCTGTACAGGACTGAGCGGGGTGGGAGGGCGGCATCTTCTGCTCTCTTCTTGCCATGCCCGGTGCCTTGCCTGGCCCAAGGGGGAGGGGAAACATGCCAAATAACTCTTTCACTGCCATTACTCTCTCTCTTATAGGTGAAAACAAACAAACATGTTAGTCAAAGAGGTTTGGTCAGACACACACATACACCTAAAATGAATGAAGAAATATATCCTTTCTAAAACTATAAACAAAACAAGTGAAGAAGTCCAGCCTCAACTTTCACTCTCTGCCAACCATGCTGTATCTTTCTTCTTCAGACCACAACTCAAATATCATCTTTTCAGAAAGCCTCCTTTTAAAATCAGTATCTTTATTTCCTTCACATCTTTAAAGGAACTAGACACACTAAAAAGTGCCAAGTCTTCTCAGGTGAAAAACAAAAATCTTTTTTATATTATTCTCTTAAATAAATTACTTAGGGAAAATCTTCACGAAGAGAAGGGTCAAAGAAAAGGAACCGACAAGCAGAGGAAAATAAGAGTGATGCTGTAAAGAACAAGAGCACTGTAGTTCCTTCTCTGTTGCTTCCCTGAGGCCTACAGGGAGCAGGGACCATGCTGAAGGCCGTGGACACACACCTGACCACCAGCTCGTTAAAGTCAGCATGCGCTCACAACAGAGGCTTTGTGGAGGACTCCTCAGGAAGACAGAGCCCTTCAAGTAGTGTGTGGGAGAAGTAGATACTCAAGTTTAAAAGTAAACATGGTGGTGGCATATGCCTTCAATCCCAGCACCCAGACGGCAGATATAGGTGGATCTATATGAGTTCTACAAAATGAGTTCCAGGCCAACTAGAGCTATATAGTGAGAACCTGTCTCAAAGAGAAAAACACACAACAAAGTCAATACGGGAGTTTGGGAAAAGGACTAGCCTTCCTCCAAAAAAACCTTTACTTGTGTTTCGTATGATTGGTTCTTTTCTGGTATGAGCTTTTGTTTCAACAATAAACGGTTAGAAAACAGGTCTGGAGAGAAGGCTAGGAGCCTAAGAACACGTTCCACTCTTGCCGAGGACCCTAGCTAGGTTTCCAGCACTCAAGGCAACCTGTAGCTACAGCTTCAGAGGATCTGATGCCCTCTTCTTGCCTCTGCAGGCAACTGCACACATAAGCACATATCTATACTTATGCATATATGATTTAAAAATTTTAAATAATTCTTTAAAAAAGTTAGGAGACATCAGAGAACAGACAGGCCATATGCCACATGTATTTTTTCCTAGGGAATATATGAGTCGGTATGCCAAAATGGGTTTTACACTATAACTTTTCCTGACTTATCTGTGCATTATTCATATCCATCATTCTTGTCAATGGTAGAAAGTAGTTGACAAGTAAAGCAGAGCTCCCCCTGTCCTTTACTGCCCACAGGTTCTCATTAGTGAACAGTCCAGAGATGATCTGCCTATAGAGAGCCCTCACAAGTAACTCTAAAAAGGTATAAATGAGTCACTGTCTTGTCCACCTCAGCAAGTGATGAAATTAAAGTAAGAGCAAATATTACTATGTTCATCTGGCATACTTAAATTTCTTAGTAGCTCCTGCAAAGTCCTGAATTTTCTTATCTCAGCTCTCTTCCTTGTCTGTCTGAACTTTAAATTTTATTCACCAAATAACAAATTTCCAATTTAACTCTGACAGTCAATCTAAATTTTAATAGGCTTGTACTAAGTATGTGATGGGCACAGCTTCTCTATAAACCTTCCATAAGAGGTGAGCATATGGAACCCAGCCACAGCGTTCTAAGGCTTGTAAGTGTTCAATGGATGCCTGCTGTTCCTCCCCTGTCATTTTAGTACCTTGTTTTCTTCTGCCCCTGCTGAAGCTTCTCTAAACTTGGGTGTCCTAGGGCCGGCCCTGGCTGGAAGCCTGGAGCACCTCTCCTCACTCATGCTTTAATTGAGGTCTTCTACCCACTCACTCTTACTCATACCCACTTTTCCCATATTATTGAAACTTCAGTTCTTGCCTCTGTCATGTTCAGGTTTCTAGGCCTGAGGAATAAACACCTTAAAAAGCTATGCACAAAGGGAAGACTTTAGATATAGCCAGAGCAGCTAGAAATTATGACTAAGGCTGGATTATTTTATATTAGTAATTTTTAAGATGTTCAGTGTACGGCTAGAGTTCTTTCACCTCCTGTTTACCATATATCTGAATTGTTCTTTGCACAAATAAAACAGTCTTATTCACATTAAAGCCCCTACATTCTGTTTCACTTGCAGTGCAAGAAATCAACGTCAGAGCTTCTTGGGCCTGCTAGGCAAGAGCTAAGAGCTCTAGCACTGAGTTACAGTTAAACAAAACTGATACATTTTGTTTAAGACTGGAATGCTTTCTGCTATGAGAATCATAAAAGCTTAACTATCTTACCTGAACAGGGACTTCTTATATTTACTGAGAAATCTAGAGATGGTTATCTCAGCCTAATATTATCATTAAGAACCTAAGCTCTGGAGCTACAGAGATGGCTCAGTGGTTAGGTGCACTTGCTGCTCTTCCAGAGAACCTAGGTTCAGTTCCCAGCATCCACACAGTAGCTCACAACAGTCTGTGCCTCTACATCCAGGGGATCCAATGTCCTCCTCTGGCCTCCATGTGTACTGCATGCACATGGTGAACATACACACATGCAGCTTGGGTCTGGAATGTACCCCAGAGGTGCACGTGCTAAAGGCTGAGTTATCAGTGCCAGCCACTGGAAGGTAGTGGAACCTTGAAAAGGTGGAGCCTACAGGGTCTTAGATCACTAGGCGTGTGCCTTTAAAGGAAACACAGGAATCCATCCCCATCTCTGTTGTTTCCAGCTGTCATGAGGTGAGTGGCACCTCTGCCATGACAAAGGCCATGCTCCTGCCATGATGTGTTGCCATGACAAAGGCCAAAAAGCAACAGCATATTTAAGCACGAACCGAAACCTCTACAACTGTCAGCCAAAAACCAAATAAATAAATAAATGCAAAAAATTAAAAAGCTGATTATGACAAGTACTCTATTACAGGAATAGAAAGTTAACTACCAACAAAGGTAATTATTTTTCCTTAAATCTTTACTTTTCTTTTCCCAGAAATTTATTCTCAGAGCGTATTTTCCATTATCACACACAAACACACAAATTACTCGTCAAAATTCTAGAAACTAAATGTTATACATTAATTTTATTTTATTCTCTCATCTATTAAAATAAAAGTAAAGTTTTTCCTAAGTTGTGCATGGGGACTCAGGCCTGAAACCCCGACACTCAGAAGAGCCTGAAGTAGAAGTACTGTTGAGTTCATGGCCAATCTTGAACACATCCCAAATAAAAATTATTTTCCAATTTTCTTTAAAGTAGTGTCTTCATGTTGCTGATCACATATAGAAAATGTTCTTCCTTCCCTATCTCCTTGATTTTCTCTGACTTTTGCTATTTGTGTCTAACCATATTAAAACAAAACAAAACAACAACAACAACAAAAAAAAAACTTTATGAAACACGAACTACATACCAGCAGGGTGAGCAGACAGGCAGCACGTAGCTGAAGAAAACAACAATGGGAAAAGATTGACTCCTTCCTCTCTCATCCCTGCCTAATATTTGTTATCCACTTAAACACACAAATATTTGTTTGCTAAGTCAACTGTATTTAAAACCAAATAAATAAGACCTCTATGAAACAATAAAGAAAGTGGGGCATGTTTAGAGTCTGACAAGACAAAATCACACAGTGATCTCTAGAAAACTGTCACTAGCAGCAGAGAGCAGTCACCAGAAGAAATAAGAAAATCACAGCACAGCCTGAATGATTCATGTGGAAATCAGAACCATTAGTAGATAGTCTTAAGATAAATCAATAGCTTAGCATGGTCTCAAGTGAACAATCTCCACCATTCTTTTTCTCTGGTCTCATGGGGAGGGGGGAAAAGCAGCACAGAAAAAAGTTCTAAATCTTTTAATGAGGCAGTTATCCCATTAATTATATTTTTTGTCTCACTGGAATTAAGCGCCAGCTGCATCTGATGTCACTGCTCATGAAATCTAAGGGGCAGCAGCTACTTAAGGGAACCACTGAAACAGTGAATGCTCACAGAAGCAGCTCTGGAGCTCTTGGCAAGACTGTATTCAGACTACATTCTGAATGAACTCAATCTATTCAAATTCGGACTTTAAAAAAATCAATACCTAAGCAAGTCAAGAACATATGAGGCTTTTGATTTTTTATTTGTATTTTTTTAAAGCCATCCCACTATGTAACCCAAACTGGTCTCAAACTCCTGAGCGTAGGTAATACTCCTGACTTTGCCTACTAAGTAAGAATGATAGCAGGTATGTGTCATGTTGCCACATCTGGCCAGAAGACAAGAGTTGTTTAACCTTTAAGAAAAAGAAAAAGACCCACAATTTAAAAAGCTAAGGCTAATGTACAAAATAGTTCAATCACAATTGTGTCTTGTGGGGTTTTTTTAGGTATGTTCTGACTATTCTTTTGGAATCACTTCTGATTCACTTCCTGAGTGCTGGGATTACAGCTATGCATCATCACACCCGGTTTATGTAGTTTGGTGTTGGTATAATGTTCTTGAGAAATGTATACAATTTACCCTTGTTCATTCAAATGCTGATTTCTCTTCCCCACAATCTGGTTTCAATCTGGACATGGCACTGTGATGCTTTTTCTAAGCATCACCTGTCTCAGGTTTGTGTAAACATGCCACCATTTGTTCTCTGTGCTGTCAATAAAAAACAAGCCACAAGGCTGAGCAATGGAGAGAACAGGGTAGGACATCCTGGTCCGGAGGGGAAGAGGAGAAGAGTGGAGATCGACAGAACAGGACTTGGAATCAGGAGAAAAGATGAACTGGACCTAAGATATGACTAAAACCAAGTATAATGTTGGAAATTCTGAATGGCGGGAAGCTATGCGGGCTTGGAGGTTTAGGATGGAGTAACTATTGCCCAGCATTGTGCTCTAGGTTAATTAAATAAATCCTGGTCTCTGTGTGGTGATTTGGATATACAGTTGGTTTATGAATAACCACTGATTAACTAAAAGATAAATTGATATTAAATATTAACAATCAACAACAGTTTGGTTTTGTATTTATTTTTTAACTTTGTTTCTTTTTAACAACTGAGTTTTATAGATTAAACAGGCACCTATTTCCATCACACACATAAGCACATTTTTGTGAGGTGCTTTTTGTGTTTTGGTTTGGTTTTTGTTTTTTTTTTTCCCCAGTGATCAGGAGAGTTTAATATTTTCCCAGGTGATCGCCCTTTACCTCTGGAGATTGCTAGCTAGTGGTAGGCAGTTCTTTCTTCTCCATCGTTATCAGCGTCCTCTTTTTTTAAAATTCTTTATTAATTACACTTTATTCACTTTGTATCCCCCCTGTGGTTCCCTATCTCCTCCCGTCCCAATCCCTCCCTTCCTCCCCCCTCTGCACGCATGCCCCTCCCCAAGTCCACTGATAGGGGAGGTCTTCTTTTCCTTCCTTCTGATCCTAGTCAATTAGGTCTCATCAGGAGTGGCTGCATTGTCTTCCTCTGTGGCCTGGTAATGCTGCTCCCCCCTCAGGGGGAGGTAATTAAAGAGCAGGCCAATCAGTTCATGTCAGAGACAGTTCCTGTTCCTATTACTATAGAACCCACTTGGATATTGAACTGCCATGAGCTACATCTGTGCAGAGGTCTTAGGTTATCTCCATGCATGGTCCTTGGTGTTTTTTGTTTTTTTAAGATACAGTAAAGTCTTAACTTGGCAGCCTATTCTAACCTCAAACTGCATCAATCTTCTTGCCTTGGTTTCTCAAGCACTGGAATTACAGGCATGAGGCAACTAACTACATCATTTACATTTTTTATGAGCTTGGATGAGACATCCCAATTTCAACCCAACCAGTTAAGTTCCACCACAGGTTTTGTGCTCAAAGCTGTTGCTGTTGAGACAACGTCATGTTATGTAACCTAGGCTGTCCTCCAGCTCCCTGTATAGCTACTTCTAGCCTCAAACCAGTGATCCTCCTGAGTCAGATTCCCACTGCTCTCCCAGATGCTTCTTAAACACAGCCCAGTCCAGCTCCAAAGACCAGCTGAACCTGGATGACTCTGTAAGCGGTACATGCCATGGCAGCTGCTCCCCTCCACAGATCTGTCTTCTTTCTTGGGACTAAGGCACTGCTCCTCACACACACTGGAAGCATCAACTCCAGAAGAGATCACATCTCATTCAGCAGAAATGCCCATCTTTTGAAAGACCATGTCTTTTAAGATCTCTGGCCAGTTTCCTAGATACATTTCGGTTGAAACTTGTTATGAGAAACTAATTACAACATTTGCAAACCAAGGGACTTACTGACATTAGTTATCAGACTTCTTTCTCAAGGCTTAACTGATCTCACTATTGTTTCAGAGATTGTTCCACATGTTACTTCTCTTCTCGGTTACATTGTTAGCCCTTTTACCCAGCCAGACTCTCCAAAGTGAACAGCTGAGCAGCTGAGCCATCCTATATTAAAGACTGATGCAGTGCTGTGGCAGATCCTAGGTGGTTTGTTAGTCAACCATAGTCTCCTTGGCCAGTGTACCTCCATGGCAGGTATACTGATATACACATTACACTTCACCCTGCACTACAGCTTTCAAAACACTGGAAAGGATCCTTTGTCTGTTCAAGTTCTGGCCGCTGTAGCTGCCTATCATCTCTATCATCTAGAGAATCTCTTTCTAGTAAGCTGTCACGACTGGCACACTGAGATCACAAATGCGTACTAATGTTTAAGAACTTATTCCTGGGAAGGTGAGATCCCTATAGCCTGTGTTCTAAGCTCTAAGTAGATGAATTTCCTTGATGGTGATCTCATTACCACCCAGTTTCTATACCAATGTTATTAATTACGACAGAAAATGGGACACTGTGCAGCTAGTCAACCTCAATGAAAACCACAGCTGAACTCTTTTTACAGGAATAAACAAAAAGCTTTTGGTCCTTTTCAGTTCATGGGTGAACTTCAAAAACTCAGAAGTACTAAAACACAGGTTAAGAAATAATCTACATTAGGAATAGTGCTTCCTCAAGACCCAGCTATACCACTCCTAGGCATATACCCAAAATTTGCTCAAGTACATAACAAGGACATTTGCTCAACCATGTTTTTAGCAGCTTTATTTGTAATAGCCAGAACCTGGAAACAACCCGGATGCCTCTCAATGGAGGAATGGATACAGAAATTGAGGGTTTTTTTTACACAATGGAATATTACTCAGCAATCAAAAACGAGGAAATCATGAAATTTGCAGGCAAATGGTGGGATCTAGAAAAGATCATTCTGAGTGAGGTATCCCAGAAGGAGAAAGACACACATGGTATATACTCACTTATATAGTCCTATAAGATATGATAAACATAATGAAATCTATATACCTAAAGAAGATAAACAAGAAAGAGGACCCGGGGTAAGAAGATCAATCTTCACTCAGAAAGACAAATGGGAGGTGCATTGGATATAGGAGAAAACAAGTAACAGGACAGGAGCCTACCGTAGAGGGCCTCTGAAAGACTCTACCTAGCAGTGTATCAAAGCAGATACTAAGACTCATAACCAAACCTTCAGCAGAGTACAAGGAATCATATGAAAGAAGGGGGAGTTAGTATGACCTAGAGAGGATAGGAGCTCCACAAGGACCAAATATATCTGGGCACAGGGGTCTTTTCTGAGACTCATACTCCACCAAGGACCATGTATGGATATAACCTAGAACCTCTGCTCAGATGTTGCCCGTGGTAGCTCAGTAAACAATTGGTTTCCCATAGTAAGGGGAACAGGGACTATTTCTGACAGGAACTCAAAGGCAGGCTCTTGGACCTCCCCACCCCCCAAGGGAGGAGCAGTCCTGCTAGGCCACAGAGGAAGATTTTGCAGCCAGTCCTGAAGATACCTGATAAAACAGGGTCAGATGAAAGGGGAGGAGGTCCTCCCCAATCAGTGGACTTGGAAAGGCACAGAGAGGAGATGAGGGAAGGAGGGTGGGATTGGGAGGGAATGAGAGAGTGGGATACAGAGTTAATAAAATGTAACTAATAATAAAAATTAAAAATAGGTTAAAAAGAAACAAAGAAAGAATCTGCATTATAACACTATAACATTATAAGCCACTAAAACATGCACCATGGCTTACAACTGTCATCCTGGCACTCTGGGAGGCTGAAGCAGGGCTGCCTTGAGGGCATTCTGGTCCATACAGTGACAGTATCTCTCAAAATAAAGTCATAATAAAGAAGAATGTGTTGGCATGCAAAAATATTCATAAAATACTACTAGAGAAAGCAAATCATGCTTACAAAGTAAAATAACCATTTCAAAAGATAACACTTGTATTGATTTTTTTAATTATACATGGATACAATGTATTTTGAGCATATACACCCCTATTTCTCCCCCAAGCTCCTCCCAGATGTAATCCCCCATTCTCCACCTCAGTCATTTCCAACTTCAAGCCTCTTTTTTATTTTTATAAATCAGAGTCCAATTTGTGCTGCCCAAACATTCACAGGGGTGGGGCCATTTGCTGGAGCATGGTCAGCCTGCCAAGGGCCAGACCGTTAAAGAAAGCTGACTCCTCCTTGCCCAGCAGACCCTCAACTGCCCTTAGCTCCTCAGCTGGGGGTGGGTGCTTGTGAGACCCTCCCCATCCACCCTAGAACGTTGTTGATTGGTTTGATCTTGTGCAGGGCTTTGGCAACCACAGCTGCTGTGAATTTGTGAGTGTAGTGTCTCGGTCATGTCTGAAAGACACTCCTCTCAAACTCTTTACAGCCCCTCTTCCTCTGGGGGAAGAGCACATGATACAGATAGACCATTTATGCCTCAACACAAACCATTTTTCTGTAGAAAACAAATAAAATGGGTAACTAGAAGAATATACATCAAATATTAGAGTATTTGAAGACAGTGTTGCTGAAGGAAGTTTTTCCTGGATTTTCCTCATCTACATTAAATATTATTATATTTTTACTATTTTAAAATATGGATGTACACACACATATAACAGAAAGAGAGAGAGAGAGTCAGTGGCCCAATCTGGTCTCAAATTCCCTATGTAGATGAGAATAATCTTGAAATTTCAATCTTCTTTCTGCTGCCCCTCCCCAACAAGCACTGAGATTATGGGTACGCGTCACCACACCCAGTTGATGAAGTACTGGGGATCAAACCCATGGCTCCATAGATAGACAGATATTAGGCAAGCACTCTGCCAGCAGGACTACACACTGAGCCCTTAAATATATTTTAAAAGAATGTCTTCCAAAGTAATTTTTGCAAGTCATTTCCTTTACTATTTCAGACCTATTAATAGCAGAAGTAATAGACAATTCTCAATTATGCTTTAATATAAAGAAGCCAGTTTTCCTAGTTGCCCTTAAAAATAGAGAGAGAATTACTAGGTCACTGCCATGTGCCAGGTCTCCTCACATACTCTATTAATAAAGTGAAATATTAAGGCTCTCCAGGGGCAGCAGGCATTGTACCTCACACCTACAATCCTAGTATTTGGAGGGTGAGGAAAGAAGATTCCTAAACCTCAGGGTTAGTCTGGGCCACAGTATGAGGACCTGAGTTCAATTACCAGAACCCAGCACCCATATGGCACCCTACAACCATCTGTAGCTCCAGTTCCAGAGGCCCCAACACCTTCTGATCTCCAATGGCCTCAGGCATACATGTGGTACACAGCCGTACGTTCAGACAGAACACTCACACAGAGCAGTAAATAGATAGATAGATAGATAGATAGATAGATAGATAAATAGATAAATAAATAAATAAATAAATAAATAAATAAATAAATAAATAAATAAATAAATAAATA
>NW_026585691.1:11714096-11721253 GCF_907164565.1 Psammomys obesus | reverse complement strand
ATAAATAAATAAATAAATAAATAAATAAATAAATAAATAAATAAATAGATCTGAAAGAAATGGGCATTGTAGCACATGCGTCAGTAATCCTAACACTGGATAGGAGAAGACAGGGGCCTTGCTGGTCTGCCAGCCAAGCCTAATTGCTGAGTTCTAAGTCAATACGGTGGACAGCTCTCAAGGAACAATATTTCCAAGGCTGTTCTCTAGCCTCCATACATACATACATACATATATAAACACACACATACAAATAAATAAATATGAGAAAATTGAAGTACAGAAAGAGTACGTAACATAGAAAGTTAATAGCCAAAAAAGGGGACAGCAGGGCCAGAGAGATGGGTCAGCAGTTTAAGAATACTGGCTGGTATTGCAAAGGACCCTAGGTTGATTCTCAGTGCCCACATGGCAGCTTACATATCCCTACAACTGCTACTCTCTTCTGGCCTTCATGGGCACCAGACATGCATCTAGTACACAGACATACATGCAGGCAAAACACTCATACACATACAAATTTTAAATAAAAAAAGAAAGAAGAAATTGAAGGAAAGCAGAGGGAGGGAGGGAGCGAGGGAGGAAAGAAGAGAAGAAGGGAGGGAAGGAGGTAGAGAGAGAGAGGGAAAAAATAGCAAAACTAGGATTCAGTCTTGTGCTGTGCTGTCCGTGCCTTAGTTGCTATGATACATGGCCACTCTTCCAGGGAAGAGGGATGAGTCAAAGTCAAGGAAGGAAACACTCATAGCAAAGCTGGACTGTCTGGCTTCTGAGAAACACACACAAATTTAGGAGTTGCTTGGAAACACTAATAAGACAAGTAGATTTTTTTTTTCTTTTTAAAAATGTACTGTTTTACATAAACCAGGTGTGGTAAAGCATCCCATTCTTTGAAGGTGGAAGCAAAGGCAGCAGGACTGGCTGACAAGCTCAGGGCCAGCCCTATCTACACAGCCAGGACTGTGTAGCAAGACCTTGTCTCAGAAACACCCAAACCTACTGGAAAACAAACAAACAACAACAAAGCCTACACAGAAATAAGCCAGATACAGAAAGCATGTTCTCTCGGGCAACTAAAAATGTTGACCTGAAAGTAGATAGTGATTACAAGAGATTGGGAAAGGTGGGGAGGAGAGAATGGAAAAACAAGTTTAGATTTGATGAGTGCATTCTACCACTGAGCCATATTCCCACATCTTTGTTCTCTCTCTTTTTCTTTCTTTCTTTCTTTCTTTCTTTCTTTCTTTCTTTCTTTCTTTCTTTCTTTCTTTCCTTCCTTCCTTCCTTCCTTCCTTCCTTCCTTCCTTCCTTCCTTCTTTCTTTCTTTCCCTCCTTCTTTCTTTCCACGAACAGTCTCTTATTCTTGGAGCCCAGGTTGGCCTAGAACCTCTTATGTAGCCCGAGTTGGCCTCTAACTTGTGACAATCCTCTTGTCATGGCCCCAGAGTGCTGGGAATACAGGCATAAGCTGCCACACCCAGATAACCAGCACAACCTTTAAAAAGTTTTGATTTTGAGAGAGTCTCACCTAAAGTGGCTCAGGCTGGCTGTAAACTCGCTTAGAGCCCAGGTGGGCCTTTGTTTGCAATCCTGCCACAACTTCCTAAGCAAATGGCATTTCAGGCTTACTGCAACCAGGCCTGGCAAAGATTTTTTTTTTTAAGGCTATCTGGACCACAGCAATTAAAAAGTAATTATTATTATAAGATTTTTATAGAATAACTATTTTGCCACAGCCATGCATTTGCCCAAGTCAAAATTTTTAGCAGAAAATAACTGAAACTAATAGAGGAAAAAAAAAATCAAGATTTTACTGCATGAGGAAAAGTAAAGAAACTTCAAGGACACTAAGGTTCCAACCTCAGCGTCCTGACCTTCCATTTTGCTTTAGCTTTGCAGCTACCATTGAATTGCTGCAAATCCTTAGTCCCATACAAGGGATGACAAGAAAGCCTCACAAAGTCCTGAGTATGACAGTCAGTGTCAGGTCTGACACACCTGAAAGCAAACCTATCCTTACACTACTTCAGACAAGTACTATAGTTTATAATTAGGAAGACACGTTCTCTACAACAAAATGACAACATAATACCAGGTAGTTTTCAAGTAAAAATTTATGATTTACATTCAGCACAGAAGCTACATTTTTTCCTCTCTCTTAAAATTCTAATTCAGTTTTTTTTCTCTCTTGCCAAAGTTCTTCAAAGATTAAGGGGGAAAATTCTGAAAGCAATGTGTGTGTGTATGTGTGTGTATGCATATATGAGGGTGTGTGTGTGTGTGTATATATATGCATATGAGGGTGTGTGTGTGTTGATGCAGTAAAAAGAAAGTAAACTGGACTTGGTAGTGCACACCTTTAATCCCAGCATTCAGAGGCAGGTGATCTCTGTGAGTTTGATGCCAGACTGGTTTACATGGTAAGCCACCCAGGACTACAGAGTGAGCCTCTGAATTTTGTTTTGTTTGTTTTTGTTTTTTTAAGAAAGAAAGAGCTTTAGGTTTCCGGAAGATTAAGTTTTTAAAATAAGTTTATATATATTTCCACTGAGGAGAATTTCTCACACCAAAGTAAAAGTACTGAAATTATCTTCCAGAAGTGGGACATCTAGTCACCCTACCCTTGAGGTAATATACACACAAGGTGCTATTTTTAAAGATGAATGTGAATGTCCTACCCATATATAAATACCAATTCTCACCAAGGAGACTTGGATTCTGAAGCTGTCTAAAAGTGACTCACAAGGAAAGATTTACATACAAAACTGCCCATCACAGCAACCGACTTCTAACAGAGAAAAGGACTTGCAGTATAAAAATCATGGTACCTCCAGATGTTGGAATTCATATTAAATTTTTTCAATGAGTATTTAATGCTATAAAAACTTACATAGTTTTTAAGTCATTAAGAAGTTATTAAAATAGTTTAAAAATCATTGTTATTTATAAGATAGAAAAGACTTAAAGAAGCAATTGCAATGAGGGTTTAATTCAGTGCTGTCTACCACATCCCTCTGATTCTTTAGCATCACACACACAAAAAAAGTTGACTGTGACAATTTTAATGGTATTTAATTTTCATCCTTTGAATATTCTAAATTATCTACAGTTCACTTTCTCCCTTTTTCTTTTCTTCTCATTCTTTGTTTTGTTTTGTTTGGTCTTGGTTTTGTCTGCCTGTTTGTTTTGAGACAGTTTTCTCTGTATAACCCTGGCTGTCCTGGAACTCACTCTGTGGACCAGGCTGGCCTTGAACTCATAGAGATACTCCTGCCTCTGCCTCCCCAGTGATGGGATTAACAGCCTGCACCACCATAGCCTGGCAACAGCGTAACTTTTATTCTCTTTTAGGAGAGGAGGAGAGGGGAAGGGGAGAGCAGTGATAGAAATTGAGCTTGGGGCTTCACACATGACAGGCAAACACCCTGACCCTGAGCTTTATCTCCAGACCTTTTTAATGTGCTTTACTTTATGACAGGGTCTCACCAGGTTGCCCAGCAAAACTTAAACTGCCTCAGCTTGTCAAGCAGCTAGAACTACAGGCCTACATTACCCTTTGCTATATAAAAAATCTGGGGGCAGCCTGGGTTACATGAGACTCTGTCTCAAAAAAAAAAAAAAAAAAAAAAGAGGGAGAAATTGTGCAAATGTGTCATTGGGTGAAAATGAGGTTAGAGAATAATGTGTGCAAGCAAGGATATGAAGAAAGTAAGAGGAAATATACATTGCTGAGGAAATGCAGCAGAAGAAATTAGCATGAAAGGCAACACATAATTCACCAAGTCCTCACAAAGACTGGATAAGTTACGTCTCACACCATCAGTTTCTGACATAACTAATTTTCCATAGCTTTATTTCTTAACTTCAAGATGATTCTCTAGGGTAATATATCTAGTATCTTCTTGGTTTAGCTAAAAACCTTTTTCACTTCCCTTGAAGATCAGAAGTAGTAGAACTCAGTCTCCATCATTTTGGGGTGCTCTATTCATAGACGGCATTGAGGGAGGGTAAGTGTTCATTTTGTCTAGCCAGCACTATTCCTTCTGATGGGAAATGGCTCTCAGCTATCCCATAAGGTCATCGTGGGACTATCAATCCTAATGCCTGTCCTCCATCAAGCCTCTGGGCAAGCATACACTTGATCACTCATGGTGTTCCTCCCACACTGCCAACAGGGTATTGTGAAAGGAAAGGCCACATGACTCCAAGAAAGGGCAAGAACTTCTCTACCAGGCCTTCTTCCCTCGGCCCAGAACTGTACAGTCATGTGATCTATAGAGGCTGCTCTTCATTCACTCTGAAAACAGCTGTCCTAAAGATGAAAGAGCCAGTGATACACAGTCCCCCAGACATACCCGAGTCTTAAATCAAGCCATGCTTAAACTTTCAGGTTACACGAGCAATTAAATTGCTTTCTGGTTCTGAACTGCTTTTCTCTTCCTTCCAACAAAATGAATTCGATAGGGCTAAAGAGATGGCGCAGAGGTTAAGAGTTCCTACTGCTCTTGCACAGGACCTAGATTCAGTTCCCAGCACCTAAATAACGTGGCTTACAACTACCAGCAACTCCAGTTCCAGGGGATTCAATGCCCTCTGACATCCAAGAGCACTTGTGCCCACATTGTTCACATAAACCCATAAAGAGGTGCATATGGATGCACACACACGCGCGTGCGTGCACACACACACACACACATGTATATATACACACACAAACAAAAATGAGTAAATAAATTTTTAAACTAGTTCTAGCTGGTTAACTGTTTTACTCTGTCAAAAAAAAAAAAACTTAGTAACTTTAGTAACTTGGTGAGCTGGAAATACTATTTACAGACTACCCAGGCTCTAACTTATATAATACAACTAGTACCTCATAACTTGAGGTACTCCATTATGTACATACATACTTTAATGTTTACAACAGGAATACATTTAAGATGATACACATTTATTTCAAGTTCTAATACGCTAACAGCAGCCAAATTAAGACGTCACAAACTTCTATTATTACATTTATTTATTTGTGTGAGTGCACATGCCACTGAGTACATATGGAGGACCAAGCACAACTTGAGGGATTTGGTTCTCTCTTCTACCATGGAGGTCCTGGGGGTGACGCTAGGTTGTCAGCTCAGTGGCAAAGTGCCCTTACCCACTAATCTATCCTGCTGGCCAAACTTCTACTAATCTTGATGCTTTAGTGCTCCATTGTGTTTCCAGATCACCTTTATTTTTCGAGTTCTATCCCTCTTTTATGTCTAGACTCTTTCCCAGTCTGATCATTCTACTCTGAAATTTTTCTAGTTCTGGTATATATTTGTAAAGAAACAAATTATGGCTGCTCATAGGTGTAATTCCAAAATTTAGGAGGAGGCTAAGGCAGAAGGACTCCTATGAATTTGAGGCCATCTAGGCAGGTAACTCCAGAGCACTCTGCTGCAGAGTAAGACCTTGTCAAAAGAAAGAAAGAAGGGTGGAGGTGAGGGGAAGGGGGAAAAAGAAAAAGGTGTGGTCTTCGCTAGTTTTCCTTTACTTTAAAAAGCTAAGATTTCAACAACTGGCCAAGGAGCGGCAACTCTTGCTGAGTTGGAACACCTCTCTCATCTCTGAGCCACTGAACAATACACAGAGCTTTCACAATGTAAGAGACAGTGACAAATTTCAAGAGCAATTCATAATCACTTTGCTTTGCTCCAGCTATTGAGAGAATTATTCTAAGTAATTTTCCATTTGTAGTCTCCAGGAACAGCTTCCAGTTTCCAAGATGGAGCTCCCAGCATGCCCTTATCTCAGTGCCTCTCTCCTCATCCTAGATATACTCCTTCCCAGAGACTTGTCTATCGGGTTTATTCCCTTCTTTAAACATCTTCTTTCCATACCTGCCTCAGTCTACCAGACCATTACAATTCTCTTCCTGGAACAGCTCTTTTTGGTCTCCCCTCTCCTATCTTCAACATGTGTTATTATGTGTTTACTAATTCTTTAATCACCTTCTTATAATTAGCTTTCTAGGGTCTTGTTACATAGCCCAAGCCATCCTTGACTTTATGGTTGATCCTTTTTGCCTTCCAAATGCAAGGGCCACAGAGTTCATCACTACACCTGATCCCATGTCATTATTTTCCATCTACACCTCCTCCTTCTCCTGTTTAAGTATTCATTCAGTCGTTTATTTCACAAATAGGAGCTGAACAAAATAGCATCTCAGTGGTGACACACATACAAAATAACCATAGTGAGATGGAAATGCATCCAGGTCATTGAGACAAAGGGGGGAAAAACGGAAGACGATTCTAGCAGTGATTCAGAATCGTAACAGCTGAGTGTCAAATGAAACTAGAATTGGTAAAGAAGAAAAATATAAGATCCAAGGGAAAGGATGCTAAGGTCCCTAACCTGTGGAATTAGAAGAGCAGTGCCATTAACAAGCATAGGGATATCAGGAAAAAAAAAAAAAAAAAAAAAAAAACAAAGGATGTACTTGCCAAACTCCAGATCAGAATACATGATTAGATAATGGATTTCAACACCAAAACGTTAGAATCTCCAGGAATGGTGGTTTGAGGAACAAGGCTATTGAATATCAAACCAAACTAAACCAGAACTCGCAGACACACTGAGACACACACACACACACACACACACACACACACACACACCTGGGTTGCACAGCTTTAGTAGGTACATAAGGAAATGTGGAAAAGGCATATATGGTGGCAAATGTGCAATGTACTGCCTTACAAAGCTGTTTTTCTCTGGGAAATTTTTAATGGCGTTGGACTGTTAGTCTGATTTTTTTTTCTTTCTTACAATATTTAGCATTTTCATCACAGGGAATTTTAATTAAACAGCTTTAGGTACCCTTGTCCATTCCATAGCATCCATGTGCTTTCAATAATATATATGGATGACTAATATGTAATTAATTAAATTGCCACAGATGATCCTTCCAGGTCTCACTGGTAAACTTTGTTCCACAAACACTGAACCTCTGAAGTTATTAAAAGCTTCAATAGATGAAGTTGCCAAGTAGACATCCACTGTCAAGGCAAGACTAGCAACTCTCTCCAGAGCTATAATAGCTGCCTGGTAGACCTAAAAAAAAAAAAAATATATATATATATATATATATATATATATATATATATATATATATA
>NW_026585691.1:11711265-11714086 GCF_907164565.1 Psammomys obesus | reverse complement strand
ATATATATATATATATATATATATATATATATATATATATATATATACACACACACACACAACCCAGGAAATATACTAAAACTACCAAACCAGATATTTTATATTGGTGAACTGTATGGTATAAAGTAACACAATAATGCTGTAATAAGAAAAATTTTTTTTCAAACATTTCCTTAGCAGCCCCTACCAAAAAATCAACAAATATGCTTTAACCAAAGTGTCAGCCTCAAGAAACATTATATCCAGGCACTAAGCTATTGCTCTTAAATATTTAAACTTCTGGAAATTTTTATGAAATGGAAACTCTGCTAAACTGCTACGTCAAAACCATTATCCTTCTAACTTAAGAAAATAAATTGAACAATCCCATACCCTGCACTGTAATAGTAGCTGAACTGTATCACACATCAAAATCTGCTTGAAAGGTCAGATGACAGACAACTTCTAAAAGGGCACTTTTCAGATTTAATCACATGCTGAATATCATAATTACAGCATGTCAGCAACATGCATTTCCTTGTAATCTATCAACAACTTCCTTCTCTATAATTCTCTGCAAGGGAAAGATATGTGGGTTTACCAGTGACATTTCTCCTAATAATCTCCTTCTTTCTCCTCATACTTACTCAGTCCTCTAGAGTCATTCCAACCTTTGCCATAGCCAGGAACATTCCCTATGTCCTGCTAATACATCTGCCTGCCTGCTGTTCAGGTAACAGCAGGTTATTTATGCCCTTGGAGATTCAAAGTGGGCCAAGAATACAGGAAGCAGACCGTGAGCTCCGTGAGGGAAAGGACTCTGACTTGTCCACTCTTAGAAACCACAAACACAAGGCACAGTATTTGGTCTAGAGGGTACTCAATAAATATTTGTGCCTGCCATTAAACTAAGGCCCATTCAGAGGATCAGCCCACAAATTACCATGGTACCAGGCTATTCTTAGGTATATATGAATTTGGGGGAAAGCCCCGTAAGTCCCAACCTCAGTTTCAGTGACTAAATCAGCCTGTATCTAGGAAGACTTAAAAGATGAATTCTTTTACCCATAAAGCCATGATAGAAACTCAAAACTTTATAACTTAAAAATGACAACACATTTCCCATTTTCCCCTACAAATACTGTGGACAAAACACAGATCTAGAAGTCCAACCACTCACCACCCAATTTCTGCTTATCAGCCTATAATTAGAAGGTCCAAGATGGAGGGATGGCAGTGGCCTGGTAGGGGGCCAGATGGGACAAGCCAGAACAATGTAACTCAGCAGTGTTTACAAACTGACAGCTCCTCACAGGAACATAACTAATACTTGTATCTACCTCATACATTAATTGTAATGATTAGATGAGTTAATATTTCCAAAACACTTAAAGTCCCAGGTTCGTGCAAGCTCACTTTATGGCTGGAAGAAATTAATCATATACTTCATATTTGTAAGAAAGAAAGGAAAGAAAGAAAGAAAGGAAGGAAGGAAGGAAGGAAGGAAGGAAGGAAGGAAGGAAGGAAGAGAAGAAAAAGTCATAGGTCACAGAAAGCTTTCATAACTAGTACTAAATTTGACCCTCACAACAGCCTGTGAGGAAGGCAGAACAAGTATAACTAACTCTATTTACAGGTAAAACACCTGAACCAGAGAAGTTATGTAGCTTGCCTAAGGTCACACAGTTGTCAGAAAGGTCTAGCCCAGAGGCAGGTATCTGGATAACCCATCTCGACTTCTTTCCTCGAGGTTGCAATTTGGGCTTTGGGGTTATTGGTGTCATGTGTGCAAACAATGATTTCAAAATGCTAAAAGAAGAGTCCTGAGAGCTGGGGCTATCTATATATAGCTCAGTGGTATAGGGTTTACCTAGTATGCTCGAGGTCCTACATTCAATCTCCAGTGCCATTGAGGGAGACAAAGACTGAGGCAGGAAGAGATAGATTCTGGTAAATTTTTGAAAATGTAAACTTCAAAAGTTAAGGCAATTCTGCTGAGTGGAATTAGAGATAATCAATAACCAATAGCTGGCAAAACACCTACTGAAACCATAATATAAGATACCACGATTGCATCCACCACGCACTGCCCGACACAGATTTTCTCAACAGTCTCTCCAAAATACGCCATTCAGCGATTACCAGACCCTGAGAAGATGGGCGTCGGTTTAAGACTGAAAAGGCTGCCACTTCCCCTAAACGAAAGACCAAAAGGGAAAGGCTCGCCGGGAAAGGAGGGTGAGGACATGGAGCTAACGAGGCTCTCGGGGATAGCGCGCAGGTTGCAAACTCCCAGCCACCGACGAGCCCGAGAATGAGCTCCCCGTCGCCCGGCTGCATCTTCCCGTAGGCTCCGCAGCCCGGGGCAAAGGCAAGATGCCTGCAGCTAAAGGTGAAAGAGGACTGGCCATCTCTGCAGAATCCGAAATAATCTCCCCGAGAGGCTGCCTGGAGCATACCACGACGTTATTTTAAGCACTGAGTCCCCGGAGAGAGGACCCGCGCATTTGCCCAAAAGCATCCCACCCGAAATGGGCCCGGGAGGCAGAGCAGGGATGTGCAGCCGGGGCAGGGAGGTGCAGCCGGAGCAGGGAGGTGCAGCCGGAGCACAACCCGCCCGTCCTCCACCCCCGGTCCCGGGCGCGCGACCCCTCCCCAGGGCGCGGCCCCGCGGCGCGCGTTACCTTGGTGTAGAGCTCGGACGCGGCCATGGCGGGCCCAGCGCCGACGCCCCCCGCCTGGGCGGAGGCCGCAGCTCGCGTGGCGGCCGCCCGCGCCGGTGAAGCAGCGGCGGGCGGGCGGGGAGCCGGGGAAGGGCCGGGCTGGGCTGGGCAGGGCGGGC
>NW_026585691.1:11667052-11710865 GCF_907164565.1 Psammomys obesus | reverse complement strand
CGTCAGGCGCTAGCGGCGGGCGTGGAGCCTGACGGTCCTCGCCCCCGGGCTCGCCGCGGGGGCCCTGGGCGCGTGCCCGGAGGCTCGGGGCCGCAGCCTCCGCCGCCGCCTCCGGTCTCCCCCGCCACCTGCTCTCCGCGCGGCGGCCCTCGCGGTCTCCTCCGCGAGCCGCGCGTCGTCGGCCTCCCCACCCCCTCGCTTCCTCGGTTCGCTCAGCCGCCCCGCCTCCCCCGAGGTCTCAGAGGCCTGGTCTCCGTAGCCTCCGTGTCGGCGGCCCGCGCTGCAGCCGCCGCCGCCGCCGCCGCCGCCGCCGCCGTCGCCCTGTGCATTGTGGGAGCGGGAGGAGGCTGCGCTCCAGCGCGGCCACCGCGGTCGCTCCCGACTCTTCTGGGGCTCACGCTGCCTCCCATCGGCGGCGGGCACCGAGCATCTCCAGCCCACGCGGCTGACATCCCCAGACCTGCCTTGGCCGCCCCCTCACCCCACCAGAGTGCGCGGACGTGGGGGCCGTGCGGGAGCGCGTCCCGCGCGAGGAGCTGCGACCCGGGAGCCTGGAGGCTGCTCATCCCGGTCCAGCTGTTTCTAGAAAGAGGACCTGGGTAGGGGAGGGCTTGAGGAAGGCCTCTCTGTGACCTGCAGCCCCAGAAGAGCCTTGCCCACTGCAGGGCCTGCACCACCCAGAATTTGAAGGATGCCCAAGGTCACTCTGAACTTGGGTCTGCAGCGGGGTCTGTTGGTGATGCAAGGACGAAGGGTGGGCTCTAACACACGGAAACTCCAACGAACCTGAAAACAGGGTGACCCTGGGGAATGGCCACCTTAGACCTTTGTGTTCGCGTAGGTGCGCTGAGGCTTGAGGGTACTACTACCTGAACCTGATCCTGACGTCTCCTGATCCCAAAGTCACCTGAAAATGGCAGCCCACTGAAACTCAGGGGCTTGCAGTTTGGCTCAATCTGCTCGGTGCCCTTACACAAGCGCAGGAATGTGCTCTTTTCATTCCAACCTTCCATGTTCTCTCCAGCCACACTTTGACGCTCGTTTGAAATAATCCTTTTAAATTCCAGCCTCCTTATGTGCCCATCTTTCTTATTTCTTTCAATTGTAAGTGCCAGTCATGGGGAGTTGCGGCCAGTTTCATTGTTCCGTTCGTTGGTTTTTGAGACAAGTATCTCTAAGTAGCCTAGGTTTGGCTTCGAACTCTCCATCCCCCTGTCTCTGCCTTGCGAGTGCTGAAATTTTAGAGCTATGGTTGTGAGACCAGTCCAGTCAGGTCAGAGCACAAAGCCCGGCATCCAGGTTACGTCTGAACTCGAGTATGTGAAGGAAGACTATTCACCACTTTGATGTTTTTGGATTCCATCCTTTCTTTGTCCGGCTGTGAAAAGACTCAAAATGCACTTTTGACCAGCAGAGCATTCAAAGCACTGAGTTGAGATTTCGGAGACCTAGCTCCTATCTCTTTCTTATACTTCCTTCATGCCTGTACAAGGTGCCTGTTTTCTTACTCTCCAGATAATAGCTACCTGTCGGAACTGTTGAGGAAATCTGAGTATGACGGAGGAAAACAAAAACACCCAAAACAAAACCCTGAGAGTTCTTTCAAAAGCACAAGCAAAAAGAAAATTGTGATGATTCTTTCACAATTTTTAAGTACATGCGTTCAACTATCCAGATAGTTGAAGCCATCGTAAGAGAAGAAGACCAGAGTTACGAGAACGTTTTTTTTTTTCCTTTTGGTGGGGGTGGGGATAAAGTCTCTCTAGGTAGCTGGGGCTGACCTGCAGCATGCTCACCTCTCTCTTCTGAGTCCTGGGAGTGCTGGAATTGCAGGCGCCTGACACCGCATACGCTTGAGAAATGGGTTTCTGACCACTAACCTCTTGCTTCATTCAGGAAAAGAACAGACTTTAAACAAAACGCACACAACCGGCAGTGGGTGGGGTGCATTCTCACGGATGGACTCTCCTGTCTTACGCATATATATTTATAGCCCAAAGCACTCTGCTATTAGTAATGTCAGAAAACCAGGAGGAGAGTCCAGACTCCAAAAGTAGGTACAAGGGATTGTATATTTTATTGTAAACTGATAAAAACTTTGTTACTGCTTTCTAAATAAGTTAAGAGTGTTCCCTGGTAGGTTGTTTTCAAATGAAAACACTGTCCACACCTAAATGGGGGGGGGGGGGAGTTTCCGCCAATCAGGTACTCCTCGACTTTCTTTCTTACTCTTTAACTCTTTAAGTTGTATCCTGACAAGCCAATTAGAAATACTGTTAATTTGAGGCGCACTTAATAAACCAACAGAACAGCACTGGCATAGCTTAGCCTCCTACTCTGAACCCGCTCAAAACACTTAAATTAGCCTGTTGTTCAGCAGAGTCGTTTAGCACAAAGCCCAGCTAGTGATAGTGGTAAATAACTCAGGTAATTTATTGCACACTTGGCAAAAGAAACGCTGGCAACACAGTACACTGTGGTAGAGTATCAGTCACTTACCTTGGCGAGAGCATGGCTGACTGGGAGCTACAGTGGCTTCCTGCCACTGCCCGGCAACAGAAAGCAGTATCCTACTGTCACTAGGTCAAAAACAAACAAACAAAAATCCAACAACAAAATTCAAAAACTCAGGGTGAGAGAGATTGCTCACTGGTTAATTCAATTCAATTCATGTGGGTTCAATTCCCAGCACTCACTTGGTGCCTAATAATTGTCTTTGACTCCACTTCTAGGGAATCTGATGCCCTCTTCTGGCCTCATGGGTACCAGGCACACAGACATACATGCAGGTAATTTTTTTTAACTTTTTAAGTATAAAGATTGTTCCAGAAGTTCGGGACTGGAGGTATAGCTAGTTTTATAGCACTTGCTGAACATGTATGAGGCCCTGAATTCCATCCTATTACTGCGAAAGAGAAGGATTAGGAGAGAGGAAAAGAAAGAGTACATTTTCTACGGAATGCACACCACTTTTATAATACCATTGTAAAGTGAAAAAATTGTAAATTGAACCACTCCAAGTCAAAGACGATATATATATATGAATATTACTGTTATCTATGACTGTTCAGGGCTGCAGAGTGCCAGACAACACTCTACACGCCAAGGATTCCTGTGAAAGTTCTCTGTAAACCCTCAGGCTTTACATCCTTGTTGGAGAGAGAAATAGAAAGTTAGAGGGTGTTAAGCATATGAGTCCAACTGCTAGAGCAATATAGGTGCTACATAATGTGCTGAAACAATGGAACTGTATCATCTCGGCTCTGGCACCAGAAATCTCAGAGCACATGTGTCCTTCTGAGGACTATCAGAGACAGTGTGTCCCAGGTCTCTCTCCTGGCTTCTGGGATTTTGCTCACAAACTTTTATCTTTTTTTTTTTCTTTTTAGACCTGGAAGGCTGTGGTGGAACTCATTCTTGTATGCTAGCCTCCCAGTGCTGGGATTACAGGAGCACTGCGCCTGGCTTTTGTATATCTGGACATTGATAAAAGACCCCATCTTCCTCTCAGTCTTCATGTGGCATTCATTCTCCCACCGTGCAAGCACATCTCTAAAGATACCATCACTGTCAGATTGAACTGACTACTACTTTATGACTTCAGCTTAATTTTATTGCCTGCAAAAGATGATGTCTCCAAATAAGATTATGTTTGTGTAGGCATGGGTGTGAGGTAGGACTTTGGTACCTTCTGAATGGACATAATTCAACCCATATCAGTATACAGCAGAGAAAAACTAAGCAGAGAAGGTAAGAGAAGAGAGAGTATGGGAGGCAGACCAGAAACTTAAAATAGAGCACTCACTGCAGTATTCAAAACATTTTTAAAATGAGGGTTCACTACATCTCAGTATTTAATATAATAAAAAACACAAAATGAATTCTCACTGGCCTGTGGAAAGCTCATTATGAGTTGTCTACAGGGATAAGGAAGGGACAGTCTGCAACACTGTCTTATAAAGTAACAATTCTAGTTCTTTAGAACTAGCCTGATCCTAGAGGCAGAAATAAAGTGCTAGTTACTAGTTTGGATTTAGTGTTCACACCTATTCTAACTTTTAATATTTGTGAAAACTGGGTACTGGGCATAGTAAGCTTTGGCTGAGTGAAGAAGTCTTCATCATCCAGCCCTGATAGCTGGGAGGTCTTTTCTGATCGAAGAACAGAGGAATAAAACACTGATACAGGAAAATATATATTATATAATATATATATTATAATCTTACCTCTCGGGAGGCAGAAGTAGGAGGATCACTACAAGTTCAAGGCCAGACAAGGCTACATATTTTGACCCTGCCTGAAAAAGTAGAATAGTTAAGCTGTAAGTTTTGCTTTGCTTTGTTTTTGGAGCATTTCCTTTTGAGCACAGTTTCCAGGCTCATGTTGTATTATCTCCTCCTCCATTTCTCCAAGATGTCTGACTTCCATTCACTCAAAAGTGTGTGCCTTGTTGCTGTTGTGGTATTTAGCATCTAGACTCTTAGCTACAGCAAAAGGAAATAAGTATGTATACTAATTGATGCATCTATGTTAAGCCAACCATAAGTTCACACTGTGTGAAGCTCTCAATTTATTACTACATGAATGATCCTATCAAATTTGTCTTCCTTCTTATAACCCCCACTTCCCTACTCACAGAGTGAGAAGCCCATACTTCTGTATTTATAGGGAGCCTCCCTTTGTAGCCCAGACTGTCTTCAAATTCATAGCAATCTTCCTGTAGCTTGCCTCCTGTTATAGGAATTCACTACCATGCCCAACTTGTAATCCTTTACATTTTTAAAAATTAAACTAACTGATTGATTGATTGATTGATTGATTGATTGATTTCTAGGTACATGTGGAGGTAAGAGAATAGCTTGTGGGAATTGAGTCTCTCCTTCCACCATGTGGGTCCTTGGGATGGAATTCAGGTTATCAGGCTTGGCAGCAAGGATCTTTACCTTCTGAGCCATCTCAACAGCCCCCATCAATGCTCTCCCCAACTTTCTCTATCTCTCTCTGGAAAAATGTTAAATATAATATTATTAAGAGGTTCAAATAACATAAGTGAAAAAGTATACTGGAGAGCCAGGCATGGCAGTACATGCTTATAATCTGAGTACATGATGGAGATAAAGGATCAGGAGTCGGAGGCTAGCCTGAGCTGCATGAACACCTGGAGAGAGAGGGGGGGGGGAGAGAGAGAGAGAGAGAGAGAGAGAGAGAGAGAGAGAACAAAAAGTAAGGAGATGGGATGTAGTTCAGTTGATAGAGTGCATACCTAGCTTTCTTGAAGCCCTGTGTATAAACTGGCTGTGGTGATGCGGTTGACTATTATAATAACTGAAATTATATTGACTGTGGTTGGTTGGAGGCAAGAGCTCTTGTAGTCTAGACTGGCCTCAAACTCACTATGTATATGAAGACGGTCTTGAATGCCTGCTCCTCTTGCCTCCACCTCCCCAGTGCTGAGATTTCAGAGGTCTGCCTCCATCACTACTTCAACTCACTATTGTCACCTGGTGAACAGCTTTGCTGTGCTGTACTGTGAAAATACTCCTGCACAAGGCTTTGGAGCTACTTAGAACTTCTGTTTGCCCACATGCACGGAAGCAGAGTTGGGCACATTTTGGGACAAGCAGCAATCACATCGAAGTCAGGCTCCCGGCTTTGGGTTGACGGGGGCTATAGCAGCAGAGGTACAGCAGCCAAGCAGCTGCTGAAGAATGCTTATGGGGCTGGTCCTAGGCTGACATTAAGCCTGGGTCTCAGGCCTTTTTTATAGTTTTGTAAGTAAGCTGATTTACAGCACTTGATGAACCCTTTTCACTGCTAAAATGACTCAGAATTGTGTACTTGTGAATAAGAACTGTAACCATTTAGAGGGATACGGCAAGACTGAATGGAAGCGGGTAGACTCTCAAGAGTACAGTTTCTTTCAGAGAATACCTAGAGGCATTTACCTCACTATGGCCAGGCATCGGGCCAACTGCTGGAACAAACTAATAAGCCTTCTCACTGTAAGGCCAACTGAGGGAATTTTCTTCAGTGTGTTGTGATTAAGTGTAAAACAGTGTTACGTGGAAACCGATTGTGTCTCAGGATGAAAGAATGAACACAACGTAGGGGAGGGGAACACAGTTCCTTACAGATGAGTTAAGTGTTACAGTTAAGTGTGAGAACAGGAAACTAGGGCTGGAGAGATGGCTCAGCCATTAAAGGCCAGGCTCACAACCATAAATATAAGAACAGGAAACTAGGTAAGTAAACTAGGCTAGGGAAAGATATTTACTATACAGAGAACTCGAATGTTTTTAAGATTCATTTGTGTGTGTGTGTGTGTGTGTGTGTGTGTGTGTGTGTGTGTGTGTGTACTGTGTGGGTGCTGGTGTCTGAGGAAGCCAGGAGGAGCCAGAAGAAGGTATCAGATCCCCTAGATTGGAGTTACAGGCAGTTGTAAGCCTCCCAACATGGGTTCTGGGAACCAAACTCGGACTTTCTGGAAGAGCAGCAAGGGCTGTTAACTGCTGAGCTGTGTCTCCAGCCCCTCAATGTTTTTGTTTTAATTAAAAAAAAAAATTGCTGAAAAAGCCCAGGCAATGGCTGGCATCCATGGAATCTAGAAACTGGTACATTCACCTAGGGTAGCACCCAACTCTGAGATGACAGCTGGACAACGGGATAAGGAAGAAGCAAATTTGGAAGCAAGGGAGAAGCCTCCAGGGGTGAGTTTTCTGGAACAAAAATATTTTATTTTATTTTAATATTCACGAGACTAAAATAATTCTAGCTACGATCTAGACCAAAAATACAAAGAAAGAAAAACACTGAAAAATGCACAGAAAAAAAAAGAAAAAAGGCTCACAAGATCTGGGCCTTCGTAGCACATGTCTTTAATCCCAGCACTTGGGAGGCAGAGGCAGGTAGATCTCTGTGTGTTTGATACTACCCTGGTCTACAGAGAGAGTCCCAGGACACCAGGGTTACACAGAGAAACACTGTCTGGAAAAAAAAAAAACAAAAAACAACTAAATAAAATAAAATAAAAATACAAAGGCTCAAAAGGAAACGCTGTCTGTGATCTGCAGTGAACCATATCAAACTACAGAGTTATAAAAACTGCTAGTGATTAGAGAATATAATGCAAGCTTTGCTATCTATGATAATGGAACTATAAAAACAGATGACAAAAACTGAGAAAGAGAAGAGAGAGGGGAAAATAAAGATTTGTTTGTGAATTGTGTATGTGGCTTGTATAATCAGCACAGAAGAAACTAAGGCAGCGGGGATGGCTGGAAGTTTGAAACCAGCCTGAGCTACATAATAAGTTCTAGGTGAGCCTGAAATGTAACAAAACCCTGTTTCATAAAAAAGTAAGCAGGGCTACAGTTCAGTAGATAAGTGCTTTTGTAGCATGCATGAAGTCTTGAGTATGATCCACAGCACCACATACTCAGGTGTGGCAAAACACCTGGGAGAAGGCAGGAAGGATTTGTATTCTGTTCAGAATGAGGTTAGGAGGATGGCTCAGTCATGAAGTATCTGCTCACAAGCATGAGGACCTGAGTTTGGAGCACACATAAAAAACCAGGTCTGGTAGCATGTATTTGTTGCCCTTGTGCTGGGTTGGGGAGGAATCGGCAGATAGACAGATCCTGGGAGCTCACTGGCCACCTGGACTAGCCAGCTGATAAACTCCAGATTCAGAGAGAGACTCTTCCTCAAAAAATAGGTGACACTCATGTTGACTTTTGGCCTTCGTATGCACATATACACATACACGCACACAAATACACTTCATGGTCATCTTAGGCTACATAGCAAGTTCAAGGTAAACCTCAGCATACATGGGATACATAAAACTGTCTCAAAAAATGTTAACTTTGCTATATACACAGTAAAGAGTCAAGAAATACTATCCACAGTAAGTGAAATTGATTATTCAGAAAAAGGTGAAATTCCATCACTGAGCATAGCAAGGAAGATTATAAAAGAATCAAAGGCAGTGATGCTTGTATAATTTATTGCTATTAGTGTTGGGGTGTGTGTGCACTGTGGTCCGCATGCAGGGGGTGGGACTTTCATGGGGTCATGTCTTGCTCTCTACTTTTCCTGGAGATCAAACTCGGGTTGGCAAGCCTGAAGGGTGAGCACCTGAAGGGCGAGCACCTTTACTTACTGAGCTCTCCCGCTCCTTCTGGAATTTAAAAAAATCAACTGATTAACTAATTTTGAGGAAAGGTCTCACTGTGCAGGCATGGCTTACTTCAACTTGGGGGCCGCCAACTTGCCTTTGCCTCTTGAGGGCTGGGATTCCACAGCTGGCAATCTCAGAGCTTAGAAAGCTGAGACAGGAAGATCTCAAATTCAGAGCCGAGTGAGTGGGCTACTTGAGTAAGATCCAGTCAGAGGAGGAGAAAGAGGTCAAGGAAAAAAGAGGAGGAGGAGAAAGAGAAAGGAGAACTGGACTAATAGCCAAATGTTACTTCTATCGTTCTTCCCACATCATTTTTCTCTTTTATCAACTTACAGTTGTGCTCCCTGATAGATGGCATTTGTTTCACTGGGAACTTTCTCTCTCCACCCACCCCCCTTTTAAAATTAAATCCAAATTTAAACAATTACCTTAGACAATTACTTTAAACAACTACGGCTTTAAAACCTGGACTTCCTGAGTCATTGTTAATGAACAGACATGCGTATACATTTCAAGACCTGGCTGAGCCATAAGCACACTTCTCAGGGATTAGCAGAGTATCCCTTTCTGAGTGCAACTGTCATTAGGAGGCCCTCTCCCTTAGTATTCCCCTCCCCGTCCCACCTCTAGTGACTTACCTGCTGACGAGTGTGATCTCCACCTCAGTTCTTGCCTCTCCTGAATGTTTACTTTCTTCACTTTTTTTTTTAAATGGGTGAGAGTGTAAATTCTAATGCGATTAATATGTACCTATTTCCAAGCAGACAGTTTCTGACCAAGGGGGCAACACTCTAATAGTCACTGACACTACCCGGTAGGTCAAATCAAAAGGGTATCTCTTTTTCAATTTTTGTTTTGTCCATGACTGACAGTTTAAATCTAGAGATCACGAATTAAGAGGGCTGGTCTCCAGCTTGCTTGGCTATTGGAGCTGCTGAAAACTGAAGCCTTTATAGGAAATTTTATATCATCAGAGGCATGCCATAAAGAAGACTGTGGGTCCCAAGACCTCACCCCACTGTGCAGGGGACGGTTTTTGCTTTGCCACAAGATCCTTGTCATGATGGGCTGCTTCCCCACAGACCCCAAAGCCATGGGGCGAATGACAATGACCCGAAACCTCCAAACTTATGAGCCCAAATGAACCTTTCCTCTCTATAAGCTGATTATCTCCAGCATAGAAACAGGGAAACCCCTAACACAATGACTATCTTCAAGACTTTCCAAACACTTAGCTGCAAAAAACAAATAATCCAAACTGGAATCTTGTAAGTCAGAGTCTCTCAAAAGGATTGCTCCCCTCGTTATTAATTTACCTTAAATTACCTGTTACTCTTCTTATGGCCCTTTACCTCCTTCTCTATGGAAATGGTGCTCTCCAAATGACAACTGACACAAACTCCCAAATCAATAAGCCTTTGCACTGTCTACTATGCTTCACAAGGCTGTCTTCACATGAAAACTTGCCCCTCCTTTGGCTGTGGACACTTGTAGAATGGGAATGAAGCACAGTGTGGTTCAACAGCAATTTCCCAACAAATCAGCCTTACATGTACCAACACGTGGAACAACCGGGAAAAGCAGCTCTTTAAAGCTCACCTGGGGTTTTCCGTTTCTTTTTAGAATCGTGGGACCTAAATTCAGGGCCTCAAAGGTGCTAGCGCTTTACAGCTAAGCCACACGCCTTCAACCCTCCAGCTTACATATGAACACACTACAGTACAAATAATAACACTATTACACACGCTCCTCTTAAGTGAGCATGGCCGGCAACTCAAGCAGTAGAATGTAGTGCATTCAAGTCAATCAGTAGTGGTCTTTGTTCGTTTTTTTTTTTTTTTTAAAGATTTATTTATTTTAGGTATATGAATGTTCTATCTGCATTCACACCTACCAGAAGAGGGAATCAGTTCACATTATGGATGGTTGTGAGCCACCATGTGGTTGCTGGGAATTGAATTCATGACCTTTGGAAGAGCAGACAGTGCTCTTAACCACTGAGCCATCTCTCCAGCCCCGTTTTTTTTTATTTTGTAGACAGGGTTTCTCTGTGAGTAGTTTCGGCTGTCCTGGAACTCACTCTATAGACCAGGCTGGCCCCTAACTCAAAGAGATCCCCTTTGCCTCTGCCTCCCATGCGGTGGGATTAAAGGCGTGTGCCACCACCCAGCAGTAGTAGTCTTATAATCCATAGCACTGGTGAATTTTTAAAAAATTGTCTTTTAGCAAGAAGTCATGGTAATACTGTTTCTCATAATATTGCTATCAAGGTGGCTGAGGACTGAGGAAAATATGACAGGTTAGTGGTGTACAATTAACTATCTGGATGCTCTATAATGGCTATTAATGCAGTAGTTCAATAAATGATAATCTACACGCAGAGTGGTTAGAGATCCCAGCATTCATAGACACTATATGAGAGCATGAGCTCACCATGCCTTACACAGCCCAACTGAGTAACCTATTGAGATGATGGAGCAGTGAGTAGTTTTGATCAGATACAGAATACCTGCAAGGTTGTAACCACAAACTAGATCATGTGCCCCTGTCATGGGAGACTGCATAGCGCAATTTCAGTGAAGCCTGAGGTCTATGAGAACAGAATTATTTGGCACACCTTCAGAGAGAAAGGGCCTAGATCCACAGTCAGGTATCCCATTACATTTTTTTTTTAATCTGGACCCCCCCCCTTACATTTTCATCCTGATAGTCCATCACTATTCTTATTCAAATATGGGGGGGAGGGGTGGTCTGAGACAGGGTCTCATCCCTTCACTGGCCTGGAACTTGCTATGTAGACCAGGCTGGCCTTGAACTCAAAGATCCACTCATCTTTGCTCTCTAAATGCTGGGATTAACAGCACACTAGCTGTCACTCCTGTATTTGATCACGTACACGCCAGCCTTATAAGCTAGGGACACAGTAATAAAATAAACTACCTTTTGAGGAAGTTAGAAGTTAAACTAACACAATGAAGAAAAACAGGTAAATTCTGAACCAGTGTTTAATGAAGTGGGTCTGAAATCAGCTGTGGGCTTTAAAAGCATTATTAGTGCTTAATTTTAGCAACTTGACACAATCTAGCATTACCTAGGAAGGGAGTCTTAAAGATTTGTTCAGAATAGGTTGGCACACCCGTGGGCACATCGGTGAGGATTATCTTAGTTATATTGAGGGGGGAGTACCCACCCACTGTGAGTGGCACCATTCCCTAGGCAGGGTGCTAATCCTGATCTAAGGGAAGAAATTAAGTTAAGCACAAGGTGCGTGCAACGATTTGTTCCTTCCTGCTTCTTAACTGGCTCAAGCTCCTGCTACTCTGACTTCACAGTGATGGCGTGTAACCTGGAACTGTGAGCTAGAATAAATGCTTTCTTCTTTAAATTGATTTTTGTCAAGGCATTTCATCATTACAGCAATAGGAAACAAAACTAAGGCAATCAGTTTCTTGTTGCTGTGACAAAATGCTCGAGCGAACAATTAAGAGTTAGATTTGCTTTGGTTCATAGTTTCAGTTGTAGGGGTTTTTGTTTGGGGCAGTAATGGGAATTAAACCAGGGCCTGTGCCTGCTGGGCAAGAGCTATACCATTCAGCTACATTCCCACCACTTTTTTTTTTTTTTTCTTGAGGGTGAAAGACTACACATTGACAAATGTTTACCGATTGTTGTTCAGAATTAGGTTTAGCAAACTAGTAGCTGTAGATTCTCTAATAACCACCACAATTTCACTAGCACTTTATAATTAGCTAGATTTCTAGTACCAGGCACTGTATCCCTCGTTCAGTGTCATAAGACCAATTTAGAGAGCTGTTGGTTACCAAGGTTTATGTGCCACTATTGCACCCAAAGGGTGCCAGCCCCTCTTATTTTCATCCTGAGCATGGTGAGGTACATGGTGGTGGAAAGCGATGTTTATGGCCCGGACCCATCTCATGGCAGACAACAGACCCAGAACCAGATGGAATCTCCCAAAACATGCCTGCAGCAATCCACTGCTTCCACAATGATTCACCTTTGTTTCCACCTCCTCCCAACAGTCAACTGGATTACGCATCTATCAGTGGATTAATCTACTAGGTAAGAGCTCATGATCAAACCCCCTTCTCTGAACACTGCATTCTGTACCATTTCACCCCAAATCTAGGTTTTATGATACTCACATTTTAGAAATCACTGTGTTGCCAAGTATAGAGGCATTCAACTACTCAGAATCCTGAAGTACATTACTTGAGCCCAAGGCTCAAGAAAAGGCTCGGCAACAGAAGACCCCTAAGAAAATGACTGACACTTCCATATTAATGGATGTGGAAGGGGGTCAGGGTAGAATGACAGAGAGCAGAAATAGCTGTCAGCTAAGCAGTGATGTCAAGCATTCTGGGTTGTGCCTATAATCCCAACATTTTGAAGCTGAGCAACAGAGTTGCCAAATATCAGCTGGCCTACAGAGTAATTCTGAAACCAGCCTGGGCTAGAGACCTGCCTCAAAACAGAAAATGCATTAGTGGCTTTGGATATGACACAACAAATAAGGGGAAGAAATGAGGATAAATAACTTCAGGGATCTTGCAAGCCTGAGTTGGTGGAACCATGGTGGTATTTGGTATGCGTGTAGAGAGGGTCAAATTTAAGAAAAAACAGCTGCTCACCTGCTGTTTTCAACCAACCATCCTTTCTCCAACTCCATGCCTTTTTGCCTTTGTGAGAATGAAGTTCCTTTCACTCGAAATGCACTTTTTTCTTCTTTCCAGCCACTTTCACAGCAACTGGTTTTTTTTTTAGACAAGGTTTCTCTGTGTAGTGTTGGCTGACCAGGCTTGCCTCCAACTAAGAGATCTGCCTGCCTTTGCTTCCTCAAGTGCTGGGATTACAGGTGTGTGCCACCATGCCCAGCCGCAACTGGTTTCTAACAGCACCTGAAAACTCATCTCTACCACTCATGTTCTATGCTGAACTCATTCCTAGACTTCTTAGAAGCCTAGGCCTTATGAAGCTGTGTATCTTTGTGTCCAGGTATGATCTTGAACTCCTGATCCTCCTGATGACGTCATGGGTATGTGTACCGAGACCCATCTTGTAAAGTATAAGGAACTGAACCCAAGGTTTTGTGCATGTCAAGGAAGCAGTCTACCAACTTATATATCCTCAGCCATGGAGATTTCCCAAAACTTCCGTTTTGGAAAAGTTTCATCCATCTATTCAATACTGCTGTACTAGAACATTTTATAGACAAGATGAGAACAGCAGGGTTTCATTAGCACATTTAAAGTAGAATAAACTTTTAAGATTACAAGTAATTTCTTTCCCTTTTTTGTTGTTTTATTTGTTAGGCAGGGTTTCTCTGTGTAATAGCCCTGATGTCCTGGATTTGCTTTGTAGATTATTTGGCTGGCCTCAAACTCATCAATATTTACCTGACTCTGCCCTACCAGTGGTGGGTTTAAAGACGTGTGCCACCCAGGCCTGCTACAAGACATTTCTTCTAGTGGCTTAACTTCAGAAAACATACTGAAAAACATTAATAAGACAAAACTGCATATTAAAATCAATAAAAATTAGGTAGATCCATTTATTTCGAGTGTATTTTACAAATGTAAGTTTGGAAGGGCTATTTGACAAACTTCAGCATTAACCGCCAACTCTACAGACATCTTTAACACGGAAAGGCATTTATGTAGGGCCTTTGCATACAGGCAGTGTCCTACTGCATATCAAACAGTGGAGAAGCAGTGCCAGAATTGAGGGCAAGGAACTAAAGGAGTTAGATGTTTACTTTTACTGCTGTTTAGTTGATAAACACTGTATGATCATAATTTATGGCTATCACCACCACCAGTAATTTATAGAATGAATCCCACAGATCTACCTACTTCAAAAGCTGGAACTACCAAGAATATCCAATTGTCATCTATAGATGAGACACCACAGGTTCTTTTGATCCCAGTTTCTAAAAGTGGCAGTAACAAGTTGGAGAAAGCCAGGTAAGACTGGCAGTGCGTGCTGAGTGAGATCAAGATGGTGCTTTACAAGATATAAGTGCTTACATGTAAGGGCTGGACATGGTGAGGGAATTAGATTACAATGAGTTTGAATGTTGGGGGTGTGACGAGGCCGAAACAGAGAAGGCCTTGTTAACTCCTCAGAACAGCTCTTTCCATAGGCTACCTGCTTTTGACCGAACACTAAATTTAGAGCAGAGTTTAGGCTGGTAATTCAGCTTGATACAAGACTCTGTGATATTCAGATCAAGAATACAAGTCTGACTTAATAATGACTACCAATACATATTCAGAGGTATATTTTGATGACATCAAGTAATAAGAGTAATTGTAACCATGGAAGTAATAGCAAGTAGTGGCCTTGGCATGACTGCCTTCAATAGCTTGGACATTATTTCCAGAGCAGCAGGTTCCCTCCAATCCATCCAAATGCCATTCCAACTAGACACGAGCTGCAACTGTGAAGTCAGATGGAGCCTTCAAGATGCTTCTCATATGAACCACTGAACAAGACAGATTTAGACATTAGCCAACTTGCCTTTAGTATTTTTATCAACTTCAATTTAACGTTAAAATTAGCCACTCCCCAGACACAACTTTGACATAGAAATGGACAATTCAGTTCATTTCATCAAAATCTTCACTAAATGATGACCAAAGAGCCTGCAAAAATAGCTACAACTGAACTTTGAGGCAGAAAATCAGGAAATGTAAAACCTCTCTCAAGCACCAATAGAAGCCATGCAGCTATACGTACAAATCCTTAACAGGTCTTTTCTTGCAGAAAATCCTGAGATTTTACTTAAGCACTGCTACTTTATAGAAGGCAGGTTGGTTTAGTGAGGATATTTACTTTTGATAAAGACTGCTTTTATCTGGGGCACTTAGTATTTCACAGATCCTCAAGTCTTGAGGTAGGTTAAATATCAGTGTCCTATTTCACAAAACTCCAGCAGGTGTTACTCACTTGTCATAGACTATGAATCTGGTGTTCAGGAAGCATGGTCACCCTTAGATTCATCTACCTAGTGTTTGAACTTAATAGTAATGGGCTTCCAAATATCCATAAAAAAAGACTAGATAGCAATCCTATGATAAACTGCACACATTACAAAAGAACCCATCTGCTCATTACAAATATACTCACAGAATTAAGCTGCAAAATTGTCAACATGGAGTGTAAAGTGTTGCTTTTCTGCCTCAGGTTGAGTCAAGCAGGACCAATCACTAGTGTGGAACCACAGGAAAGCAGATTCACAAATGTAGCCATAATACAAATGATGCCTGGATTCCAGAGGCGGAGGCCTCTTGGGCCTCCAGCCTGAGATGAAAAGAACTGCATCAGCTCAGGCTGCTACTGCTTAACATGCTACAGCTCGACATCCTGGAGGGTAAGTGGGGGAGCGCTAACAATAAATGTGTCCCAATAAAGTGCTAATGTCTAAGTAAAACTAAACTATTTTATTAAAATGCCACGCATCGGACATGACCTAAATATTTTAATATGAATGTTTTGCCTATCATATAATTCACTCTAATTGTTACAAGCCCAATTCTCCTAGTTCATCATTATTCACCAGAATTCAGCCTATTTGACATAGTTTCCTAGACCAATCTTTTCAAATACAGGCTTCATTATAAAGTTCCCTTAGGGATAAGAGTGTAGTTTTGTGGTAGGTACAGTGCTTGCTAAGCACACGTGAGACAGTGGTTTGATCCTCAGCATAACAAAACCCCCCACAAAAGTCCTTTTATTTTAGCAAGTTTAAAAAGTAAAGATACATTATGCTTTTATATAAATGGAACAGCCCAATACGAGTCACAGAAGCAAAGTAAAGAGAAGATGGGGGCTGAGAAGAAACAGAAGGCAGAGAATGCAAGGCTTTTACTTTAGTGTCCCCAAACTTGAGCGTGGAAGTAAAAAGTTTCTACAGTAAGAAAGTTTATATCAATTATATGGTTTCTGTAAAGGTCAAAATGAAATGTGCTGCATAGAACAAAAGATATGCCTAAGCAACATATCATATTTGTACAAGGCCACTGAAAGTCATGAATATTAGTAACAAATGAAAAGCTTAATTCTGTAGCAGGCTGAGTATATTTCAGTTTGGTATTCTAATAAGCTCAAGATTGTAAACTATTCTTATAAAAAAGCAGTAATGGCAGGCAGATTTGTGTAGGAATTCTTGTGCTTCTGGTTGGCACATTATCTACTTTCTAATATGATGAATTAATACAGACATTTGTAAAAGGTTGTGCAAAACTACTGTATTTACAAAAGTGGCACAAAAGTGAATGCAGTAGTCAGTGCACATGCACACCCATTCACGTCTTCAACAAAGAAAGCTGTCCCCACACTGCAGAACCGAGGAAAAGCACTAGCTTCAGTGACAGCTGGTGAGCACTGGAGTCACACAAACCACACCACAATGGGCAAATATCGCCCAGGGAAGATGCTCTTGGTACAGCTGGAACTGCAGGTTTAAGGCCGTCAAGTCCAAGCAGTTATTCAAATCTTTTGCAGCCCATTAACTTGTGTTTGAATTATGTGACTTGTCTTCCAACTTGTGGTCTTAAACTTGTTTTACAAAATTCAAAAGGAAAATACAGAAGAAATCAATACAACAGAGGTTCTATTAAATAAGAGTAACATATAAAGCTGTAACTATGAGGAAGTAAGAAAAGCCAAAAAGCATTCAAGCTGTAAAACTTGCTTGCTACTTGTTGAAGCCAGCCCTACAACAGTTAGGCCATATATGTACAATTATTGTCACGTCAATTACTTATGTTGCTGTTACATGTCCTCTGTATCAGTGCACTGTGAAACTAACCAAAACCTCTACACATGTATGCTCCCTTCTAACAGTAGCACACACTACCACTACCTGCAAAGCTGTCAGTCTCAAATGACATAGTGAGTGGAAAGGAAACAGAAAGTGGGTAAGTAACGCAATAAGGAGAAATAAAGGACATTAGAAGACTCATGCAGTTCAGTTCTTTTAATCAGCCAGCCAGCTTGCTAGCAACCAGGGATGGTTTCCGCTGAGGAAGGTCCTGTGGAGTGGGAATGTGGTCACCAGTGACCTCTGTCTTATCCGGGGCTGCAGCAGGAAGCTGCTTATTCTTCATCTTTGCTTTTGCCATGTTGTAATCCCCAGAATCAAAATACTTTTGCTGCAAACAAAAACAAACAAACAAAAAAATGGATTATAGTTTTAAAAGTTCTTTGTTACCAGTAGACTGACTTTTGTTGGAAGAATAACATAGCTCTCTAACATTCGGATAAAACAGTGGGGCTGGAGAGATGACTGAATGCTTAAAAGCGCGGGCTGCTCTTCCAGAGGACCTGGGTTCAATTCCCTGCACCCATATTACAGCTTACAACTACTTATAATTCCAGTTCCAGGGATCTGACACCTTCACACTGGCATACATGTAGGCAAAACACTAATGTATATAAAATAAGTTACTAAAAAAAAATAATTGTGATGATAGTTTAAGAGCAGGATAGTCTATAAGCAAAACCAGATGAATCTGCCTTAATTCTGGCTTATAGCCATCATGTTTAGCTTATTTTTATTGGATATCTGCTATTTATAAGCTGATGTATCAAGAACTAGCAAAAGATAAAAAAAAAAATGATAGAGTAAATCAACCATCAAAACAACTTTTAACATCACAGATGCTGTGGTCACTAAAGTCTGGGTTTGGCAAAAGAAAATACTGCAGTGATGGTCTGCATAACTAATGAGCAGAAAAAAATTCTCACTTTGGAAACACCCATGTGGTAAAATAAAGTAGCTGGGAGTCAGCTTAGTGTAGGGCTCCTGAATGGTCTAGGGAACAGGTCTCACTAGGCGGCTCCTCCTGACTATTCTTTGGCAAGACAGATCTGGCCTATCTGGTCTATGATTAAAAACTACTTTTCAGATAGCAGTGTACAACTTTCATATGGAGCAGTTTGAAATGTGGTCCATGTACTTCCGAGGTTGCTGTAAAATGGGCAGAGAATTCTGATGCCCTCAAAATCAAGAATCTGCCTATATCTGAGTATGTGTGGCACACCTAGAATTCCAGCACTCAGGAAGTAGAGGCAGGAGAACAGACATTCAGGCTTGCCTTTAAAAAGGAAAATGGAGCACTGCTGCTTTTACTGGCTGGCATCTGGACAACAAAGCAGCCTGGCAAATTTCTTACTTACACTACATAATGTATGTTCACAGTAAGAAATTTAACACTGTGCAAACTAAAAAAAAAAAAAAAAAAAAAAAAAAAAAAAAAAAAAAAAAAAAAAAATTTGTTTTTTGCATTTATTTAGTGGTTATGTGTGCCAGAGCATGTGTGCAGAGGGCAACTTTCAGACAATGGTTCCCTCCTTCCACCTCCTGAGTCCTGGGGACTGAACTAAGGCTGTCAGGCTTGACAACAAGAGCCTTTACCCTCTGTCATCTTGCAGGCCAAGACTGGTACAATTTCCTTTGATTTAATAAAACTCAGTTTGTAACTAGAACTATTTTACTAAGAAAAAAATTAATCATAAAAGGATCTTAGTTAATTGCATATTGATATCTTCTGCTGAAAAGAAAAATAATTAAATTTTACTGTGGCTAGAATTTAAACGAACATTAAAAAAAAAATCACTGCTTGGTAGTTAGAACTGCCCACAAAACAATAAAAATCTCTACAGAAAATGAACAAAAGGAATGTTATCACAAGACAGTGAAACCCAGAGCCTGAGCAAAAAAAAAAAAAAAAGCTGTGACAAACCTATCAGAGCAACCACTAACAGGTGGTGCGGGCAAAGCAGACAGATTTTTATCAGATTAGGGTCCAACGGACACAGTCTAGCAGTGGTATTAGCTATCTAGCAATTTCTAAACTGCATGACTTTACAAAAAAAAAAAAAAAAAAAAAAAAACAACCCAAAACAAAACAAAACATCAAACCAAACCAAAAACCCCTATGATTACCTCACATTTGGAGTCTTTGTACAGCAGGAATATCAGTACAAGTTTGAGGACAGCTTGGGCTACATAGTAAACTCCAGGCCAGTGTGAGCTATAATGAGACCCTGTCTCAAGCCAAACAAACCCCTTAATGCCTGATAAAACATACTTTAGATCATACAGAAGACAATCTTATAAAAGCCTCTCTTCACATACATTTAGCCATTCATTTATTTATTTGAGGCAATATCTCATATATCCCAGGTTAACTTTAAACTCTAACTTGCTATGTAACAGGAGGTGACTTTGACCTCCTGATCCTGCCTTTTCATCCCAAGTGCTGGCATTACATAATACCATGCCCGACTTCCCACTAAAACTGAGCACACTGACAGTATGTATGTGATCACGTAACAAGAGAAATTCTAAAGCCATGTCTACTATAACTGGGTCCTCAGTCTTGGTACTTTACAAGCCACAAATACAGGAAATCACAGGCCAGACTGTGATTCTGACTCTGATGGGCTATAAACTCATCATGTACATGGTCTTATTGTTAAAAGCCCAGGGAAAATATTATATAAGATTAATTTCATAATACCACCTGGGTATGAGGCAGACCTAATACAGTAACTGAATGTAATTCAAGCCTCTCAAATAATACAAACTAAATCTTTTAGCGTGTTAACTATTATGACAAAGAAAAACTGAGACCTAGAACCTTGTGACTCTGACTTTAAAAACATTCTAGAACAATAACAAAGGCTTATTCACTGATACAGTTTGGGGAAATACAGAATCATTCAAACATTCACATCTCAAATTCTATATAATTATTTGAGTCAAGTGTCATTTGCTTTATTTATAACCATTTAGAACTTTAAGATACATTAATTCTGCTATGTGGAAACCATTTCCTAAATACTAATAACCAGCCAAATGCAAATACAAATCTGATGCCCAGGGATTATACATGATTATGTCATAGCTAAAATACACCTAATGCTATAGTTCTATAAGTAGACAGTACATGCACATTCCACATACCTATCCCTAGATTCCTGATGAGCTCAAGTTCTCTTTGTTATTTCTACTCATTCACTGCGCGGTCCTTATACTCATGGTTTTAAAAGTCCACATTCTCTATTTTGTTGACTCATTATAACTTACTTTTTCTCTGATGTTGAACATTGATGTGGCTTCTAATTATAGTAAAAGCTTTAAGAGGGAAAAAGCTTCAAATTTGAAGGTTTTTTTTTTTCTCAAACCAAATTATAGCCTTACCTTCATTATAAGGGATTAGTCAAAGAACTGAATAATTCCATGAATCCTACATAAAACAGTTTCAAAATTAAGAGTAATGATTTTAATGTTTATATAAAACAACTAATACATTACACTTAATTTCAGTATCATCAATAGGAATTATTCTAAATATTTTTCCACTTTGGTTGAATTTAGTATGATGAAATTGAAATTTCACTGATTTCTGTGATGGATGTAAAGCCTTTGTTGTAACAGTTATAGTTGCTCTGTTAAATTTCTCTATTTAGCATTATGCTACTGTTCTTTAAGGTCTCTGATTTATGGAATAATTTCCCTAGTAGAATCTGTTTTACAGAATAGAAATTATGTATTTTTCTATATTTAATTTCCTTATATTTAAAAGATAGTAATCCTTTCATTTTTTAATGTTTTATAAAACTTAAGGTATTTATTTAAACATAATCATAATTTAGGATCTTATACAGTAAGGAATTGTCTTTCACATATACTTCACCATTCTCTGATCCCTGTATGATAAACAATTCAAATGTATTTTAACTCTAATTTTCTACATTTTTTTTCAAGCAGAAAAAAGGAGTGGGAGAATATTTTAAAAATATCAATTAGTGCTACTATTTCAATACTAAGAAGAGAAAAGGGACAGGGGCCACACAGAAAATAAAGGGTAGGCTTGAATTATATCTACATTTACATTCTGACAAAGATGACAAGGTGGTAGTTTACAAGAATTCTTTTAAATTATCATCTGTACTATGCTACACACTTGAATTTAAAACGTTATAACTGCTTATTTTTATAATATTCTTGGTATGAACCATGGAAAATACTGACAAAGACAGACACAGGCATACGCACTTGGAGGTACAGATAAAGATACAGACATTCACCTCATGGTTGTCAGCACAGGGAAAACATCTGAAGACAATACTCAACAACTTACCCCTTTCTGCAATCGTTTCCTTAAAAAATCAGAACCGCCAGGCTTTTGTCCCAAGTGAGGATACCTTGCTTTTAATTTAGCTTCTTCAGCTTTCTCTGGACTAGTCACTTTATCTTCCATTTCCTGAAATAATTTCAAGTAAATTACTTTGAATATAAGTTATTAAAAATAATTCAACTTTTAATATCTAGATTCTGGCTTTCGTTGTTGAACAGCAAGTAATACAGCCTCTGAGTAAGAATCAAGCCCAAGAACCTTTCAGACGCCTCTACCTTTTTCTCAAATGTCCCATGTGATAGCTCTGTTATAGCTGTGATGCATGTGTGACACCCCACACACAGGATAAAAATACCAAGAGAGCTCAGCTCTCAAGTCTTGCTTGCAGTTACTTTCCAATCATGTATAATACATTCAGTTAGTCACCTTCTATGGAACTCTTCAGCTCTTTGTCTATATTTAGAGAATTTTTCTAATACTATCAAAATCTAAAAGATCTTTTTAATTTCCTATTCGTTTAAAATCATGTATGGCTTTTAAACTCCTAGACTCTTTACTAGACATTAACAACAGCCAAACACTAGCATATTTTCCTAACTAAATCAATTCAGAAGACCTTGATATCTGTAATGGAAAAAAATATGTCCATCAATCCTCACCTTTGGCTGGGTGTGATTGCTCATGACTATAATCACAGTACCCAGCAACCTAAGGTAGAAAGACGATAGCGAGTTCAAGGCCAGCCTAAAGCAAGTAAGTTCCCATTTCCTACCACCACCAAGGAAAAATTCTTATGTCAAAACGATCACATACTTTTAGGTATCCAAGCCTGCTTTCTGAAAAGACTGTCATTAAATGGCTCTATGCCGGTACTTTTGGGGGCTCTTGAGTACTAGTTAAACGCACTATTACTTGGTTACAGCCCTGGTCCTCTCATTATCTTAAGAGTATTTTCTTAAACACCTATCTTGATTCAGTACACATTCTTCAAAATGCTATTTTACAGGAAAGAATTTTTCATATCGTGACAAGAACAATGAATCAAAAAAAAAAAATCATAGGTTTCCTGTGATGGGAGGCTGGACAGCTGGCAAGGACACTTTTAGCTATTGGAGTCATTTCTCTGAAGTGGCAACATCACACATTGGCACATTTTGAGTCTCTAAGGTTATTTATGAAGTAAAACAGTAGAAATGTTACATCTATAAATGTCAAATCAAATGTTCTTATATAGCAAGTAAATAACTTATCTAGGAATTTTTCGCTTTTTAATAGATCTTTTCCTCAAAATTACATTTATACACATTCTACTCACCTTATGTATTATCAACACTTGACCCTCGACAACTCCCTTCTACCCCAGTATAAGAAGAAGTGTGAGGGAAAAGGTGCAGATGTCAGATGGCCTTTGTTTTCAAGCCTCCTTATATTAACCTGCTTTTTCTACTTCAGATGTCCTACTTCCCCTTTCCAGGCTGCAGTTTCATCTATCTATGCTGACTTCCAATTTCTTACTATGGCCATACACACATATGCTCCAAACAAAATTTACCTGCCTATTCAGCACAGGTAAGACTCTAATAATTATTTTTCCAGTTCTTACATTCAAGAATGATATATGCAACAGTTCAATACAACACAAATCCTGGGTATCTTTCTGTTGTAAGCTTGTCAACATGCTGCTTATTATCACTGTCACATTTAAAAGCTAAGTCTTCACAAGCCCACTACCTCAGCTGGTACTCAATTCTAGTGTATGCTCAAGTCTAGACCAAAAAAAAAAAAAAAAAAAAAAAAAAAAGGCAACTGCAACATCATCCTTTAAGGAGTTTTTTGTTTTTGTTTGCCTTTGAGACAAGGTTTCACTAAGTAGGTCTGGCAGGCATGAAACTCACTATGTAGACCAAAGCCTTGCACTCACAGAAATGAACCTGCCTCTGCTGGGGCAGTTAAGAAGTTTTTCAAAACTCATTTTATACATGATTTCTGACTTACGAAGAATTATCCAGGTAAGATATGAAGATACCATACTTATGTAAAGCTGGAAACACTATTTTTAAAAAAAAGTGCGCAGTCTACTACAAGAAGGTGTGCTAGAACCTTAGCGACATCTAGTGGCTGGCTCAGTCTTCACTACACAAATCTACTGCAACCCATCAGTATTTTACGAGCTGCAATTTCAAAGCAAAACTGGATGGAAGGCCCTACTATTCTTGGGTTTTCCTGTCCAGTTAGCCCTTTTTGGAAATGCTATTGAAAAGGAGCCAAAGTCAACTGCTAGCCTTTAGTCCCAGAACTTTCAAACCTTTTAGCCAGAATCAAATTTTGTTGAGCCAGAAAGACTATGCAGCAGGTAAAGGAACTTGCTACATAAACTTGACAACCCGAGTTCCAGCTCAGACTCTGATGGTGTATGGAGAGAACTAAGTCCTGAGAGTTGCCTCTTAACCTTCACATGTATGCTATGCTCACACAAGGCAAAAGGAAAGAGGCCAGTCAGATCTACACAGTAAGTTCCAGGAGAAATGTCTACACACAGAGACACTTTCTCATGAAAGAAACAAAAAGAAAACACACTTCTTTCAGTAACTACTTGAACCTAGGAGCTCGAGAGTTTGAGACCAATTAGACTGCATCTCAAAACAAAGAAATGAGGTAAGAGGAAAGTGAAGGAAGATTGAAGGAAGGAGGAAGAAAGGAACTCCAATTATTGAACTTCCTTGCCAATATGTAACACATTATTTATTCCTGCTAGTACAATTTCCTAAATGAATTGAAACTTTGTTCTGTATTCAACCAGAGAAGAGGAAATGACAGGCCTAAGCTACACTTTAAAATGCAGTTAAGCACTCTATCAAGACTTCCACAATACTTTCCATTAACCTGCTGCAGATGCAGACATTTTATGACCTTACATTAAGTAAGTGTAAATTGCTGGACGTTCACTAACATTCTAGCACAGCTATATACTTATTTGTTTATGGAGACAAAACATGGGGTGGGGTACTCTGGTTGCTGGCATCCAGCTATTCTTGCTCTTCCCTATATGCTTCCCAAATTACATCACTATCAGGCATCCAATGGTAGCCACAGATAAAAAAGCATAAGAAAAGAACCCATTCTTCTCTTGATCATGTTACAGAGCAGCAGGCCCTGTGAGTTCCTATAGTGGAGTACTCACAGACAATCAGGGGCTCCTGTAGCAGCTACATGGCAGTAGGGTACAAGACGCTGCTCCAAACAGGACTTACTCCTGCAGTCACTGACTTTCTTCAATCCCTGTCTCTAAAAACATCTCTTTCCCTTCTGTTCTTTCAAGAATTTGTGAGCCAGCACTTCAAGCCATTTCCTTTTTGTTTGAAATATACAGCTTTTGTTCTTGCCTTCCTCACACAATGCTTAATAAAAATCAAGTGAAATAATTATACCTATAGTTATGCTAAAAATGAAAGAGGACACAGAATCTGCTGTGGTTACAGGTTCTTGGATATCGAAGATGTTCCTGAACATTTACTTTAGCTAAGAATGAAAGCAAACTGGGAAGAAAAAAAAGAGCTTTGTCATAAAAAGAGGGAACTAGAAAACAAACAAACAAAAATAGGTTATATATTCATACATTAAATACTATACCCTGGATGTCTTTTACAAAGATACAGGGTCAGGTATGTAGCCTGTGTCAGACAGCACTGAGGGCCTGTGCTCACAACTTCAGCATCTGAGAGGAAGGGAGGGGCAGGCAACAATAAAAGGCTGGGTGTGGCTCAGTGTGGAACACTTGTCAAGAATGAGCAGGGACCCAGGTTCAATTTCAAGTACTGCAAAAAACAAAATGAGATAAAAAAGGAAAAACACGTAACAGGACAGTATTCTTAGCATTTAAATGTTTTGAAGTCATGATGGCTTATACTGACTGTCAAACCCTGACAGGAACAGAATCTTTAGGCACATCTGTAAGGGGGTTTGTAGATAGATGAACTATGAACTACCCTAGATGTTACTAGTATCATTTTATAGGCCGGGGTCCTAGGCTGTATTTTAAAAAAAGGAGAAAATAAGACTGAGATGGCTAATTGGTTTAAGAGAAGTTATACAGCTGTGAAGACTGCAGTTTGGATCCTAACACCCATGTAATAAGGCACATGCAGCAAACACTTGTCACTCCAGTTCCAAGGGATGTGATACTCTCTTCTGGCCTTCACATGTGCACTCAAAACACAACAACACATGGACTCACAAGGAGCTCACACGCACATGCAAAACACACACACACACACACAAAGTATTGGGGGGCAAGGGGAGGAAGAACACCAACACTCATCTCTGCTTCCTGGCTATAAAAGCATTGAATCATGTCGCCCTTTAAGTGGTGCATGCCTTTCATCACAGCACTCAGGAGGCAGAAGCTGGCAGATCTCTGAGTTTGAGGCCAGCCTGGTCTACCTAGGGCTATACAGAGAAACCCTATCTCAAAAAGCAAGCAAGCAAAACAAAACAAATAGAGGCCCTGCTCTCTGTGTAGCTCCCATGGTGGACACAGGATGGATAGTGCTACTTACTAGTCCCCATGATAAGGTACAAGCCTGTGCTGTATAACCTGCACCCAGGCGCCTGATCCTTGCAGGTAGGTCATAGCACCCCAACAGGGTTCAAAAACAATCACTGTTGTTCTGTCCTTGAAGAAAACCTAACCAGCACAAGAAGGCCACTCAGAAACACAGCCATTTTACCTAGATTATGCACTAACCAGAGTGAAAGCCTGGGCTTGGGAATCTCTCCACTGGAGGTGACTGGCATGGCAGCAAGGCTTAGGTGACAATTCCTGCCAATTCAACTAGGAGTAGTGTCAGGAGCAGAAAAGCCTGTTCTCCTGGTTATCATGCACTCTGCTGCTGCAAGAATAATTTCTGTCTGAATTTAGGCAGCTACTAGGAACTCTGGTCTCTCTTAAATTAATCCATGTGAGCAGCTATCAACTTGTTAGGCAAAGGGGGAAAAAGGCTTGAGAGTAGCACATGTATGTACCAGGCAGACACCATTAGCTCGTGGCAGATACATCTAGTGAGATGACTGAAGAGGGTCAGCTTGGATAAATTTACTGAGCCCTAATTGTGCCCCTCCCCAAAGCAAAAAGCATTTATTTATACTTATTTATTTTACTTTATAAGTACTTGGTTTTATTTAAAAAAGATCCCAGTAATTGTTCTTACATTTATTTCTGACCGTATGTTCTATACGGTTATGTGCGTGTCAGAACAAAGTGTGTGGAAGTCAGAGGATAACTTGTAGGAGTTGGTTTTCTCATTCCACCATGTGGGATCTGGAGATCAAATTCAAGTTGCCAGGCTTGGAGGCAAGAACCTTAACACTCCAAGCCATCTCATCAGTACCTGATAAATTATTTAAAGAAGGGGCAGGGGGAGGAAAGATCTGATCAGGTGTGATTATGTATGACTACATTTCTAGCATTCAGGAACCTGTCGAAGTTCATGGTGAGTTCAGAGACTGCCTGGGCAGCGATACCCAGCCTCAAAAACAAAACAAAACAAAAGGAAGTCTCACAAAGCTTGTGTGTGTGTGTGTAGAATTAATTTAGTGGTAGATCAGTTCCTTGGAAAGCAGAAGACCTGAGTTTAATCCACAGAATGGGGTGGGGAGAAGACAAAAAGCAAAGAAACTAATTAATAGGGGAAAAAGGGAAGAAATCAGTGAAGACAAAGGTGTAGAGCAACAAAAGATAACAGCCAGGCAGTCCCAAAATTCCAGGCAAGATTACAAGTTCGAGGCCAGATTAGGTATCCAAGTGATTTCTAGGCCAGCCAGGACTACAAAATAAGCTTTTAAGCTACGAAAGCTTAAAAGATGGGCATATATCTCTACCCACAACATGTATGAAGTGGAGGCAAGATGATCAGAAGTTGAAGGATACGATTCAATATGTAAAACTAGGTCTTAAAAAAACAATAGTAAAAGAAGCCAGACAGAAGTGGGGCCTGGTGGCACACACCTGTATAATCCCAGCACTCTGGGAGGCAGAGGCAGGTGGATCGTTGTGAGTTAAAGGCTACCCTGGTCTACGAAGAGAGTCCAGCACAGCCAAGGCAACACAGAGAAACCCTGTCTTGAAAAACAAAGAAGCTGGGCAGACTTGGTAGGAAAGCCTTTAATACCAGCTCTCAGGAGGCAGAGGCAGGTGGCTCTCTTGAGTTTGAGGTCAGGCTGGTCTACAGAGCAAGTTCCAGACAGAAAGGTTAGAGAGAAAAATCCTTGTCTCGAAAACCAAACAAACAACTAACCAAACCAAGCCCCTCAAGCACGCCAAAAGTAAAGGCCCAGCTGTCACCAAGCCTAAGGACCTGAGTTTGATCCCTGGGTCCCAGATAGTAAGAAGAAACAACAGACTCCCACAAGCTGTTCCCTATTCTGCACATAGACATCATGGTATATGGGCAAGAACACACACAACTCACACTAATTAAACGAAATAAAAGTTAATAAAAAGCTTAAAAAGAAATGTCAAACTCAGGGAAAAAAAATTTTAAAAATTCAAATCTGATTTTGAAATTTTACTCTTTAAATACTCTTGTATTACAGGTTTCTATATTTTAGCAATACATGATGAAATAAAGTGTATTTATATACCTAAGTGGTTTCTTAGCAAATAATGGTGGGAAGGGCATCAACTGTTTTCCCAAAGTCTACACATAAAACAGAATCTAATCCTCATCAAATGTAATCCTGAACTAAGATTAACACATGTATTTCTGTGAGTTTTATGATTAGAACGCATTAAAAACTCATTGTTACTAGGGTATTAGCTATGATTACATACACAGAAACATTTAGGAGCTGGAGTTCAGCAGCAAAGCACAATCTAAAATTCGTAAGGTTCTGAGTTCAATAGACCAGCACAAACAATAGCAAAAGACCTTTGAAAAAGTATCAGGTCTGAGGATGTAGCTCAGTACAGTGCTTGCTTCACATGTGCACAATATGCCCTAGGTTTAAATCCCTAGTCCTGGAAAAAACCTAAATCATTATTTTATATTCTAATAAGCTGATAATTTTGTCAGAATGTCATCATTTCCTAGCCTGTGGCTCAGTTACTCAGCATCGACAGTGAAACCTGAGCATTCAAGTAAGTTCTGCCTGCAGAGCAGTACGGTCCCTCGTGCACTGATGAGTAAGTAGAGTTAACAAAGGCCGATAGACCTTTTAAGATATTGTTAGGAAGGTTCAACTACTGTTACCAACTCATAGAAAATCGTTTTTTGTCCTGTAAGTTCTTACTATTTGCCAGTGCTTGGCATTTAAGGACAGTACCTAAGTCTCCAGAATCAACACACTGTCCTTCAACTGTTTTCATAAAACCAAGTAATTTTCTACAGCGGTAGGTTTACCATCAGCTTGAGAATATTTGATGCAGCAGAACCATTAGGTTCAGGAATATAAGTTTTAAAGTATAAATCTTACACAAACAACAGAAGCAAACCTAACAAGTTGGTAGGGCTGGAGATGGAACTCTGTGGCAGAGCACCTACCTAACATGCATTAAGGCCCTGGGCTTTATCCCTAGTACAAGATGGGAACATAACTGTAATCCCAGCATTCAGGAGGTGGATGTAGTAGGATAAGTTCAAACTCACCCATTGAGTTCAAGGCCAGTCTGGAATAAAAAACCCTGCTGAGCAAATCAAAGAAAGAGAAATCTGTCTGAATAGAAAGAAAGAGCATTATTTAGCCTACCAGTGAAGAAAGGAATAACAAAAAATATCTCCAGAAAATACCAAGATTTACTACAATTTTTAAAAAGCTGGGGGGAAAAAGGAATTTGTCCCTACTGTTAATACGGATATATGGAAACAGTCATGTGATGCACATGATTAGGGATGTTCAGAAAAATGTATTGGGCAACTTTTGTCATAAGATACAAGAGTGGGGCTGAAGAGATTGCTCAGTGGTTAAAACCAATGGCTGCTCTTCCGGAGACCTGGATTCAACTTCCAGCACCACATGGTGGCTCACAACTATCTATAACTCCAGACCCAGTGGATCTGATGCCCTCTTTTGATTTTCCAGGGCAGCAAGCAACAAACATGTACAGACATATATGCAAGCAAAACACCTATACACATTAAAACAAACAAGTGTCATGTGTAAGATTTAAGAAACCTTCTGTGAGGGAGAAAATACAGGTTTTTTGTTTTGCCCTTTATGTCCATTCTCAGGGTTTAATGAGGTTAAGATGTCTTAAACTGGGGCAGCCATACTACATTAAGACCTGAGGTGCTAAGAATAGTGGACAGCAACAAAGGACACATAACATCCTGGAAACCTTACAGCCATTCTCCCAGTCCTGGGCTGACTTTCTTTCGTGCAGCATTGCCAAGAGAGAAAAATAACTTCTATCTTGTTTAATCTACCGCTAATTTCATTTTCCTGTTACATGTAAACAAGCGTAATTCTGATTAAAGAAAAAAGCATGTATGATTCAGATACACAAAACCTTAGGCAAGCAGGTTTTATCTGGGGACGAAGGAGGCATCAAGAAGAGAACAGACAATGTAAGCAAGAGGAGGACTTATGGGAGATGAAGAAAGAGAATATGATGTGATGAAAGGAGGCTGAACACCAAGCTGGTGAGCTTGGACTTCATCCTGTGACAGATAATGGGGCAGATAAACTTACTCTCAGGCAGGACAGTCCAAGGTCACCCAGCACCATCTACCTCTGGGCACCTTTGAGAGAATTTGCAGCCGGAAAGTACACGACTAGAGATTTCACACTGAAACATTGTATATAACAGTTCCCTTCCTCTTCCACAATACACAAAAGTACCAGGCTTGTCTTTTTTTGTTGTTGCCGATTTTAACTTTTAAATTGTTCTCCCTCTCTCCCCCTTTCTCTCCAGATAGCCCTGGCAGTTCTAAAACTCACAATATAGACCAGGCTGACCTTGAACTCTAGACTGCTGAGATTCAAGGTGTAGGCCACCATGCTCCACCCATCTCTTTTTTTTTTTTTTAATATAATTTTTAAGTTTGTGTGTTTTGTCTGCATATATGTCTGTATACTACTCATGTGCCCAAAGAGGTCAGAAGAGGGCACTGGTCCTCTGGAACTGCATTTATAGATGGTAGTGAGCCACCATGTAGATGGTGGGAATTGAATCAGATCCTCTGAGGAGCAGCCAGTGCTGTCTCTCCAACCAGGTGTTCTTTTAACACAGTATTTCAACTGAAAGTTCTACTTCAGTTAGTCTTCCTACAACACGTGGCTTGATTAAAATAACCTCTAGAAAACTTGCTAATGACATCCTAAAAACAAAACAAAAAGACAAAACCCAACAACCTAAACCACAGCACACATATATACATTATGTAGTTGTGTTCATATTTTTAAAGTGGGTCAAAGTTAAGATTTTTATACTGTGTCACCATGTGCTCATTCTATTATATTGGGTTATGTAGCTCAGGCTGGTCCTGAACTCACATAGTTTCTGCCTCCCCTGACTGCTGGAATTATTGGGTGCCTGGCTAAAACTAATTTTTTTCATTTTTTTGTTTGTTTTGTTTTTTTGAGACAGGGTTTCTTTGTATAACAGAAACAGGTTGTCCTGTACTCAATTTGTAGACCAGGCTGGCCCCCGCCTCCCAAGCGCTGGGAATAAAGGTATATGTCACCATGACCTGCTTAGAACTAATTTTTAAAATATTATCTTCAATTCTAAATAGTTAAATGACCTCATAGCTTACGTTGGAAGGATAACTTAGTCATCACATGGTCTACGGGATAGTTAACTTTAAACAGCTGCTACCATTTCTCAACATATTAAATTTCAGCACAATACCAGCTACAAGAATAATTTATAGATCAGCTTTGTATTTCTGTTTAAAATTGGTACAAATTAAACAGACTGATGTCTGTGTACTTTTATGCTCACACACATTTAACTAATATCCCAATTAAAAATAGAGGCCTATCTGATTTCCTTCTCTTTTAAAAAAAAATTGCTTTTTATTTTTATTTCCATTGGCCTGTGGATTTCTTCTCTTAAAACTTGAGTGTACACCATTCATAAGGGCTAGAAATACAGGGTCCAACTATCTTAAACTTTTAGAGGCAACAAGCTAACCTACTATAAAACCTTAAAAGTATTTTAGCTGAATATTTTGGCCTTCATTGAAAGGTCAATTGGGTACAGAGACAACAATCAACTTTTTAGGTCATGTAACTGTTCTTTCAAATAGAAGAAACAGGTGATTTGGCTCATAGGAACATAGAAGTGACTTTGCACATTTTCATCCTGTTTAAGGACACAGTCCACGACACAGGCACTTAAAACGTACAGCCAATCTTCACATCAAAACAGAACATTACATTGCCAACACCCTGTAATTTATATTAATGACAGCAGCTAAAAACAAAACAGACCTAAAATACGTGTGCTTAAAGAGGAAAAAAATCATAAAGAGAAAACAGTTAAAGTTATTCCTGATAGTAGGTATTGTATTGGGCTATTTTTTTTTTTTTACAGTAACTTAGTTAATTTTATTTATGTACACTGATGTTTTTGCATGTACTCATGTCCTGGAGTTACAGAGAATTGTGATCTTCCATGTGGGTGCTGGGAATTGAACCCGGGTCCTCTGGAAAAGCAGATAGCACTCTTTTAACCACTGAGACATTTCTCCAGTCCTGTATTATGCTATTTTAACCAAAAGTATTTATACTCTAGAAATCAATACTTCAAACTTTGGCAACATATTAACAAATCTTGTTACCAAAAATTATTTTAGCTGGGTATGGTGGCAGCTGGACTGTAACCCTTGAAGTTGGGGGGTTTAAGGCCAGAGGCACACTTAAGTTAAAGGCCAGCCAGGGCTAGAGAGCCTGCCTAAAAAAAACAAACAGGGGCCAGGAAGATGGCTCAGTGGATAAGGGCTCTAGATGGCAATTCTTACAAGCCAGGAACTCTCACGGTAGGAGAAAAACAGACTCCTGCAGGCTGTTTTCTAATCTCTATACAAACACCACTCCAACACACAATAAAATTTCAAAAAAGAAAATTACCTACCACACTATGATGGATTAAGTTAAAAATGAGCTGCATTTCAGTGTATTCAAGACAAGATCAACATGGGCTTTGAGTTCCTAAATCCAAAGCAATTACAAACCAAGAAGTTTACAATATTAACAGGTAATGTTTAAGATTATTTCTAGGACTGCAACTGTATGCCCCCCCCCCCCCTTTTTGCTGCAAAAATGGATTGCTCAGCTGGGCCTCATGGCACAGGCTTGTAACCTGAGCCACTTGGTGTCTGAACCTAGAGCATCACAAAATTCAAGGCCTGCCTTGAGTACAAAGTGAGTACAAGACCAGCCTGGGCAACTTGGTGAAATCATCTTAAAACTGAAAACAAGGTGTGGGCCAGCAGGGAATGGAACAATATAGTTTCAGGGCCATCCTCTCTAGCTCGCTGGAGCTACACTAACCCTTGTCTCACAAAGACAAGTTGGGTGCACAGTTAGAAAGTGCTGGCTGTGCACATACTTTCTCTTGTTCTCATGAAAACAGAGGGGGACCCCAGGAATAGAGCTCAGTGGTAAAACCCTGCCTACGTTGCCCTACTGAAGAAAAAATGAAGGCAGTAATCTTTCTTCTTGCAAAGTATATGACCAAATAACGTGGTTACTTTCTCCTGTTTCCATTATCCCTGTTTTCCTTCTTTTCACCGGTTAATTTACAATCGCTATTGCAACGGAATTATCACAATGGAAGAAATAATAGAGGAAAGGTTAACATGATTAACATATGGAATGAGCAAGGTACGCTATCCTACAGTGTAACATTAAGTATAAGCGGTAACAAACATTACCGCTTGTAATGTTTGCTTTAAACATTAAACCAAATCCCATTTGCAGTAAAGCAGTTTGGCATTAATTTCCAATTCATCAATTAGTTAATTTTGAGACAGGGTCTCACCATGTAGCTCCAGGTGGCCTGGAAATCACAAATATCCACCGGCTTCTGGCCGAGTGCTGGGATTAAAGTCGCAGTTTGATAAAAAAAAAAAAAAAAAAAAAAGAAAGAAAGAAAGAGAAAAGAAAATGCTGGGAACTCTCCATAAACAATTTAATAAGAGATGAGACCAAGAGCTTTTCTCCTTTCTCAGCTGACTCCATGTACCCAGGAAGGCAAGGCATCAGAATTATTATGATGGAATGGGCAGGCACTAGGCCAGGCCTCATATTCACAGACATATTGCTAGCACGTTTTTCTTCATCAGAGAAATACAAATGGGCTGACAAAAATATCTCCCCATGTCTCGAGAACCAGCTGATTAAGTTAGTGAAGATTTTCGACTTTTAGTCAACTACCACCTGCAAACCCCACCAGCTGGTGAGCAAAGGCTGTGCTGGGTTTACACTATCTCATTTGGGCCTCACAGCCGTCTTGGGAAGTAGGCGCTATTACCGAGACTTTACCGAAGAGAAAACTGAAGCCCAAGGGTTTAAAGGAACAGATCACGGGGTCACGCGGCTCACAATCTTAATCTAGATTTGCATCGCCGCCTGAATGGAGGAGACACCGCGTTAAGAGTTATCTGCAAACTTACAAGGGGTCCAAGCGCTTCCGGGGAGGGGAATACCACTTCCTAAGCAAATAAAAACTCACTATAAAACTTGGGAGTCCTAGCTTTCTGGTATACTTAGGTGACACCCCGAGGCACCGGGGAGAAACGTTAGGTGTTTAACCCGCCCGGGCCCTGATGGCCGGGGGAGTCATCGCCGTGTGAGGTGACGCCAGCGGAGGGCTCCAGGCCGGCCTCCCTCAGGCCGCGCTCCCGCAGGCCCGCCAGCCAAGGCTCCCGCCACTCCTGGTCCTGCGGGCACGCCGGGCCATCCCGCACACGAACCTTTTGCTCCTCGGCCGACGCTGCCTCGGGGACTTCCGCGGACATGGTGCTCCTTCTGCAGAAGAGACGCCGGGAGAAAACCGATTACCGTGGGGGCAAGGCCGCCGTCCGCCTTCTGCCAGCCCTGTTGCCCGCCGGGCCGGCGAGTGCCACGCTGTGACGACACGGGCCCCGGGCTCCCGCCCGCCGTAGCTCCCGCAGCCCAGGCCCGCCAAACTGCCGCGCCGCACCCTTACCTACCTATCCCCGCGCCTCCGGCCCTGCGACGCCCAAGCACTTCCTCTTTCCCTTAAAGGTTGCGGCTCGCGCCTCACCTCACTTCCGCGCACAAGTGCTTCCTGGGAATTGTAGTTTATCTGTGGCTACGTCTCTCCGCCCCTTTCCAGACTTCTCTGACCTAGTTAACCCATCTGCTTGCAGTACCTCTGCTTCAGCTTTACTTCCTCAGTACCTCCACCTTGCCTCAACACAACCTTTTCTTAGACCTACATCTTCAAAGCTATAACCGCTCTGGAGAGTTCCACAAGCACAGCATCATTAGACAGGAATTGTGATTATCCTGGGTTGCCTCTGCAGAAGCAGCCAATATTTCAACTCAGAGATCCTCCCAGACCTTGGTATTTTCTATGCAATAAATACCTGATCAATGAATTCTGCTTCAGTTCCTTACTCTCCAAAACATTGAGCTCCACAGTGACTTTTTATTCTTTCTTTGTTTCTTTGTTTTTCTTTCTCTCTCTCTTCTTCTTCTTTCTCCTCCTCCTCCTTCTCATCCTCCTTCTTTCTTCTTCTTTCTTTTCCTCCTTCTTTAGTTTTTTTGAGACAGGGTTTCTCTGTGTAGCCGTGGCTATCCTGGAACTCACTCTGTGGACCAGGTTGGCCTAGAACTCAGAGACCCACCTGCCTCTGGTTCCTGAGAGCTGGCATTAAAGGTGTGTGCTGCCACCACCTGGCTCACAATGACTTTCTTAACTGTCAAGACCTGTGGCTTCATATCTACACCTCATTCTACTAAGCATCCTATAGCTTTTGGCACATTGGGTTCCAAGGAAATGTTTTTTAGAAATCTGGGAATAAGGTGGCCTTATACGTTCAACTAGTAGGAATCAGAAGGTAATGGATGCACTTCTGGAGGGCAGGGGAGCAATCAAAAGATCCTAGTAATTGGATATGGAATTTAGAAGCCATCAACACCAAAGGTAGGTCCTGTGTCTTAGGACTATGTAATCCCAGCTGTCTGGAAGGTTGAGGCAGGACCATCCTTCTGATGGCAAATTCATGTCCGCCTAGGCAATAGAGTAAATCAAAGGCCACCCAGGGTAATTTAATTGGCCCCTGGATCAAAAGACAGGGCATGTAGCTCAGTGATGGAGGATTTGCTTAGCATGTACAAATTCTTGCGTTCAATCTCTCCATCACTGGAAAAACAAGCACACAGAGAGAGACAGAGACAGAGACAGAGAAAGAGAGACAGAGAGAGAGGAACTTAGCCCAGTGGCAGATGGATCATTTGCCTGGAATGCGTGTCCCTGTGTTTTACTCCCAGCACATAAAAAGAGTGTGGTAGTGCATGCCTGTAGACCTAGCACTGGGGTGGTAGAGGCAGGAGGATCAAGAAGTTCAAGGTCATCCTCTGCTTGAGTTTGAGGCTAGCCTAGGCTATGTGTCTCAAAATAAATAAATAAAACAAGACAACAACAACAAAAACCAAGCTAACACAAAACCTCATCGTGGTGTAGAATCACATACAGGAAGGCTTGACTGAGTTTGAGTAATACTGAGTTCCTGTTGGAGAAGAAAGGAAAAGGTTAGTCAGCCAAATGACAATTTAAGATAAAAGGGTTTCTCTGGAGGTACTTTGATCCCAGCACTTGGGAGGCAGAGGCAGGTGGATCTCTTAGTTTGAGGCCAGCCTGGCCTATGGAGTGAGTTCCAGGACAGCCAAGGCTACACAGAGAAACCTTGTCTTGAGAAACCTTAAAAAAAAAAAAAAAAAGCTTAAGAGGCTAACTCTTGGACATCTGAACTGCACACCTATGATTCCAGAACTTTCCAAGTAGAGAGAAGAACTTGCAGTTCAAGGTCAGTCTCTGTAATGTATGCGTTGAGGCACAGCCCAAGCTACATGAAGATGAGTCTCCAAAACCAAAACTGAGGAAAAAGAACAACAAAAGCCAACTACGGATTTCTTATCATTCTATACTGACAAACTAACCTTCTGTGCCTCCCTCAACCCTTCTTTTTTGCTTTGTTTTGTTTTTTGAGATAAGATGCTCTCTATATGTATTTCTAGATGTTGTAGAACTCATAGAAATCTGACTGCCTGCATGTGCCACCAACCTGCCTTTGTTCCAGACAGGGTCTCCAACTAGCCACACTCAAGCAAACCTCCTGCTTTAGCCTCTTGGTGCTTTTCATTTGAGTAGACCTATAGAGAGAAGAAAAAAATATAATAGTCTGGCGAATGGATGCATCTAACTAGTATTTTTTATTAATTAAATACAATTCGTATATACGCATATATATATATAAACGTCAGCAAATTTTGGGTTAAATTTTAACAAGGGAAAAGAAAAGTATACGTGACCTGAAAGAGAATTTGTTCCTACAATGAAAAAAAAAAAGTATCTATATAAAAATGACAAACTGATAATCCTCTCTGGTCCAAAGGTTGGCCTCTAAGCATCACTGAATCCTAAAAATACTGTGATGCCTGCACATCTTTCAGTAACAATGTTTTCTGTTGTACAAATAAATGTATCAAGAATAAAAATTCTGTGCACATTTCAGCAGACACACACACAGAGAAACAGAGGCAGAGAGAGGGAGATGAAGACAGGTAACACACACACACACACACACACACACACGTTCCTTAGATAGATAATAACATTCATGTCAGGGCAAATCTGAGTTCTTTGGGAGACAGGCTGACCAAATGGAAAATTCCTCAAGGGCAATGCCCTGTTTTGTGGAACTGTCTAAGAAGCCAGCCTTCCCCAAGTGATACTATCAATGAAGCCTTAAAACCTGGCCCTGGTCCCAGAGCAATACTCACCCACATTAGGAGAAAGGAAGGTGTCAGTTGTGGTGGTACAGATCTGTAATCTCAACATGTGGGAAGCAGAGGCAGGCAGAGCAGGAATTCAAGGCCATCTTGAGCTATACAGGAAGTCTAAGCCAGCCTGTTTCTGTGGCTACTGTTTGTTTGTTTCTTTTTAGTTTGGGCCAAAACTGGTAGAGAACAGTCCTCAGCTTCTCTCCACCTGGACTGAAACTAACCACAAGTTATGGAAACCATGAAACACAACTCAAGGATGTGTTTCAAGTATGTGTAGATACAGCTATACATTATTAAAATCTTTCCTTGGAGACCACGCTTCCTCTGCCCTTTAGGAGTTTGAGCTACTCTGGTCCCCAGGATCAAATTTCCTGGTATGTTTTCATTCTTTATGGTCCCTGTACATGTCATTGCCCTATTACAGGTATGAGCCAACATTCCTGGTTTTGCCTTGTCCCTTCTTGATCTCCTATGTTGAGTCTCTACTTGCCTCTTTTTAAAAATTTAATGTCTGACATGAAAGGTCTCACTCTATGGTTCAGGTTCCTCTTGAACTCATTAATTTCCTGGGCTCCACCTTCAGAATGTATCTGCCCCTTTTTATTTGATTTTTGACAAAGAATCTATGTAACTCAGGCTAGCCTCCAACTTACTATAGATCTTCTCTAGTTAGATTTGAACTCATGATCCTCCTGCTTTGGGCTTTGGAATGCTGGGATTATATGAGCCACTATGCCTGGCTTTTTACCTGGCTTGTCATTTGTTGTTGTTTTGTTTTGAGACAGAATCATTATGTAGTCTATACTGGCCTCTTACAATTCATCTGCCTCAGTCTCCCAAATGTTGGGGCTACAGGCCTGGATCACTAACCCTGGGTTTACCTATCACTTAAAAAGAGGATTTTTAAGGCTGATGGGATAGCTTAGTAGTAAGGCACTGGCCACCAAGCCTGACAGCCTGATTTGTCTTCTCTTGAATCCCATTCTCTCCTCTAGTTGTACATTCTTCTGGATATCACTTCCATCCTTGTAGCCTGAGTTGCCATCAGTCCAGAATAGGACTGCCCATCACCCCGTAACACTTTGTGATGCTATGAGTATTCTACATTTGTGCTCTCCAACACGCTGGCTACTAATCACGTAGTGCTAAATGCTACTGAGCATTTAATGTGGCTAGTACAAGGAACCGAGTGCTTAAAGAATTAGCCATAGAGGTTAGAAACACTCAGAAAAAAAAACTCCTGACAGAGATTCTTACAAAGCTCCCTCTGGTGAGCCTGACGTAAATGTGCAAAAAAAAAAAAAAAAAAAAAAAAAAAAAAAAATATATATATATATAAAGTTTGGGATTTGGTAAGCATATAAAAACTTTTAAAAGATCAGAAGAATTTTCTTTTCTTCCTTCCATCCCTCCCTTCCTGCTTTTGAGAAGTGTATGTAGCTCAGGTTGGCCTCAAACTCACCTTGAACTCCTGATCCTCCTGCCTCTGCCTCACATGTGCTGGGATTACAGTATACCACCATGCCTGGTTCCCACTGTGCTGTGGGCTGAACCTAGGGCTTTGTGCATGTTAGGCAAGAACTTTGTGACTCATCTACAGTTCATCATGGGAAAGACTGCGTTTTTAATTAAAGGGATACATAGTAGCGGAATTGAAAGTTGTCTGGAACCCAGTGAGATTCTGAGTGGTTAATAGTTGGTTTTGAGACAGGGTCTATAGTCCTGGCTGTCCTGGAGCTCACTATGTCACTATGTAGACCAGGCTGGACTCACACTTGCAGCAACCGTCCAGCCTCTGCACCTCAAGTGTTGGGGTAACAGGAGTGTGCCCCCCCTCCCTGGGCTGCCTCAAAACCTTCCTGTCCTGTTGTCTAGCATGCTGCCCATCACCCCAGCACAAATATCAAGACTGCTGTGCTCTATCTGAGCCCGACAGGAAGAGGCTTCTGATACGTCAGGCTCCCTTGCTTGGTGGCAGCTAGAGAGGTGGAATGGAAGCTGCCTGATGGCTAATCCAACAGGCACATAAATGTCTAAGAACAAAAGCCAAATACACGTTTTAGTTTTTTGCATATATTTACAATATAAATATTGTTTTCAAAGTACATATTCTTTTTTAACAGTGTGAGAAAATGATCTAGCATGGGACAGCAATTTAAAGTAAAACCTCTACAGTAGTGATTGAGGGAAAAATAGATTTTTTTTGTGTGTCGGGGGGAACCTTAGAAGGAATGAGAATGGGCACAAGGCTGAGCACTGCCAGGGGGATGGGAGCAGCTTTGTCTCGCTGCACGGAGGAATGGCATGTTATGCAGGGGAGGGCCCTAGGTGAGTGCAATAAAGCCTAACTGGAGAGATACAAAAAGCATACATGCTTGCATAGTGCATTAACCTGGAAGAAGCCCAACATTTCATTCTCATTTTCAGTAGCTTAAGTGAACAGCACTTAAAACACACCACACAAAATTAAAGACTTGTGCATATATTTCAGATTTCAACATTAATGTCAAAAATACATAGTATGATTTTACATAGGATTGTGCTACGTTAGGACACTAGAGACAAACATCACTTGAGTATTAAGGAAAACATTAAATATTAAATAACAGAAATAAAATGTGTAAACACTAATCTAACTGGGGATTTTGCTATCCAACTGTTCAATGAAGTGGTTTCAACAGTACAAAAAGGGTGAGGACACGGGTGCTTCCAGTCCACTTGGAGTCACGTATCTCACTTGAGGGTCCTTTAATAAAATCTGGTCCAGGACAGAGGAGGGCCACGCCCTTGGCTCTCATTCGATGTATTCCGTTCTGTGAATGCTCATGTTCAAGCTTGGGTACTGAGCAAATACTTTTAAGCTGTCCACCTCATCAGCATCTTGGTGAAAACTGAGGGTTTGTTGGCGATTCAGTGTACGATTTGAGTTCATACGCAGCACCGCTATCAACCTCCATGGACTTTCTAGAGAACAGGAGCCGTACGTCCCTGTGGAGGTAGATCTTTCCAGACCTAGAACTCTGGAACCTAAATAAACACACAGAAAGATCAATGATGTTAGGGCGTGAGTCTCTAGAACAAGTAGAGCAATTATGCACGCAGGAAGAATCAGTCTTGCTGTGCTACTGATCAGCTCTGTCCCACAGTGTTTAGGGTCTGGGCTGTCAACAGCATGCTCCCGATTCATCACTCTCAGACTCTCTGCTCCTGTCCTGTAATGCCAAGGCTTCTTTCTCTAGGTGAGTCTGGGTTTTGGCTTCACCACTCCTCTCTGACTGTGCTCCACATGCACCTTCCCCATCTAAGCTATCATATTTCCACTGACACTAGCTAATTATCTGATTATGCCTTGGGCTTTGCTGGTCAGGCATATTCTAGACACACAGACAGACACAATTCATACAAATCAGCTGCCCATGACATAGGGTAGATTAAAATGGACCCTATGCTCATAGAGTCACTTTAGAATATTAAAAGTTTTTTTTTTTTTTTCTGGATGAATTGCTTACATATGAAATACCAGCACTCAGTAGGCTGAGACAAGATGTGACTGTCGTGTTTTAGGCCACCTTGGATTTACATATTGAGTTAGAAGCCAGCCTGGGCTAAAATATAACACTCTGTCTCAAAATAAAATAAAACATACAAGAAAAGATTCAAGTTTTTCTTAACGTGCATTTGTGCATGTGTGCATGTGCTTGAAGGTCAGAGTTGACACTGGTTATCTTCCTCTGTTGCTCTCCTTTTGGAAGGACCCTGCTGTTTGAGGTTGCTGTTCTCCCAGTCTGGATAGCCTTTCTGAGCTCAGCCCTAGATGGGGGACTCCCTCTCCCCAGCAGGGCCTCCTACGCTCTGCCTGACCTCATCTGGAGCCGGCTAGATGACCCTGCCACATCTGATATATGGCCTTTGGCACAGTTCCTTGCTGTGTTCCTGTTCATATGATAGGAGAAACCAAGCATCCTTGAAGTGCCTAGTTCCAACCCATTATGTACACCTCTTCTGGAGGCCCCACTCCCTCTCCAAGGACTATTTGGCCTTGTTCTCCCTGAACACAGTTGAGCTATCTCTCTGAAGTGGTTCCCAGAGGTCATTGCTGTCATGCTGCTGTCCTTTCAAGCCCTGCCCCTCACCTTCTGCTCCCCTGCCCTTGTAGGCCGATGGCCAACAATCCCCCAGGGAAGAGGAGAACCACACTCTCCATTTCATTTAAGGAGGCAAGGTCTCTCACTGAACCTAGAGTTCATTGATTGGGCTAGTCTAGTGTCTTAGTTAGCTAGTTAGTCTTATTGTTCTATTGTTGTGATAAAAACACCATGATCATAAACAATTTGGGGAGAAAAAGGATTTACTTCATCTTACAACTTGTAATCCATCATCCAGAAGTCAGGGTAGGGACTCAAGGTCGGAACCTGCGGGCAGAAACTGAAGCAGAGGCCAGGGCATAAAGGCACTTACTGGCTTGCTCCTCCTGCTCTCTTACAGCACTCAGAACTACCAGCCCAAGGGTGTCATCTCCTCCAGAGAGAGCTAGGCCCTCCAACATCAATCATCTATCAGGAAATGCGTCCCAGGCTTGTCCACAGGCCAATTTGGTGAGAACATTTCCTCAACTGAGGCTCCCTCTTCCAAAATGACTCTAACTTAGGTCAAGCTGACATACAAATATTAGCCAGTGCGTTCAGCCATCCAGGACTCTATCTTTGCTTCCTAAGAGCAAGGATTCTAGGTAGTCGCCACATCTACCCAGCTTCTGTGTGCTTCCTGGAAACGTGAACTCCGGACTTCAGATCTGAGCAGCAGGTGCACTGACTCAACACGCCTCCAGTCCCCTACCCCCTAGGTCGACCAGTTTTGTTTTGAGACTGAGACTCGAACTGTATTCATGCTGCCCTGACTAACTATGTAATGAGGGTTGCTCTTTAACTTTTAGTAATCCTCCTGCCTTGGCTTCCTTCATGCTACTAGTATTACAGATGAGTGCACCATGCTGGGCAAGCTTCAAGTTCTGGGACAATCACTGTTATCAGCAGTTGGTTAAATAAAACCATTGAACCTGAACAACACCAGAAGACAGAGGTTAGTGGTGAAATGAAAAGGGGCTATAAAAGTTGGCACAGAACAGTTTCAATCTTCCACTAACTTTCCCCAGCAGAAGCCACCCAGTACTAATTTCTCTCTGTTTCCTTGGCATGGCAGAATCGGTCTGTTTTTGTGGATTTTACTCCAAAACTAATATGGAAAGGCCTGGTGTGACAGCATGTGCCAAGATAGACCTCTGTGACTGGCTCCCTCCTCCCCCCTAAAGTTTTCACCTTGGGAAGCTTTTGGGGTGATGCCATTTTTCCAAATAGGCTTTGTATAGCTTCTAAGCAGTCATGTGAAAACTGAAGGAGGAGGTCACTGAATTTGGGTAGATGTCGGTTATACACTGCTAATGCCACGAAACCTTGAGAGGCTGGCAATGAAACTCAGAGGCACGCACAGGCTGTAGGTTTGATTGTAGACACCACAAAACAAAGAATACCAACCAATCAAGACCTCAAAAGAGAATGGTGTGAAATGAAAGCTGAATCAGATAACTGAATTTTTTCCTATGGGGCTGGGAGGTTGGCTGGGTTGTTGACTGACGACCGATTTTGGGAGTGAACACAGAGCCTTGTACATACTAGGAAAGGACTCTACCAATAAACTGTATCTTCAGCTCTCTTTTTTCTTTTGATTCGGAGACAAGGTCTTACTATGCTGCCAAGGCTGATCTTGAACATGCACTGTAACCTAGGCAGAGTTGAACTTGGCATCCTCCCTCCTCAGCCTCCCAAACTGCTAAAATCAGAGGCCCACGTCACCAGGATTGATTTATTGCTATTTTGCTTGTTTGTTTTTTGAGAAAGGGTTTCTCTGTGAAGCCCTGACTGCCCTGGAACTTGTTTTGTAGACAAGGCTGCCCTCAAACTGAGAGATCTGCCTGCCTCTGCTGGGACTGAGTACTGGGATTGAAGGTGTGCACCATCACAGCCCAGCTACATCCATCTATCCACCCATCCATCCACCCACCCATCCATCTACCCATCCATCTACCCATCCATTCATCCATCCGTCTATCTAACTATCAATCATTGTAGCACTGAGAACCAAATCAAGGGACTTCCTCATACTAAGGAAATACACCATCACTGAGTGACACAGCCTACCACTGGGAAGTATTCCTATAGTGTGTTGTTTCATTACAAGTCTGCATTTTCTTTTGCTTCCTTGTTTGTTTTTTTTTTTGTTTGTTTGTTTTTTGTTTTTTTTTACGTTTCTCACATCAGGGTATTACTCTGTAACCCAGACTCACACAGAACTCCATTATACAGTCTAGGATGACCTTGAATTCACAGCAGTCAGTTCTCCTGCCTTAGGCTTCCCAAGTGCTTGGTTTAACCGTATCTTGGAACATATATATATATATATATATATATATATATATATATATATATATATA
>NW_026585691.1:11616025-11667042 GCF_907164565.1 Psammomys obesus | reverse complement strand
ATATATATATATATATATATATATATATATATATATATATATATATATATATATATGTTTACATTTTAAAAGATTGTGTGTGAAGGCAGGGGGCATGCGCCACCCATGAAAGTAGAGCTGAGAGGACAACTTGTGGGAGTTGGTTCTTTCCTTATACCACATGGGTCCCATCTCACTGGCCCAAATTTCTTTCCTGTGAAAAAGTTTTCCAAGTTTGCACTTGGTAGGCAGTTTTTCATACTCATAGCTCATGTGGCATATCCCATGGTGCTCTTGCTGGGCAGTGTCAGGGTGAGTGTAACACTGCCCTGTGGATGTAGAACGACAGGCTCCATCAAGCAGTGTTCTGAGAGGAGCAGTCAGCCACTTCTTCAGGTGTGGACCTTGCATGGCTACCTCACTCCCTACCTACCCCTGCAGGGTGGCGGAGACCTACTGGAGTATGGCTGAGAACCACTGGGTTCCTTACGATAGTCTGTCAATCCCTGACGTGGCTGAGAATGTCCTATGGAGCTCCAGGAAAGAGGCTGCTGACTTCTGTGTTTGATTTGCTCAGTGTTCCTGAGAGCCACATAGGGACTGGGGGCTGCTGGGATGTTAGCAACGTGGACCAGAAGGACAACAAACACCAAAGAAAGCCCTTACACAGGGCAGAGCTCTAAGCTAAGCACTGAGGTGGAGGGTAACGCATCTCTGAAAGGCAGCCTGCATGTCAGCACTGTTAGCTCCAGATGGCCAGAAACAGGCCCTGTGGGTACAGTCAGGGAGTGAGTCAAGTCTCAGAACTCCTTGTCCGACATGGTACCAGCTGCATGTGCCTACCAGCCACCTGAAATGGGACTACTTCAAACTGACTGTGCTGAGTGTAAAATACATTGTGGATTTAGAAGATATGTTAAAACAAAAGATGCAAAGTATCTTAATTTCATACAGATTATGTATTCAAATCATAACATTTAGATATGCTAGGTTAAGTAAAGTATATTAATTTTATCTGTTTCTTGTTACTTTCCCAATGATTTTTATTTGCAGATAGGGTCTTATGTAGCCCAGGCAGGCTTCAAACCTGACAGGAGATGAGGATTGCCTTGAACTTCTGACCTTCCTGTCTCTACCACCCAAACCCTGGGATGACAGACATGAGGATCTGTGGCCAGCTCTGTCACTTTGTTAAACACCTGCTGCTAATTACAAACCAGGCTGAAGGCTCAGATGAAGTCTCTATCAGAATTACTGGTTTTAAAACTTACTGCCTCAAATAGCAGGCTTCATTCCAACTTTTAGTACTTCCCATTTAACAGTTAAAAGTGCAAACCCCTGATTCCAGTAAGTGGCAAGGATGGTGTGAATGAAAGCTACTCGTTCTGTATATTGGCAGGTTGTCAAAAGGCCCCATGCTAAGCTGAGTTCAGGGCATTTATCCAGTCAGTTAAAAGTTCTCTTACAAACCAAGTCTATGGGGGCTGGAGAGATGGCGCAGAGATTTAGAGCACTGGCTGCTCTTCCAGAGGTTCTGGGTTCAATTCCCAGCATCCTCATGGCAGCTCACAACTGTCTATAGTGGATCTGGTGCCCTATTTTGGTATGCAGGTGTGCATATTCATAAAATATACAAATAAATGGTTTTTTAAAACTAAGTGGAGTGGTGATGGCACACGCCATAAATCCCAGCACTTAGTAGGTAGAGGCAGGTGGATCTCTGTGAGTTTGAGGCGAGGCTGGTCTACAGACCAAGTTCTAGGACAGTCAGGGCTGCACTACAAACCCTGTCTTGAAAAACCAAAAACAAACAAACAAAAAACAAACCAAGTCTAACAATGCTAAGTTGTCCTGAAGTAAGCTGCTTCCCTATCACTCTGAAACATTACCTCAGGTGTATGAGGTAGCGTAGTAACTGTGCTGTGTGCTGGACGTTCTCTTTGTTAATACTTCTCTTCATGTCTTGTTTAACAGGAACAGAAAACGTCCTCTGTCGCAGGAATGTCTGGTGATTGGCTGGCATGCCTCGTAGGTCATACATGACAACAAACATCTTCACCACAGTCTTATTAGGATTGAATAAGGTCTGGAGAGACAACAGAGGGGTATTCTTCAAAAGGGTGATTTGTTTATATGATGCAGAATACCTTCCCCGTAATTAAACAGGTTTCTTAGCCATTTAATTCTACGGGATAGGTTCCATTCAGAGGCTACCATTAACATTTCAAAAGTTCACAGAGTAATACTTAATAATCTTTTAAAGATTCAACTTCATTTCTTATGTCACAATAAGATAGTATACCCATAATAAACCAAAATCTTTAGGCACAAATTTCTTATTAATAGCAAATAAGATGCATTTTTCTCGTTCAGATTTTCGGAAACTGTTCTGCTAGTTTAAGCATAAAACACTCTTCATGACGTATTTTGTGTTAGAATATCCTAGAATATCCTAGTTCCATCATTTCAAACATCAGCTGCAGATTCACAAGTTGGAATTTTAATTTTTCTTATATTTTAATGGATTGTAATTTTTTTAAATAAAGAATACAAGCTCTGTAAAACTAGAATTTTACAGTGGCTGTTTTAAACTGCTTACTGTAAAATTGCTGTAAGTGTTCAAGGGAGACTTTTCTATTGAAAAAGTTTCAAAGCCAGGAAGTAAAGCTCATTCTTATTAGACCCAAAGAAACAACACTATGTTTTCACACTGGGAGTCATTCGCAAATGATCAGGCTTTACAAATCATCAGTATCATTGCAGACCACAATATATATTTTCAGAGAAGACTGAAGTAATTCAATTGATTCTTGTCTATGAATAATTGAAAAATTGTTATTTCTAAAAAAAAAATACACATTTTAAAATAAAAACCCAAGCTGCTGAACTGACTTTAACCAAATTACCAACACATCAATCGGTAACTTGGTGCCATGCTTTCAGAAGCTCATCCCAGGGACTGGACATCACTCACTGAATCAAATGAGAAATACATCAACATTATGATCCAAGTTTACAACTAGCATGTGCTAACATCAAGGCTGATTCATTCAAGAAGGACAAGCAGACCGAGGAGTTCAGACCATGTAAGGATAAAAGCATGCTTAAAATGGACCACGTGGAGGTGAGCTATGGGCTAATGTCTATCCCTAAGGCAGCTCACAGCTAGCTCTCCAGAGGTCTACACTCTCTTATGGGTTCCACAGCCAGGGGCTAGAGAACGGACAAGTGTCACTCTTTAGCTTAAAAAAAAAAGTCTGGGATAGAGACATTTTAAATGCAGCCATTCTTCTGTGGCGCGTGCACACACACACACACACACACACACACTGCTCACTACTGCCTCACTCCTGTGAGACACCAGATAAACGTACAGGCTCGGCACAGCACTGAGACAGATGGACACGATAAGGTGTGACCTGACTGAGGAAAGTGCAGTCTGACTCTCTGAGGTCACAGGGCTCAGGAAGCCTGTTGGGCTAGAGCAGAGGCTGAGTGCAAGCAGCCAGTGCCAGCCGGAGTCTGCCGGCTGCACAATCTGAAGCACACTGAGGACTTGCTGTGTTACCCTGGGTCAGACAGAGAGATAGTGTAGATCAGGTCCGCCCCGCTGAGGAGGGGTCTCCTGAAGCCAGCTTAGATGACTACACAGATGGAGGAAGGCCACCTTCTCTGCTCTGGCAACTCTCAGATTGCACCTGGTCAGTTTTAGACATCACTACACTAGTGATAACCCCTCCACCCAAGTGTTACAATATTTTGGGGTCTCCTTTTAAATAGGTCACCCTCGATATGGCTTAACATTTAATAGAAGGCACTGGTAAGGCTCTAAAAATGTTGAAAATATCTCAGCTTAAGTTGTGTAAATGGTTCTTATTATTTGTCTACAAACATTCACCTCTATTAGCTTATTAATCTTTTCCTTTAATGTAGGTCCCCTAAATGGCCACTCCTGGGGCAGAGGATGGCAACTCCAAACAAAGCTGCAGCCCCACTGTTACTTACCAAGGTTGTTGCAGCAGCAGTAGCAGGAGAAAGGGCTAAGTTCTATATGTGTGTGAGAGAATGATTATTGCAATTGTAGGCTATAAAACACATACCACTTGTATCGTTCCTGAAGGAGGTACTCGATAACCCCTTTTACCAAGGGACTCTAAAGTAATCACACCCTTGAAACAAAAGAAGACAAGTTGAGTGCATATGTATATAACAGAGGAAAGTGAGAAACAACACATTGTTATTACAATTTCAGGAACCCATTTTATGGAAAGACATTCACGTTGCATTAAGAGCTACATTCTGTGAGTATGAAACGGTGAGGCTCCCCCTTCTAAAGTAAGCATTCACTGCTGCTCTTCCTAGACGTGTTGCAACAAGCAGCATACAGTATGGACACTGCTCGGAACTGCCACTGAGACACAGACCAATGGTCAGGTTTCCTAGCCACAAGGAAATAAATAAAGCAAGGTTATTAAGATTAGTACCATTATCCAAGAGGAGGGGGGAAAAGGAAGTAAAGAAATGATTGGTCTTTTGGAAGAGTATGGAAAAGTCAGGAGTATACAATATCTAATTCTTGGGCCAAAATGAAGGAATTCTTCAGTCAGACAGTCAATTTACACATCTGAATTTCTGAAGACAGACATTAGAAAAGACAGCAATGAATTGGGATTGGGAATCTGGGTGCCAGTTTCCCAGCGGGAAAAATGTTGAAAGCAAACATGAAAATGAAGGTTTACCAGCAAGGCTGCCTGCTCTGCAAAAAGCTACACACTCTTGTTTCTAAGAGGAAATGCTGTTTCAGAAGCAGCCACATCTTAATTTGGATATTTTTAGGGTGCTGCTTTGAATGTTGTTTTTTTTTTTTTTTTTTTTCCCATTTTTTTCACAGAGTTTCATGTAGTCCAGGCTGATTTCTGTTTCCCAAGTGCTGGGATTACAGTGTGTCACCATGCCCAACTTACTTCTGTTTCTCTTGGCTCTTTGTAGCCAAGCCTGCGCTGGAACTCATGAAAATCCCACTGCCTTAGCCTCTCAGGTGCTGGGATCACAGCTGTGAATCAACCACACCCAGTGGCGGAGCCTCTAGCTGCTACTTGTTAAGGAATCTAAGGCTCTGAATTGGCTCTAAGTCAGGGCACAGTGGCTTGTAGGTGTGAGAGCTGACAGCCGGAAGAGGTGAAAGCTGCATCACCGTCATTTCACTAGGCCATTAAAGGGACACTGGAGGCCCTCCACTTGGTCTGGTTCTCAGGGCGGCAGCGGCACACACATGACCTTGTCACTCTCCAGATATACCAAAATGAATCTGCCACTCAACAGGACTTCCCTGAGGACATCATTCGTACACCCAAGTTAAGTGCAGGGCAGCTGTTTTTCTGCAAGGTCCAGACAATGGGGAAGAAAGTACGGTCCAAGGTCAGATTGAATGTGCAAAAGCCTCTCAATAACCAGGGTGAGCAGCAGGCCACAGGTGGCGCCTGTGACTGTAGTCCCTGACTGCTTTCTGGGGTGATCCTTTCCCTCCTAGTACTTGAGGCAGGTAAGCAGAATAAGTGTGCGCTCTACACAGTTCATGATTCTATCATCATATGTTGTAAATAGAAATCTCAAGGTAAATATAACACAGGACTGTTGTACTAGGTGACATCTCTGTTAAGTTTGGAAACTTAACAGACCTGGGTTGGGAAGTAAAAAGGAGTGGATCAAGATGGAGAGAGAGCCATGCTCCAACATAGGATTCTAACCTCACATGCAGAGCGTGGATGTTAGACTTACACCTTGGCAATGAAGCAGTAATCCCTCACAGTGTGCTCAGCATATTCACTGAGGGAAATGCACACCCTTTTCAAGTACGAGCAGTGTGGATAGTTACATGAAAAAGCACACTCCTTTCTAGTTCCAGAAGGAAAAGGGAAAGCTTGTAAAAATGGTAACTACTTTTATAATCATGCTGGTAGGGCCAGGAGTTACTGTCCTTCCTCCCAGTCCTTTTCCCTACAGGAAGGAGAAAGCCAGGATGACAGCTATGACTTGTTACTGTATTTCTTTCTCTAACATACAATTCTGTTACTTTTCAGAACATAACAATAAGTGATTAAACTCACAGTGACTGAAGATTTTTGAAAGGTCTTTTAAGTTTAGGGCAGCCCTCCAATATGATTTTTTTTCTTTTTAATTGTGTATGTTTGGCCCTTGGAGGCCAAAAGAGGGCATTGGGTCTTCTCTCCAGCCTCCAAACAATTTCTAAGTAATATAAGACCAGTAGTAGCACAGGAAAGTTAGGAATTACATAAAAATACTAGGATTTGATTATTATTATTTGATTCACTTCAAAGACCAGCATATCAATATTTATACCTAGGAAAACCCACCATGTTTAATATAAAGAAACATTTATAGTTCCTCCTCTGGCATTTTTATAATAGTAAGGTTTAAGATAAACTAAATTTCGAAGAATCCTAGCAGAAAATAAATCCTCAAATTATTGTGTGAGAAAGAATATTGCTGGGTGTGATAACATACCTATAATCCCAGCACTTGGAATGTGGAGGCAGGAAGGCCAAGAGTTCAAGGCCAGCCTCAGTTACATAGACTTTGTGGTCAAACTGGCCTATACGAAACAGCAATAAAAACAATACGAAACAGTAGATGGAAAAGAGAAGCAGGCCTAAATTTGATAAATTACAAATGGGAGGAAATTGGACCTGGCCAGTCATGAGTCCATAACATAAAGCCTAGCCTGACTTCACCCTGTGACAGCTGGTTTCTCTGAGACACCGTTTCTGAGCAGCTGAGTGCTGTGTGGCATAGTTCTTGGAGAACATTCAACATTCAACTGCTGACTCCAATACGAAGAATTAATTTTTAAAGAGCTGTTCGATGCAAAAATCCCACAAAGAACTTTCTGTCCTAACGTTTTACCTCTGGGGCCATTCAGTCTGTGAGGAGAAGTCACACGGTTATTAGAGCAACACAAAGGTGCTTCTGATGGTGTGTGATACGTTTCATCTAACAAAACATGGTCAGTCCTTTGAAAGCAGACTAAGCTATCAAAATAGAAAGAACAAAATTTAGGGAAGATCTGTGGTGCAAGGCTTGGCGTGAACCACTTGTGAAAGGAGCCCACTCCTGCTTGGTGAACAGACTCAGGGAAACAGGATACACGGTGGCGATCATTACCACAGAAAAGGCAGGCAGGCACTGGGTTTTTAGTTGTTTTATGTTTCTGAGACAAGGTTCTTCCCTGCAGCCAAGGCTCTTCTGGAGCTTACCACAAAGCCCCGGCTAGCCTCAAACCCTCTGTGACAGAAGGCAGGCATCCTTAGGAGGATAACCTAACTCAATTCATACGTTGACTTATCCATTTTCAAGTCTCTGCTCAAAGTCTTCTGCTGTCTTTGTGTATTTTGGGACTCTGTTTTCTTTCCCAGCATTGTTTTCTATCAAAGAATGAAACACTAGCCAGGCCCTGGATCAAAAATTTCACCTTAAAAACGGAGTAAACCTCAACTAGCTTCCCTGACTGACTGGAACAGCAAGGAGGCAGCCTTATTTAGGTCTTAAAAAGCACAGCTTCTTCTCCTCTCAAGTATGTAGAAACCTCTTTCCATGGCTTTTATTCTTAACAAAAGACACTGTCACTAACGTTCTTGAAAGCCCTGAGGCAGAAGGGAGGGTGGGGGTGCTGAGTCAGGCTGTAGTTCCAGGCCTGCATGAACTTCTCACAGTGACACTTAATGTGATTGCATTTATACCATCACTGTGAACTTCTCCTTTGTTTTCTAAAAAAGTGTTTATACATCCAACAGTGTTCAGAGACACTTCTGCAGGTTAAGGCTTGTTTTACCCAGAACCCACTGCAGTAGAATGGGGAAGGTAAGTTTACAGGACCTCAGGCTCTAACTCCTGGAAGTTTTCTGACTCTCCACTAAGTCACTAGTGTAATCAGAAATAACTCACACTCTCTGAGACCCACGATCAAAGGAAGGGGGTGGCAAAAAAAGACCAAACAGGAGAAGCTGGGGTGAAGGGGGCCACAGGTTGCCACAAGTCCCCAGATCTAAGTCTGACTGAGCTAAGAACCACACAAGATGGCAGCCACCTGGAATTATGGTGCAAGGCTGAGCACTGGAGAATTCGTGTGAAATTAGCAATAGACTGACTGTGTCAGTCACCTGTAAGTCATCTAGAAATGGGTAAAATTTCAGCATCATTTTCAAATGCAAAACAAGTCACCTGTTGTTTGAACAAGCTGGGGAAAAGGTCAAGGGGCAGTATTTTGGCTTATTGGTCTGTATTAAGTTTTTAACTCTCTCTTAGAAACTGTTTCATAGGACTGAAATAGAGATGTGAATTACTAAATTGGCTGATTTGGGCAGAAAAAGACAGTTACAAGTACTTGCCATATAAGGCGAGGGAGCGTTATCATCCGAAACACTGTAGAATGACACTTCCACGGGCAAAGTCAAGTGTGTGGGGCAGAAAGTACCACTCGCTCCTACCTCGGCAGTAAAGCCATCAACTATGCCGAGGGGGTCTAAACGGTAATTCAGAACAGATTCCTGGAAGACAAGATAACAACACATGGTTAAAAAACATAGAAAAGCTAGTACATTAATTTCACTTTCTGTTTAGGGAAATATTTGACTGTGTCTTCTAGTTCCCATGGTAGCACACATCTGCAATCCCAACATTTGGGAGGCTGAGGCAGAGTGTGGTGAATGGCCACATGGACGCCTGACTGGGCTACTGAGTCAGGTCAAGGCTAATCTGAGTGACACAGGGAGACTGTCTCAAACTGAGAAATGATGGTTGTTGTGAGAGCCACGTCTTTTATCTGACCTGAAATCAACTCTACTAGAAACCACCTTCTACTAGAGCCTACGCAATGCCTCCTCTCTCACTCTTTCAAACCACCACTGGATTCTCTCAGAACATCACTATTTTTTAGATCTAATTGTTTAATATGCAAGTGGAAAAATGTGCCCTTTTGCTGGGCACAGTGACTTGTATCTGCAATCTCATCAGCCACTTTGGTATCTGAGTTTAAGGCTATCCTGGGCTATGTAGTAACTTTCAAGACGGCCTAGGTTATATAACAGGCAGTAGTTGAAAAGAAAGCACACGCCTGAAATCCCAGCACTTGGGGAGGCAGAGGCAGCCAGATCCAGGACAGCTGGTCTACAGATTGAGTTCCAGGACATCCAAGACTACACAGAGAAACCCTGTCTCCAAGTATAGTACTATCAGAGATTGTATCTGTCCCAGAGAGAATCCACTAGAAGGTCTTGACAGCAGACCACACACAAAAGTTCCATTAGAATTAAGCCAAATTCCAAGGCTCTACCTGACAACTTGACTGAAAGCACACCCAACCAAGTAAACTGCAGTCCATAGCCTGTGCTCCATTTCCCACCTCACAACTCTGCTGGCCTTCCCCAGGCTTGCTAAACCCAGAGACATCAAGTAAACCCCTCCACCCTCACCCAAGCCCCTGCCAGCCAACTCGCCTAAAAGCACATCCAACAGCAGTAAACTGCACTGTAGAGGAATTTTAATTCAGAACATGGCTGCTCTGGCAAGAGATCACATCCAAAGATCTACCAGGTCTGTGTGATCTGGCTGGAATACAGACATGCCTTTAATCCAGGAGGCAAGAAGATCTCTGAGTTCAAGGCCAGGCTGGTATAGATCAAGTTTCAGGTAAAGAAAACCTTAGATCCAGGCATAGTGGTACACACCTTTTATCCCAAACAATGACAGTCAAGTTAGTTTGTGGAAGGAAGCAGCCATGTTTGAAAGTGATGTTTAATCAAGTGGTAGAAAAGGTGATGAATCAAAGAAAGGTTTGACAAAATGGGATATGCTCAACTCTCAGAAAAAGAGGGAGGAAAGGGAAGATACTTAAGGTCAAAGAGAGAGAGAAAGAGAGACATAGACACAGAGAGAGGAGGCAGTGTTAGGACAGTAATAGAGAGACAGGTTACAGAGAGAGAACTTGTGTGAAGACCGAAGGAGCCTGAAGATTAGAGCAGATTGCTGGAGTTAGTTTGAGGCCAAGCAGAGCAATTCAGGGGCCAGACTGAATTAAGGCAGCTGGGAGAAGAGTTTGAGCCAAAACAGCTGAGTTGAATCAGCCAACCCAGAGCTCAGTAATTCATCAGTAAGTCTCAGAGGCTGAAAACATTCTAGGCCTAGGTTAGATTGTATGGAGGTTAGAAGCTCCCAGGACTAGGCCTAGGCTAGCCTAGAGAGGCAGTAAGTCACTGAGACAACTGAAACAGGCGAATAAAAGTTCCTTTTACACTGTACCCCATACTCTGTGCTTAATTTCCCACCCCACAACTCTGCCTGCTTTCTTAGAGGCCTGCTGATAACAGCGACAACCAAGAAAGACCCTGCCCCAACCCCTTGCCCACCATAAAACACACCCAATAGCCTTAAACTGCACCCCATGTGCTGGACTCCATTTTCCAGCCCACAACTCTGCCTGCTTTACCAGGGGCCTGCCAGCACCAGGGACCCCAGGCCATACCGGTACTAGGGACCCCAGAGGCAAGGGAAGCATCCAAAAGCTCACAGACCACGCAGGCCACAAAAACCTCAGGGAAGGCACCCTACTGGGCCTGAAGACTCATTAATCATTAGACTCCCTGCCCACTGAGGGCAGGAGACAGGAAACCGAAACCAAGAGGAAAAGCATCCCAAAACACCCATTCAACAAAGATAAACTCAGAAATCAGCATTGGAACCTATAACCGCAAAACCCAGATGGCTAAAGGCCAGCATAAGAAAACAATGAACAACTGCTGGGGCAATATGGCACCATCAGAGCCTAGCTCATCTACTTCAGCAAGCTCTGGATATCCTAACACTGTTGAAGCACATGAAAATGACCTTAAATCCAATTTTATGAAGACAGCAGAGGCCCTTAAAGAAAAACATAAATAAATCCCTTACAGAAATACAAAGAAATAAAATAAAACAGGTAAATGAATAAAATGTTCAACACCTGAAAATGGAAATAGAACAATAAAGACAACAGAAACTAAGGAAAACCTGGAGATGAAAAAGCTAGGTAAGAGAACAAGAACTACAGGCACAAACATCACCAACAGAATACCAGAGATGGAAGAGAGAATCTCTGGCATAGAAGCTACCATAGAAGAAACATGTATCTGTCAAAGAAAATGTTAAATCTGTAGACATAATGCTAAAGATTCAAATGCTGATTTCTATGCCCCTCCATATCTGGTTGATATCCTTGTTCTGAAAATCTCCTGTATCAATGTTGTTTAAACACTGTTCCCCAGTTCCCCAATATGTCAATAAAAAGGCTTTTAACAACCGATGATGACTGAGTAGGGGAGAGAATAGGACTGAACTTCCTGCCAGCCAGGAGAGGAGAAGACAGAGAGAGGAAATGGGGATTCAGCTATGGGCAGAGGTTCAGGACAACTGAGCAGAGAAAGCCATAAAGTGCAAGTATCTTTGGGTAATTACACTGAGAGAAAGCCAAACTAGCACAGAGGACTGAATATAGAATAATAACTGCTCAGTACTGTGCTGTGAAGTATGTTAAATAAATAATATACTCTAGTCTCAAGTATCTGGCTGAGTTAAGAGAGAATCAAACACACACAATTTTAAAGCTAACACTAACATAAATCTAAAAAGTTCCTGACAAAAAATATCCAAGAAATTTGGGACACTCTGAAGAGACCAAACCTAAGAACAATAAGAACAGAAGAAGAAGATTCCCAGCTTGAAGGTCCAGAAAATATTTTCAACAAAATCATAGAAGAAAATTTCTGTAGCCTAAAGAGGTATCTGTAAACATATAAGAAGCTTACAGAACATCAATAAGACCAGAAAAGAAAATCTTCCTACCACATAATAATCAAAACACTAAATGTACAAAGCAAAGTAAGACTATTAAAAGCTGCAAGAGAAAAAGGCCAAGTAACATATAAAGGCAGACCTAGCAGACTTACACCAACTTTTTAAAAGCGACTCTAAAAGCCAGAAGTGCCTGGGCAGATGTCTTGCAGCCTCTGAAAGTCCACAGATGCCAGCCCAGTCTACTATATCCAGCAAAACTTTCAATCACCATAGAGGGAGAAAACAAGATATTCCATGACAAAACCAAATTTAAATGATGATATATTTCTACAAATCCAGCCGTATTAAAGATACTAGAAGGAAAACTCCAACACAAAGAGGTTAACAACACCCTCCCCCCAAAAACCCACAGGAAATAAATAATTCCACACCAGCAAAACTGAAAGGGAAGGACACACACACACACACTCACACACACACACACATACACACACACACACTCAGACACACTCATACACACACACACACACACACACAAACACTACAAACACCAACGTTAAAATAACAGGAATTAACAATCATTGGTCATTAATTGAGATATTAATATCTCTAAACATCAATGGACTCAATTGCTCAAATAAAGACACAGGCTAACAGAAAAACAGGATCCATCATTCTGCTGCATATAAGAAACACATCTCAGCATCAAAGACAGACAGAGTAAAAGGCTATAAAAAGATTTTTTTCCAAGCAAAAGGACCCAAGAAGCAAGCTGGAGTAGCCTTTCTAATATCTAATACAATAGAATTTCAACAAAAATTAATCAAAAGAGACAGAGAAGGACACTTCATACTCTTTAAAGGGAAAAATCCACCAAGTTGAAGACTCAATTCTAAACATCTATGTCCTAAATGCAAAGGCATCCACATTCATAAAAGAAACATTACTAAAGCTTAAATCACACATCAAGGCCCGCACATTAATAGTGGGAGACTTTAACACCCCGATGGACAGGTCATTCAGATAGAAATGAACCAGAGAAATAATGAAACTAACAGATGTTATGACTCAAAAGGACCTAACAGATATCTATACAACATTTCACCCAAAAACAAAAGAATATACCTTCTTCTCAGCACCTCATGGAACCTTCTCCAAAACTGACCACATACTCAGTCACAAAGCAAGTCTCAACAGATACAAGAAAACTGAAACAACTCACCTATATCTTACCATACCACCAGGAATTAAGCTGGACTTCAACAACAACAGAAGCAACAGAAAGCCTACAAACCCATGAAAACCGAACAACTCTCTATTTAAAGATCACTCAGTCAGGAAGACATAAAAAAAGAAATTAAAGACTTTCTAGAATTCAATGAAAATGAATGCACAACATACCAAACTCACGGGAAAGTAGTGCTAAGAGGAAAGTTCATAGCACTAAGCACTTTTGTAAAGAAATCAGAGAGATTTCATACTAGCAATTTAAAAGTATACCTGAAATCTCTAGAATATAAAAACCAAACATACCCAAAAGGAATAGATGGCAGGAAGTAATCAGACTCAGGGTTGAAATCAATAAGTTAGAAACAAAGAGAACAATTAAAAAGAATCAATGAAACCAAGAGATGGTTCTTTGAGAAAAATCAACAGATAGAAGAACCCTTAGCCAAATTAACTGAAAGGTAGAGAGAGAATATCCAAATTAACAAAATCAGAAATGAAAAGGGGGCCATAACAAACACTGAAGAAATCCAAAGATTCATTAGGCCTTACTTCAAAAGCTTGTATTCCACAAATCTAAACTAAAAGGATGATTTTCTTGATAGATTCCACTTACCAAAGTTAAATCAAGACTAGGTAAACAATTTAAATAGACCTAAAACCCTTAAGAAAATAGAAGCAGTCATTAAAAGTCTACAAACAAACAAACAAACAAACAAACAGCCCAAGGCCAGATGGTTTTAGCACAGAATTCTACCAGACATTCAAAGAACAGTTAAAACCAACACTTCTCAAACTATCCCACAAAATAGAAAGAGAATGCCAAACTCATTCTATGAGGTCACAGTTACCCTGATAACTAAACCACACAAAAATTCAACAAAGAGCATTTCAGACCAATTTCCTTATAAACATTGATGCAAAAATACTCAATAAAATACTAGCAAACTGAATTCAAGGACATATCAAAAACATCATCCACCATGACCAAGTAAGTTTCACTACAGGGATCCATCAATGTAATCCACCACATAAACAAACTGAAAGAGGAGTGCCACAAGGACCACATATATCAGGGCACAGGGGTCTTTCATGAGACTGTTTCTCCAACCAAGGACCATGTATGGATATAACCTAGAACCCCTGCTCTGATATAGCCCATGGTAGCTCAGGGTCCAAATGGGTTCTCTAAAAAGGGGAACAGGGACTATTCCTGACATGAACTCAATGGCAAGCTCTTCAACCCTCCCCCTGCCAAGGGAGGAGCAGCCTTGAGAGGCCACAGAAGAAGATATTGCAGCCAGGCCTGAAGAGACTTGATAAGTGAGGGTCAAATGGAAGGGGAGGAGGTCCTCCCCTATTAGTGGACTTGAAAAGGGGCAGGGAGAAGATGAGGGTGGGAGGGCAGGATAGGGAGAGAATGAGGGCGGGGGCTACGGCTGGGATACAAAGTAAATAACCTGTGATTGATATAAAAAATAAATAAATAAATAAAAACTGAAAGAAAAAAAAATCCACATGATCATCTCATTAGATGCTGAAGAGGCCGTTAACAAAATCCAACACTGCTTCATAAAAAAGGTCTTGGAGAGGTAAGAGATACAAGGCACTTACCTAAATACAATAAGGCTATACACAGCAAGCCATTAGCCAACATCAAATTAAATGGAGAGAAACTTAAAGCAATTCCACTAAAATCAAGGACAAGACAAAGCTGCCCACTCTCTCTGTATCTGTCCAACGTATTACTTTAAGTCCTAGCTAAGGCAATAAGACAACTAAAAGAGATTTGGGAGATAAAAATTGGAAGGGAAGAAGTCAAAGTATCACTATTTGCAGATATAATAAGTTACATAAGTGACCCCCAAAATTCTACCAGGAAACTCCTATAGCTCATAAACACCTTTAGAAAAGTAGCTGGATACAAAATTAACTAAAAAAAAATCATTAGCCCTCCTTTATACAAACAATAAGCGGGCTGAGATAGAAATTAGGGAAACAGTACCCTTCACAATAGCCACAAATAATATAAAATATTTTGGTGTAACTCTAACCAAGCAAGTAAAAAACCTGTATGACAAGAACTTCAAGTCTTTGAAGAAAGAAAACGAAGAAGATATCAGAAGATGGAAAGATCTCCCATGCTCATAGATCAGTAGGATTAACATAAATGGCCATTTACTAGAAGCAAACTACAGATTCAACACAATTCCCATTACAGTTCTAACACAATTCTTTACAGACCTTGAAAGAACAATTCTCAACTTCATATGGAAAAATAAAAAAACCCAGGATAGCTAAAAAAAAAAAAAAATCCTGTACAATAAAATAACTTCTGGAGGTATCTCCATCCCTGATTTCAAGTTGTACTACAGAGCAATAATAATAAAAACTGCATGGTACTGGCATTAAAACAGAGAGGTTGATCAATGGAATAGAATCAAAGACCCAGAAGTAAACCCACACACTCATGGATACTTGATTTTTTACAAAGAAGCCAAAACCACCATACAATGAAAAAAAAAAAGCACCTTCAATAAATGATGGTGGTCTAACTGGATGTCTGCCTCCCCTTTTCTGAGGAGAAAGGGGGGAAGGTAGGATGATATGGAGGGGAGGTGACAGGGAGAACCTGGCAGGAGAAGAGGGAGGCGAAGCTGTGATCAGGATGTTAATTAAAAATGATTGCTTCTGTTTTTAAAAGATAATGTTGTTTAATATATGGAGTTTTGTTTAACTAAAAATACAAAAATTGAAAAAAGTGGAAAGTCCTGTCTACCTATTTGTCGATCACCCCTGAGAAATAACACTGAGTGACAGCTTTTCAGGTGTTTTCCAGCCCCTCTCAAGCTTGTGTGGAGTTATCTACAGGGACATCATGGTGTGTGGGGAGCCTTCCTTCAGTTAAGTGATCATCGGAATAAGATGAGGAATAAGATGAGCAATTTCACGGCTTTGGAAAAAGACAGTCTATTCATTTATTTCCTTTTCACAAAGAATGTTAACGACATAATGATACCCTGGCCCTCGTTTAAGGCATTCCAACTCCTAAAATAGTTCCAAAGCAACATTACCTCAAAATTTCCTAGAAGACTGAGACTTGTGATTGGTGGAGCACTCAAACTCAGAAAAGGTTTTTCATGAACATCTGGATCCTCTTCAATGTTCAGACATGGTCGAGAGCTATTGAAAAATAAAAGCAGGAAAAAACAGAACAGGTTAACTGCAGTACTTTCTTATTTATATCTGTGAAATGAATTAGAAGATACGGAACAATTTCATTCAAACTACTAAAACAAAATTAATGTTACCAAATTTTAAAATAAAAAAGTTGTGGTGGGATGGCGGTGGCACATGCTTTTAATTAAAGCCCTTGGGAGGCAGAGGCAGGCAGATCTCTGTGAGTTTGAGGCCAGCCTAGTCTACAGAGTGAGTTCCAGATTCACAGAGAAATCCTGTCTTGAAAACAAAAACAAAAAACCAAAAAAAAAAAAAAAAAAAACAAAACAAAACAAAAAAACAAAAAAAGGTTGATGCAAAGTTTGTAGTTGAAATTTCAGATTAAATATTATATTGGTAATATTCAACAAAGAACATATACATAGATACACAATTCTCTGAAGTTACTGGAAATGCATAGTATTTAGAATTCTACATCACATTCAGCTGAAAACAAGAATTCAAAGGCCAAATTATGTGACTGCAATTTCAGGGCTGGAGATGCAGCCCAATGTAGCACACTTGTCTACAACATATGAAGTCCTAAGCAGGATCTCAGCACTGACAAAGAAAAAGGTTTCGTTGTTGTTGTTGTTGTTGTTTATAAAGGAGGGAGGGAGGCAATCTGGGCTGGAAGACAGATTAAGGCTCAGAGATGAATGAACCGACTTAAACCGTGTGTTACTGATGATGGCGACACACACACAGCCAAGCTCACTGTCTCACTCTCTATCATCCTAAAGTGTGTGTGCAGCAGCATGATGAAAATGCCCTTTTTTAATTAAAAAAATGTTAATACTTTTAATATACTTCTGACTTAGCCTCAGCTTATCTGCTGCGCAGCTCTATTTCACAGCCGCGCACCCTGGGCAATTACCTTCTGGAGGACAGGCTTCTCAGATGCAGCAGCGATGTGTCCAGATCAAAGCAGCCCGACTGGGTTTTCCTTTGAGGAACCTAAAGGGAAAATAATTATTCATATTCTTAAAGGAATACTTTTTAAATTAACCAAACACTTAGGAAATCCAAGTGAAGCGTATTGTTTTAAATGACATTTATTTCCTTGTTTTGTATGTGTGCAGGCGCACGCGTGCTAGGGCACACATGTAGAGGTCAGGGGACAGTCACAGGAGTCAGTTCTCATCTATCTTGTGGGCCAAGGGATTGAACGGAGGTCGCCTGGCTTGGCAGCAAGCACCTTTAACTGCTGAGGCAGCTTACTGGCCCAACATGTACCCTTAAAGTAATAAAGGTAAACATAACAGTTTACTTCAAATAATGCTTATCACACATTTTTCTTTCATTCTCATTTTATTAACGTGGAAAACCCAGATGACTCACAAAAGTACTTTAACTAGGTTTTAAGTAAAACTCGGCTTTTCCTAAAACTGAAGCTTACCTGGCATCTATTTACAAGGACTCTTACTTTGTGTGTGTGTATGGTGCACGCATTTGTGTGTGTACAAGTGCAGGTATGTGTTTACAAATGTGTGTGCCTATGTGCGGAGGTCAGAGGTCAACGTCAGGTATCTTCTCCAGATATTCTTTATCCTACTTTTTGAGATAGGGCCAGGGCTCATCTATTCAGCAAATTCCAGAGGTCCTCCTGTCTTTGCTCCCCATCACCGGGGCTGTAGACATACGCTGTAGTGAGCGCACTGAGAGCCCAGGTTCTCATGTTGGTGATGTGAGAGCTTTACCTACCGAACCATCTCTCTATCCCAGGCCTTTTACTTGTAAGCTTTATATATGTGTGTGTGCTTTGGTGTGTGTGTGTGTGTGTGTGTGTGTGTGTATGTGTGTGTGTCTACAACACTTAGAGTTTATTATTTAAAAGGGGGAAAATAAGAGTGTTGGCATCTCATCCACTGTAACATTCCCAAGAAATGTACTGCTTTAGAGAATCGGTTTAAAGAACAGTACTCTGAATTTTCAATCATCAGCATGTTACTAGATCATATTTCTCGCAAACCACTTATGTCAAAATACATTGATAATAAAAGCTCCAAGTGCAAATCAAAGGTAGAGTCACATACAACATGAGAGTTAGACTTGTTTTGGGAATTAGTGTAAAGTGTGTATCATTAATCAGTATAAAGTCCACCGGGCGCGCTGGTCTGAGAAGAAACAGCTGCGATTACAGGGGGAGTGATGGCAATCCTGTAAGCTGCAGGCATAAAGGGCAGGAAGCTCAGGCCCATGGGCAACTCTGGGAGATCCTGCCTCAAAGTGAAGCCACTTTACCCTGCACGCCGGCACCCCCTGCCCCAAATGGGAAAAAGGTATGTGTAGGCTGTGGGGTGCTTTCCTAGCATGTGTCCATTTAAGTGGGTCGACCTTCAATTCCTCAGAAAAAGTCCCTGACTCAACCGTGTCCCAAAACCAGACCATGTAAAACAAACCAACAAAAAAAGTAAGAACTCGTCCGTACAATCAGCATAACTCATGCTTCAGAAAAGCTCTCGGTCTTCCTTCCCTTCATTCTCCATGCTATGCCTGGCCGGTGGATGAAACTTCTGGACATAATGAGCACACTATTTCGTCTTCTCTGCCCTTTCAGGGTTTCCATTCTCCACCCCTTTCTGTCCGTCATTCTAGGTGCTTGCTAAACATCTGTCTATGTGCCTACTAACCTTCCACTCAGCGGATTCCACCCTGTCTTTCTACACGGACTGCATGTGTGTGCGGGCATCTGTGTATGTGTGCACACTTCAAGGAGAATAACTTCATGTCTAGATTATTTTCTTTCAAACACGCCCCCACTTTCTGGAGACACAAAAGCCTTTATAATAGCCCAGGACAGCCTCTGGTTTGCAGTCATCCAGCTTTACCCTCCCAAGTGGTACTGGGATGGAAGCCAGGATCAATCTGCCTCTAAGCAGCGTCCCAAGCCCTCCAGAGATTTTTAGCCAATGCAGTCAAAACTATGGACCTGTTTATGCTAGTTTCTAGACAAAACTGTTTCTGGTGCCAATATTTACTGAGATTTAAAAATTCTGCTTTTATGAAATTCTATCAACATCAAGGTATTTTTTAAAAAAAATCATTTTGGTAACAATTACAATATTCAGCAAAAGAACTTCAGGAAAAATTTCAGTACTGGTGAAATACATTTCACTTTTGTTCAATTTTTAGTCTTTTCCTGTATTATCACATAGCTGTTAAATGTAGTATCAAAGCCCACAAGGCTTTCTAACTGAGAATTTATTTCATAGGCATTGAAATGTTTTGATGAACACTGGCTGCGGTGCATGAGAGCATGCGGCTGCCTGCAGGTGCCGGGCCCGAGGGAACTGAGGAACTTACGGGACTTGAGAGGAGAGGCAGCCCCGTCTGAGGGTGAAAGGCTCTAGTTGATGTCCCGTCCAAGGAATGAAAATTATGTTTTCTCCAGGCGCTTGAGTGTTTCAGTGTATCCCTCTGTTAGGAGAAGTATTAGATTTTAGTGGGAATACTTAAATAATGGCAAATTTGTAGATTCATTCCTAACGCAGTCTGAGGTACACACCATTGGTGGTAAAGCTTAAAAACCCTTTCAGTCTTACACGCATAAAACACACACGCACACACACAGGCAACATCACAGAAGATTGCACTTGTTTTTTATATCATGATTCAAAAGTTCTCAAGCATGTCCAACACAACTGTTTTATCAACATATTCGCTCATAATCTAGCATCTAATATCTTAACTTGTAAAAAAAAAAACAGCTAGAAAACAGAGTTAAGACTGTAAAGTATGAAATTGTGTCAATAACATGAGCCATTTTTAGAGTATTTCATTTAGTATGATGAATTCAGAAACATAAGAACACTTACTGCTCTTGCATAAGACTCAAGTTTTGACCCCAGTGCCCACACCAGTGGCTTACAACCATCTGCAACTCTAGTTCCAGAGTGTCCAATACCCTCTTCTGGCCTCTGTGGACACCAGACACATGTGTGGTGTTCATACATACATGTGGGCAAAATATTTATATACATAAAATAAATATAAATAAATCTTTTCTAAAGACTAGTGTGAATCAAAAAAATATGGTCACAGCACTATATTTCTACTGTGAGTCAAGAAACCAGTGGAGTGGGAATAGCGGCATATGCTTGAAATACCAGCAGCTTACAAGGCTAAGGCATGAAGGCTGCTGGGCCCAGGGCATTCAAGGTCAGTGAGGGCAACCTCATGAGACCCCTTCCCAAAACGCAGGGAGAATTCATTCAAATTGGACAAATTTATATCTAAAGATCAGAAAAATCACAAAAAATATAGGAATGAAAAGTGAAAAAAGGTTGGTCATAGTTCTGGTATCAGCTTTGTGACCTAGGACAAATTAGCTAGCCCTCCCGGCCTGTGGAGTAAAAGCATCTGGCCCTGGGGAGATACAGGGTCCCACAGACAAGCATGCTGGAGGACATGGCAAGCTGTGTATGATCTCATGAGAAATAAGAACATGAACAAGTCAGTGCTAGGACACAAACCAAAACACCATGTCCAAATTAAGTTCACAGGCCTGCTCTCTTGTCCAGGGTGGCCTTTAACTCAAACCTTTCCTCCCTCAGGCTTCTAAAAGCCTGGAGCTGCAGGCCTGAGCCACTCTGCCTCTCCAAAACATCGAGTGTTAAGGCTTTACACGGCTTTGTAAGTCTTTGTGACAATTACACCTTTTGGGTATCTCTTTTTATCTGAGCAGCATGTTAAAGCTTTATGAACTATGAAATTCATAAATGAATTCTGACTTCATTTTCAGAATTATATGGCTTATTTGGTGTGACTCAAGGACGAAACTGGGAGGAAAAAACCAGGAACTAATGCGCCCTGAGTGACCTCTGAGAGCTGCCCCTGCAGAGACAGCCTGAGTCATGACTGTGCAGCATCCATACCAGGCCGGAGCTGCTTGCAGAACACACCAAGCTGACAGGGAGGTCTACTTCATCCCTGGTTACCCCCCACCGATAGTTCACAATACTGAAATAAACAAAAGGCAATGGGGGAAAATACAAGTGGGTGCAGGACTTGGACAGCTCACAGATTTGACCTTGATTACTATGAAGGAACAGCTGAACCCTGGGTTAAAAGAGACCACCAATGGGGTGACAGTTCCTAGCATGTCCAACCCTCCAGGCCTCAGTTTCTCCCATGTGCCCTACTTGCCCCTTGGAACTGCCAAAAGGAACTGTGTATTCTATAATCATGTGACATAACTAAGAGGAGCCTGTAGACAGCACAGAATTCAACTGGGTTTGTTTTTGTTTTTAATAAACAACATTCATTCCTGCATCTACAGGCCAGACATGAAGGCCAGGTGCCTCTGAATGGGAGAAAAAGGTCACATAGCTTTTGGACTGTGGTTGAAGGTGAGTAACTGCTAAAAGGCTGAAATGACAGACCTCACAGAGCCTTGAAAAAAATTTACTGCTGTAATTGTAGTTTTAAAAGATGGGACCACACCAGTCTGGTCTACAAAGAGAGTTTCTGGACAGCCAGGGCTATTACGCAGAGAAACCCTGTCTCGAAAAACAAAGTAAATAAATAAACAAGCAAATATCTAAATAAATAAGGGACCACGCACTGAATTTTAAACCATGTGATTGGTGACCCATTTCTTCTATCACATAGTGTTTACTTTCAAGAGCGTGGGTTCCTGGCAAGGATATTAATAGTTCTATAGAAGGCTTACCATACCACACTGAGTATTCCACAGAAAAGAGGCCCCCTTGGACCTTTGTAGTTCGATCTCTAGTGAATAAAACTCAAAACCACAGCTAACAGCTGAGATTTACATTTGAAATACTACATGTTACCTACCAACATGTCTGCGCTTTTCAGTCTCTCGCCTGTAGACAAACAGTGCTTTACACTCAGTTTTTCACCAACTGCGTCTTCTTTTTCCCCCTGCTCAGTTTTCAGTTGGTCTGATGTGCATTTGGGACCCTCAGTATCTTCACTGAGATCATTTTCTGTGCCAAGCTGATTGTTTTGCTCACAGATCTTTGATCTTTTGGAGTCTTTATTTGAACAATTAGTTTTGTACTTGTTCAAATAGTCAGACACTTCCAACATAGTAACTTTTATTTTTGAGTCAGTACCTTTTGAGTCATCACACTGGAGGTGACTGAGAGATCCTGTGTTACAATTCTTGTCTTTTATTTTCTCTGTATATTTACTTGTGCAAATCTGTTTGTCGATACTGCTGCAATGTGAACACTGCTTCTCAGTTTCATGGCTCATTTCTTGCTCCTTGGGTTGTGATTTACAAGGTGTACTTTCCAATCTGTGAATCAGACCCAAGCTGCTCTCATTGCAGGGAGATTCATTAGAGGAAGTTAGTAAGCCAGCAGCCTTGTTCTGCCTCTCCTGCCTGGTGCTATAGGTGATGTCATCTGGATGGGTCTGACGCTGAGCTCTTACTTCACGTCTCTGAGACTTTTCTTGAGGACTGTACTTGAAAGAATGGAAGCATTGGCTAGGTTTGGGGCTTTTCCCATCACCTCTGTCTCCCAATAAGGACATTTCTGTATGAGAAGCAGAGACAGAGCCACTATCTCTGCTCTTCTTCAGCAAGGTTTTGTCATCATATGAACTCCTGAACACTTTAGAAGGAATGGAATTGGAGTCGTGCTTGCTGAATGCAGGCCGGGGAATGTGAGCTGTGGGGTCAATGTGCTCCAAATGCTGTGCAATCCTGGCTATGACGTCCTGCCGCTCCTGGAGCAAAGAGCCGATCAGTGGGTTCGCCTCCCCAGCAGGCTGCCGAGGGTAAGGACTGTGAGAGGTGCAGGTTTCGGCTTGCCTAGCTTCTGACTTCCCTATAGCTTTCCCCTCACTGCTGTCTTCTGGACTCCCAAAAGAGGCCGCGAATGCTTCTTTGCACCTTCTCACACTCTCGCTTTCTGGTGAAACTGGACGAAATTTTGAGCTAAGTGAAGGGGACTCCTGGGTGTTAAAGGGGAGCTCAGACATGCGAGAGGAGCTGGGGTCACAGTGAATCAAGTGCTGAGCAATCCTGGCAATGACTTCTTGTCGGTCCTGAATTAGGGAGTCGATTAGAGGGTTAGGCTCTCCCACTGACTGCCGGGAGCTCTGACAGCTGGGGACACTTGAATCGATCACCGAGAGTGATTTTAAAGTTCTCACTGATGTCTCCTGTGACTTTACTTCTCCGGGGCCGTTGAAGCCCAGGACACTGGCTTGAGATGTCCGGTGGTCAGACTTGCTGCCTGTGCCTGGGCAGAGCCTGACATTTCTAATGGCTGCAGTGTACTCGGGGGGCATGCCACTTCTAACATGCAGGGCACTCACGGGTGCCATGGTCCACGTCTGCTTGCTGCATAAGCTCTGTGAGCTGCTGGGACAACGGTGCTCAGCTTCACCGGGGCCACGATGCTGATAGGCTCTGAGCTCCTGTTCTTGAATTCTCTTCTCATACAGACCAATGTTGGTATGAATACTACAGGTCAAAACTGGGTAATGAGCTTGTCTGGGTAAGGACTGAACGCTGACTTTCAAGGCCACATTGTGAGAGACGTTGGGAACAGGAAACACATGCTCAGTTGGAGTCTGTGAAAAACTCCACTGCAAGTCGACATCAGCAGCACTGATTCTAGAGCCAGACAACATAGATTAGTCACAAGCTGCCCCTGTCACTGTAAATCACTTTAAGGATACAGAGCAGTCTTATCTCTGCGTTAGCTCCCACCTAGGTCCAACTTCAGCCACTCTACCATGCAAGGCACCACTAAAATTAACATACATGGCACAGCAGATTGTACTTGGAAGGGAGAAATTTTTTTTTGGTCTTTAAGACAGTTTCATAGCCAGGTGGTGGTGGCACACACCTTTAATCCCAGCACTTGCAAGGCAAAGGCACATAGATCTCTTGAGTTATAGGCCAGCTTGGTCTACAGAGCAAGTTCCAGGACAGCCAGGGCTACACAGAGAGACTCTGTCCCTCAAACAAAAACAAACAAATAAAAAAGAGAGTTTCATTATATAGACCAGGATGTCCTAGAGTTTACTATGTAGCACAGGTTGGTTTCAAACTCGCAGACTTGCCTTCCATGGGATTATAGGCATGAACCACTATGCCCAAATGAGATAATCTTCTTAAGAACAAGAGAAAACTTAAACACTAAAAGCTCAAGAATATTACGATTTAATCATATATGACAAAATAGAAAGGCAAAAAGGCGGGGCTGGGCAGTGGTGGTGCATGCCTTTAATCCTAGAATTTAGGTGGTAGAGACAGGTGAATTATGAGTTCGAAGCCAACCTGGCTTACAGAGTGAGTTCCAGGACAACCAGAGCTACACAGAGAAACCTTGTCTCAGAAAAACAAAGATCCAACAAAAGGACTTTGTGTTTCCTATTTAACTACATGGATTCCACTCACTGAGCAGGGCATTCTGGGAACTATTTTACCTGCATAAAGAAACAATTAGTTGCTTGGCAGCCTGCATGTTTATTTAAGCATGCACAGAACACACACACATACACATACACATACACACACACACACACACACACACACACACACAGACATATGTATAGGAACTCAAACACACAAAAATGCATGCACTTTTTTTTTTTAAAGACAGTCTCTTGCTATCTTGCTCAGGTTCAAACTCACTGCTCCAGCAATACTCCTACGCCAGCATCCAGAGTAGCTGGTGCTGTGCGAACACGGCACTATGTCCACCAAAGTCTCTGTGCTTTTAGATAGAAAACTCCACATCATCAAAGGAAGTCACAAACCCAGTGACCTCTGTTTCCACTTTAGCATGTCATTAAGTCTGGCTTGGCTTCCTAAAGTGAGCCCAAATGCTCTTGAAACATCGTTCTATACCAAATTTAACCACCAAGCCATCTTAACAAGATTACCCATATAATTACTCTCTTAACCTGTTTTGAGAAAAGCTTCATCAACCTGCACTGATTTTAATTTATAAATGAAGGAAATACACTTTTAACAGGTAAAACACCACTCAGTAACTACACACTGTCCCTTTCCCCCAGGACATACCTGTAAAGAATATTTCGTGGAATAGCACCATGAGAAACACTCAGCCAAGCACTTAACTGAGAAAAAAACACAAATGACCGGACAGCCAGCAGAAGTGCCTTCTCTTCGATGATGCGATCACCACTCCTAGGAGAAGAAAGACATCCAGTGTCAGCAAATCCAGAGGGGTGGGGGGAGTGGGAACAAGCGCCTCTCAGGATGTGCACTAAGAGCACCTATGTGCACTTCCTAATGCCACCTGGTGTCATAATTACTTAGTGAATGTATTAAGTATCTCAACTTTACTACATGAAAAAGAGGGATCCAGAGACATGATGCAATGTTACAGCAAGGAGGAGGTTGGACGACTCACTGTCGGGGAACTGGCTCCAAGATCCACCTCTCCAGCAACAGCGCATCTTGCTTAATGGCGGGGTCATTTAGATCTGTGCCCTCTGTGCCAGGTCCTTCCTCACTGTAGCAGCAATCTGGTAGGAGCATCACTTCCACCATGATTGGAAGATTATTCTTCCACAACAGCGTGACCTCAGATCTAGTTCGTCTGGCTTGGCGACACTGAGAGAAAAGGAACATAAACAAATGTCTCAATAACCACCCTAACTTGGTATTTAAATTTCTAAACTACAATTGTTGATTATCTGCATTAAAAGCATTGCATATATGGTAGTGCTTGTTCAGGCTTGGCTGTCCATAAGGTGGCTCACTACCATCTGTAACTCCAGATCTGGAGGAGCTGAGACCCTCTTCCATGGGCACTCAGCATTAAGGTGTACAGACATACATGCAGACAAAACACACATATTAAATAGAACTTTAAAAAAATTATGTTGTTGTTGGTACATGCCTTTAATCCCAGCACTTGGGAGGCAGAGGCAGGGGGACTTCTGAGTTTGAGGCCAGCCTGGTCTACAGAGTGAGTTCTAAAAGAGCCAGGGCTACAGAGAGAAACCCTGCCTCAAAAAACAAACCAAACCAAACTAATGTAAATAAATAAATACATTTTAAAGTTCAGAAATTAATTAAGTGGAAAAAATTTAAAATTACATTGTGTACTACTTATCAAAATGTTTTAACATTTTTCTTTTAAAATAATAATATAACAAAAATTACTCCCACTGGAAAAATACAGGGTAAAGAGTTAATGTAGGAACATAATCATAACATTAATTTATCTAATGAATAAGAACATAAAACGGAAAGGCCAAAGTAAGATTCTACAACTAAAGAAAAGGGAATCACAGTAGTGAGGCCTCATGAAACATGTGAGGGGCAAAAGGAGGGCTTCCAACCTCCCCTCCTCTTGCACATCTAAGCAGTGTCTCAAACACGAAAATCACTGGGACAGAACAGCAGGCATGAAAGAATTTGAATCAGTTTACACAAAGGACAAACTCCAGCAGCAATGGGGCCTGGCCATCACCTGGGCCAGCTTGTCGCTGCATTCATGTCTGGCCGCTCCTGGGAAACGAGACTGCGCTGGAGGACAGTGGAAACTCTCTGCACGGCCTTTCACAGAGCACTCAGGTGTTCGTCCTTCTGTTATCAGCAAGGCCAAAGAGACCAAGAACTCCTCTGCATCATATTCAAAATATTCATCCAAGGCATCTGAAATTTAAAAAAAAAGAAAAATTCGGCGTTGTATTAAAAATCCCATCACTTGAATTAGTCACATTTTTTACAGTATTGCTATTTATTTATTTATTTATTTATTTATTTATTTATCTATTTATTTATTTATTTATTTGCTTGCTTACTTACTTACTTACCACTGTAGGACTGAACCCAGAGCCACACATACACTTGGCTAGCTTTACCATGCCAATAAGTGCTCTACAACTGAGCTATATCCCTAGCTCATTGATTTTAACAAATTAATTATTTACAGACAGGCTCTCATGTATCCCAGGCTGGCCTTGAGGTCACTGAGTGGTAGAGGCTGCTCTTGAACTCCTAACTTCCCTGCCTCCTGCTCTTAGGTTCTGAGATTGCAGGTGTGCAGCACCATGCGTGGCCACCCCAGCTTATTCTGTCACTGAGGTACACTTCTAGCCCTAAAGTCCTCAACAGGAACTCGGGACAGTGGGTACGGTGATTGTAACACTCAGAAATCTAAGGCAGGAAGATAGCTGCAAGTCTGAGGCCAGCCCAGGCTACACACTGAGGCAAGACCCTGTCTCAAAAAGCAAAAACTAAATTCAAAAAACAAAACCCAAACCACCACCACCTACTACAAAACCCTTCTCTGACTAAGGGGGTAGCCAGCACTGGGGAGGCTGAGGCAGGAGGATGACAGCTAACACTTAAGACAGCAAGTTACTAGCATCAAGTAACACCAGTTCTAAGTCCTACCTCTACAGAAGCTCTGGCCTCGGAGCCCTGAAGGATGAGGACTCCTGTCTGAATCTTACAAACAAGGAGATGAAGCTGGCCCATGCTCACCCTAGACAATCTGCAATTTGGACAGGCAGTTTGGCTCCAGAAGTCAGGCTCTTAACCACTATAATAACACCGCTGTTCACCATGATCATAAAATCTGCTACTGCATGCTTTGTTTCTTAAATATAAATGAAAATAATATATACCTTGTTGTTTATATTGTTTAAAAGACCTTACCCCATCAGTCAGGATTGCTGGCAGTAAGCAACAGAACTGTGGGCTAAGTTAAGGTATACATGTTTTTATTTATATTTTTATTACATGTTTTTATTCATTTGGTATTTTGTGACACAGAATTATTTCTGGAAATGAGACTATAAATTATAAAAATGTGCTGATTGGAAAAGAGAGGGTCTCAAATCTCATTTGGGAATAAAATTAGGTCATAAATCAAGGGTATTCACAGATAATCCTATAGACATACAATCGTACTTCCTACCTTTACATTTTTGATAACATTTCCTTAATTTGTGTTTGTGTGCGTGTGTGCGTGTGTGCATGTGTGTGTGTGCGTGTGTGTGTGTGTGTGTGTGTGTGTGTGTGTGTGCATGTGTATAAGCACCTATGGAGTCAGGCTTACTGGCAAGCACCTTTACTTGCTGGGCCATCTTGCCGGTCCCCTCCTTTCTATCTTTTTAAAAACGGTGTATTAACTTGTGTAGTTGGCAGCTTTCCTTCTCAAAAGTAGGTCTATATTTTAATTTAGCTCTAACTATACCATGATCTATTAACTGATCCCATACTGTTGGATATATAATGTGATGTAGTTGTTTTCTAGATTGACATAAGCATCTTTATAAATATGCTTGAAATCTAATATGCCTGAAGAGTCAGCTTAGTGAACTCACTATTATTTCTCTGGGATAAATTCACAGAAGAACAATTTTGATTCATATTAACAGACTTCCCTCGCTGAAGATAAAACAGTATTATTTTAAATACACTATCTCTTTAGCAATCTCCCAGGTTTTTCCTTGGCCTCTTTTCTATTTCACTCTGTGGTGTGAGTGGCCTGGAATCTTTCTACTGCCCTGGCAGGCTGTAGAATTAAGTCAAACAGCATGTGTAGCAGGCCAGCCAGCCCTGGGAAGGACACCCCTTCTCCACCCTGTACACAGAGCTGTGTGCCCCAAATGTGTGGGGTTTGTCAAGGGCACAGGGGCAGTGATAGGAGTGTATGGTGGGTTCTGGTGCAGTCAGAGACTCCACTCACTCTGCCCTGGTGCTTCTCAAGAGCCTCTCAGGGTTGAAAGAATCCCGAGAAAGTCTAATCCAACCTCTACATAAGCCCTCAGAACTGAGAACTGTTAGCAGCCTGTGCTTGTGCATCGAGTGGTGAGGTGGCCTAGTTCATCTCTGGATCTTCCCAGGCATCTAGCACTTTCTTTGTGTTTAAGCCACTTCCTCGTCTAGTTGAAGTGGGCTCAACTAGACACTAGGGCCAGAGCTGTCACACAGAGCCAGCTGCTCTAGCTGGACTATGTGACATGGACTGATATGGATACTTCCTGAGTCCCCAGTCAACTCAGCTTTCACAGCTCCCTCAACAGCCTCTCCATCTCAGACAAGTTCCTGTCTACAGAGCTCTTGTCCTTTCTAGGCTCTTTCCAGTGCGTGAGGCCTGCCTTTCTCCTTTCCTTTTCATCTTCCCACAGCTTTGTGAAGAACGTCCCGTCTTGTCTGTGAGTGGCCTCTGTCCAACCTGCTCTCTATGCTGACCTCTTACTGACTTCCTTTTCTTTGCAGAGTGCACATAAGTCCCCAACACTGTGCACAGCCGAGGCCAGATGCTGGCATGCAACCTAGAGTCATGCCTTCCCCATCCACATGGCTGTATGTCGCCATTTTCCACAGGCAGACTATTATTTCACACAACCTTCCCCCAAACTTGGGGCACTGACCACTAATGTGACTGGGTAGGAGGGGAGGCTGAAGAAACCGATCAATACTGAAGGTGGATTCAGCACTGTCTTGACAGCTCTGCAGCACCTGGAACCATCTGCTTTCTCCCAGGGAGAGACCTAACACTTCATCCTGGAACCCACACTAACATGAGACAAGGAGAACCAGCTGCCCACAGCTGTTCTCTAGCCTCCCTATGCACACACACACACATGCACACACACACACACACACACGCACGCACGCCTATGCACACTGCACATATACACATAATACTTATTTTTTAAAGTGTGAAAACCTTTAAATATTCAACTCATGATGATGAGAACCAGCAATAACAAACCTATCATGGATTGGCTTGATTTTTTTTTAAGATCTGATTTTTAAAATTAAGAACATACTTGTGTGTCACCTGTGGAATGTGCATGTGAGTGCTGCTGCCTACAGAATCCAGAAATGGAAGCTGGCTCCGCTGACGCTGGGGTCACAAGCAGCTGTGACTGACCCAACATGGCTGCTGGGAACTGAACTCTTGACCTCTGCTCGTGTCTTGTTGTGTGTGTGTGTGTGCGCGCACACATGTGTGTGAAGGGTGCACGTGAAGACAGAGGTTGATGCTGAGTGTTCTTTTCGACTGTTCTCTACTTTCTCTGGGGCAGGCTCTCTGAACCTGGAGCCTGCCTTTGAGGGAGTGTAGCTCGCCTGGGGGACCCGCTGTCTCCACCTCCTGAACGGGAGCTACAGGTGGCTCTCAGGCCTGTCAGGCGTTGGGGATCTGAACTCTGGTCCTCATGCTGTGGCCAAGTGCTTCACACTCAAAGCCAGCTTCCTAGGCCTCCGCCCTTTTCACTTAACTAAACGGACTGTAACATCTCGTAGGCTGCAGTTGCAAATGTTATTTGTAGGCCCTTTTTAGAATATTGCCATCCATATAAGGGACACAACATAATTTGTCATTAAACTTAAAATAAATACCATTGGATACTACTTCCCTCCTTTTTGGAGGAGGAAACTAAATTTTAAAGCTTACACACATTATCACCAGGGAGGGAGCCAGTTTGAAGGCTGCTCTCTCAACAGTAGCTCTCATCAACTCTGACTTAGTTTTATTTCAGACAAAAAGATTCAAAGGCAACCATCCCAACTCATGGTATCAATTCTAGAAAGCTTTCTGGACAACTTTCACAGTTATAATTTAGACAGTTATAATTTAGAATAGTTTAGACAGTTCTCTTGTTTTTGTTTGCTTGTTTGTTTTGGGAAGAAATAAGGTATTGTTTAAGAAATCTGCAGCTCATCATGAGTTCTGCTGGTTACATTATTTTTTAAATTTAATTTAATTTGGTTTTGCTGTGTGTGTGTGTGTATGTATGTGTGTTCCATGTGCCTGAGTGCAAGCTTGAGTGTGCCACAAGATCTGATGGCATATTTTGAAGTCAAGTCTCCATTCCTACTGTGTGTTTGACGGTTTCTGGGGATCAAACTCAGACTCATTTGGCAACTGCTTTTACCTGCTGAGCAATCTCATCGGTCCTCTTCTGTTGGCTTCAGATAAATGATATTGTAAGATTAATTGTATGCACTAAGGGCTAAATAAGATGCCTAAATTATAACTAATTTTGAACCTGGATTATTACAATGTAATAGTCAGTGGAGCCCTGTGGCACAAACAGGTAAGCTGTGCTACTGTGTGAGAGGGCAAGCTGAAATGATACTTTCCCCAGGTTGGGGGTTCAGATCCAGGCCTCCAGTCAGGCTTCTGAGGTGTTCAAATACCAAGTCTCACCTCCAGCCAATGAAATAAAGATTCTTACCTCAGAAACTTCTGAGAAAAGATTCCACCCTTTGATTTTGGCATACCTTGCTATGGTAGAGCTTAGGTATATTTTTAGTTAACATTTAACTATTAAATAGCAAACCTAATATGTTCAATAGGCACTTAATTTAAAACACACTATATGTGAACTGGTTCATGAAGTCAGAATGATTTTCTTAGTAACTTTTCTGCACAAAGAACCAGAATGCTAATTAAACTATTGTTTTCCTGAATATTTCCTTTCTGGTGCACTTGGCTGGCTGAAGAAATGTTATGAGACATATAGCTTCCTTAAGAAATGAAGTTAGTGGGTTGTAGAGCAGGCTCAGTACTTAAGAGCACTGGCTGCTCTTCCAGAGGACCCAAGTTCAATTGCCAGAAACTTCATAGTGGCTCAAGCGGCTCATGACCTTCTATAATTACAGTTACAGAAGTCTGATGCCCTCTTCTGGTCTCTGAGGGCACCGAACACACGAGGTACACAGACAGACATGTAGGCAAAACACCCACACAGAAAATACAAACAGAAAGGAAGCTAGAGCATATTCAACAAACCTGACAGACAAGGAGAATTAGAAGTAAAATTCATGTAAAGAATTTTGAGAACAAAGTTTCAACAAGGTCTTACCCTGTACTCTAGGCTGGCCTGAACTTGTTATGTAATCCAGTTTGGCCTCCAACTTCAAGAAATCCTCCTGCCTCACCCACAAAATTGGCCTTTAATTAATAGCTGTTTTGCAACTGTAATTAAAAGATTGATTGAAGAATTCCACTTTATAAAAAGGGAGTAAGATTCAGAGTTCAATTTTGGGCAAGTTCAGACATGTTATGTAATTTCTTTGTTTCTAATGGAGGGATGATAAATGTTAGGAGAAAAAGACCTTGTCTGTCCTTGGGAGAAAGTAGGACTTTCCCATAGGCCTTGATTTCTCTCCAGAGGATATACTGAAGGGAAACCTGATTTCTGTTTCACCTCTTCAGGGAATGTTATTTGTCAGCCACTGGGCCATTTCCAGGCAGGGCAGAGGAAGAGGGATGTGGATGGTTGTCTCTGACAGGGAAATAAACAGGAGCAGGTTTCTGTGCTAAGACACAGAAAGAAGCAGACAGTGTTGTCATCAGTCCCCATGAATGAGGGGAAAGGAGGTCAGGGTGGCTAGCTACTAGAGAGCAGAGATGAGAACACAGAACAGGAAGGCACAGAACAGGAAGGCACCAAACAAAACCATCCCAACCAAGAACCCATGACAAACCAAAGCAGAATGACTTTTAAGACACAGGAAGGCCAAGCAGGTATGGTGGTACACACCATTAATCCCAGCACTTGGAAGGCAGAGGCAGGCAGGTTTCTGTGAGTTTGACGCCAGCTAGGGCTACACAGTGAGACCTTGTCTCAAAAATAAAACAAAACATTCACAGCAAACCTGAAACAGTTCACCTGCAGAAGACATGCATGAGCAGAGATGTTAAAGCAAGCCCTCCTGGCAGAAGAAAACTGTCACCTGGATTCACTCAAATAGTACTGGAAACCTTAAAAGTGGAGATAAATGTCAATAATTTAGTTTGGGGCTTTTTTTGTTTGTTTTTTAAAATTTATTTAATTATTTTTTTTAATTTATTTTGTATGTGAATGTGTTTGCACTGTGTATTCCATGGAGTATGGAGGCCAGAGAACAGTTTTCAGGAGATAATGACCCATCACCATGAGACTGACCTCAGGTTATCAGGCTTGGGAGTGGATGCCCTGCCCTCCTAGCCATCTTTCTGGCTGTATTCTCATTTTTAATTTCATGTGCACTGGTGTTTCGTCTGCATGTTTGTCTGTCTGGAGTTGTCGGATCCCATGAACTTGAGTTACGGACAGCTCTCAGCTGCCATGTAGATGCTGGAAATTGAACCTGTGTCCTCTGGAAGAGCAGCCAGTGCTCTTAGCTACTGAGCCATCTCCCCAGCTCCTATACTTTCATTTTTAAATCAGTTTTTTTTTCTTTATTTCTTTTTTTTTTTTTTTTTTTTTTTGAGATATAGTCTCAGTATATAGCTCAGGCTAACTGGAACTTATAATGGCTCAGGTGAGCTCATGGTAATCCTACTGCCTCAACCTACCAAGTCCTTGAATCATTTGTCTAGCCACCATGCAATAAATTTTAAACGTAACTGGTTGATTGAAGGGAAACCACAGTCTGTGCCATACACTCTGATGAAGTGTGTAATAAAAGACAAAATCAGGAGGCAGCTCTGATGCCATTCTTAATGTAGTACGATAGGCAGGAGGGGGCCCACTAGGTCAAGCGCTTGTCTTGCCAGCGCAGTGGCCCGAATTCCATCCCCAGAACACATGTAGGTTGGTTTGTTTGCTTTACAGGAAGGCTGGGGCGATGACTTGGTGGTGGTGTAGAGCATGGACTGCCCTTCTAGAGGACTTAAAGACTGGTTGCAAGCACGCAGGACGGATAGCTTACAACTGCCTGTAACTATGGCTCCTGGCGATCTCACATTCTCTTCTGGTCTCTGTGAACACTGCACTCACGTACACAAACACACAGAGACAAGCATGCATATATAATATAAAAAATAAAAACACACTTTAAGGAATGTCCATTAGGAGACATGGTTCAGTGGTTATGAGCAGCGGATGCTTTCCTAAAGGACCCAGGTTCAATTACCACCACCCACATGTGGGCTCACAACAATCTATAATTCTAGTTCCACAGGATCTGATGCCTTCTTCTGAACTCTGTGGGCATCAGGTACACACATGGCACGCAGACATATATGGAGGGAAGATACTCTATCTGTCTCTCATTATTTTAAAGCCCATTGTGGTGTTTTGTGCTTGCAATCTTAAAGCCAGGAAGGCAGAGATGGACAGATATTTGGGACTTGCAGGCTAGGCTACTTGGTAAATTTTAGACCAGTAAGAGAGCTTGTCTTAAAAAAAGGTCAAGCATTGAATTGGTTTCATTTAAATGAAAAAGAATCTATTCTCTGGTAGGTTACATAATGAAATTAGGATAAAGCTAGGGAGAGCAAAGAAACCTCCCAGCCCAGAGCCTGCTCTTCTTTCTACATTCCCTTTACATTGTAACACTGTACATGCTCAAGGGGCTGCACCAAACTGCTGTAGCTGGTTTTCTTTTCCACTCATGGCTGTAATCTCTTCCAGGGTAACTACAATAGTTCTATGGATGGGCTCTTTGCATCACCTTCTTCCACTTCTGTCCATCCCCAACTTTCTCAACAGAATTCTCGATACATTGTAAATATGACTCTTGGATCAAACCTCCACAATGGTTCCTACTATTTACTTTTTAATGCCCAAATTTCTGTTCTTTAAGAAACACTCTAAAACCACTGAATATAGGCATACAGCACTGTCACTAAGGATGATCACCAAGGTGTTCCAGTATCCTGCCTACAGGATGTTCTAACTAATCAACCATAACGACTACAAATGAGTTTTGTTTCTCTATTTCCAATCTTTATGCTTTGACTTGTTTTTTCTTGCTGTATTACAACGGCTAGTTATACAACACAGCATACAAGTAACAATAGTGAACATCTTAGTTCTGACCTTGGCAACAGAGTGTTGAATACTTCTTAACTAAATATCGTAACTAGGTGAGTATTCTCCTCATATATATCATTTTTGGGGTCAAGAACGTTTGTTTATGAAATTATCTTGATTTGATAAATGCCATGTAAAACAGAATCCTCAAGGAAATGGCTTCCATTGCTTCACACTGCCAAGGTGGTTTATATCTTTTGTCTTATTTGAGACAGTTTCATGATTCCACACCCAGGCTAATACTGTGAAAGGCTGTATTAATGGTGAAACCAGGTGCTTTCAGGATGTCGGACACCATGTTATATCTCACTTAATGTCACAAGGGTATTAATACAGTAAAATGTGAATATATTTGTGCCATGGCTAGCGATGGTTCCGCAGATTAGAGCATAACAGTTTTTGAAGAGGATGAAGTTCTGTTCCCAGCAACCATGTTGGCTGGCCCACACTATCCCAGCTCCTGGGATCCCACACCTCTGACCTCCACAGGCATCTATGCTCACACACAAACCCACATGCAAATCCACACATGAACACATAGCGAAAGATAAAAATGAATCTGAAACGTGTGCCAAGCTCACAGCATAGTAACATTGTCTACTTCCAAGAAGAGGTCATTATATAGCAGTCTCTCCACCAAACCTATAATGTCATTAATTTTAAGATATACAGCCATTTTATGGTTCACCAGTAAAGGAAAAAAAACCAAACCTTCCAATTAACTATTGTGCTCCATCAAACATCCAGTTAGGAAGTGGAAAACATGTGCCTGTCAAAACCAACCAAGTGCAGAACTGTAAAGTGATGGATTTTCATCTGATTCTGATTTACATGCCATACAGCATGATGGACCAAAACCAAAGTGAGCAAACTTACTAGTTTCACCTCCTTTTGATAATTTACCCAGTTTTTAAAAAAGAGAAACCACTGCAGTAACAAACTTTTATCTGAAAAAAAAAAACAAACAAAAAACCAAAAAAACCCCACAATAGCTGTAAATACAAATGCGCATAAGAACTGAATTCAGACCTCATGAATGTATCTGTAGATGGATATATATATATATATATATATATATATATATATATATATATATGAATAGTGTAGGCATACAGCCAGACAGCCAGAGCTCAATATGTAGCCCAGGCTTGCCTCAAATCCACTGTGTATCCCAGGGTGGAACTGGGCTCCAGCTCTTACCTGCTAGGACTACAGGTGAGCACCGACACACTCAGCTCTTGGATTTACACATTTCTAAGGAAACTGTGTGCATGAACCAGAATAAAAAACAGAGCCATAAGAAAATACGCTTTAAAAGAATAGGCTAAAAATCAATATATATATAGTTTCACGTTGGAAGAGTCTGAGTCTTGACGTTGCTTTGAGCTACAGTCATAAGCTAAGAAAATAGGCTCTGTCTGTTTAGTTTGTTTTTCTGAGAAAGATGGAGGCAATATCTAGCTTATAGCCTTGTTCACTTCAGAGGTAAAACATGCTGTCTGAACACGCTTATGGAATACATGCTATTAGGCAACATGATTCTGCTGAGAGTTTATTTCAGAAAAAAATTTTCAGAAATTTGAAATCTTGTGTTTTGATTTTTAGCTGCACATGGAACACACTGGAAATCTTTAAAAAATAAAAACAGGAGTTGGGCATGTAGCTCAGTGGCAGAGCTTGTGATTCAAATGAAAAGCCCTGCATCCAATCCTGAGAACCTAGACAAAAACACAATAATAAAATAAAACTAAGGCTCCATCTAAGACCAAGAAAATTTCAAGGTACAGCCACTGTAGAATAATGTTTAGAGGTCCAGAGCTCTTGTTCTTAATTTAAAAAGAAATGTGTATTTGTCTGTGTGTATGCTGTGTGAATGTAGAGCCCATAGAGGATAGAAAGGGCGCTGATACAATCTTTCTCTTCAAATTAATATGATTAGTTTTCAACAAATAATTTTTAAAGCCTAGCACAAATCTATCCTGAGTCCTCTAAGTGTCATAAAACAAGTACTTCTTCATGCTTCAACGCCAGCCACACTCACGGTGATTAACATTTACAGATGGACTGCTCAAACTGCATGAGTCCAAAAGTTAGGTGGACTGGGAGCAGATGCTGAGCCTGATGGCCAACTGACGGGCAGAGTGAATGGAATTTTATGTAAGAAGTGGGAAATAGTGAGAGCTGGAGAGGACAGGAACTCCACAAGGAGAGGAACAGAACAAGAAAATTTGAACACAGGGAACTTCCCAGAGACTCATACTCCAACCAAGGACTATCCATGGAGATAACCTAGAACCCTGACAATGCACCCACTTCTGATGAGAACTGATAGACTAAGATCAGAAAGAAGGAGAGGAGGACCTCCCTTATCAGTGGACTTGGGGATGGGCATGCATGCAGAAAGGGGGGAGTTTGGGACCGGGAGCGGAGAAAGGAGGGGCTTAGGGGGGGATACAAAATGAATAAAGTGTAATTAATAAAAGTTAAATAAAAAATTTAAAAAAAACACAGTTGCTATGTTTGTGTCATATACAAGATGTCATGGTGGCCTGGAAGACTAAGAGTTGACATTGGCCTAAGTATCACAAATACTCTCAACTTTGAAAGACTTCTCCCTAACTTGTTACTGTAACATGTCACAATGACTTAGAGTGTATTGGTTCTGTAACTTTATTTGCATGAAAATTGTTAAAGGGCTACCTTTTCTGGCCCTTCACCATCTGCAAACCCACAAGCCCACGGCAAACCATGACCCACAGAACCCTCTTTGTGTGTTTGCCACCTTTCACAGATAAGTGTAGCTACCACAGCTCATCAAATGAGCTTCTCTTTACACCAAGTGAAAATTATCACAGAAGCTCAAACTGGACACAATGTAGAAATCAACAGATTGTGGAGCCCAGCCCCAAATGGATACATCTCCATTACAGCTTCTGCATCTACAGCTCAGGGAACATCAAAGAAGAGGGAACAGAAAGACTGTAAGAGCCAGAATACCAGGAAGTCTTCTGTGAAACAGTCTCCCCTAGAAATGGCTGCATAAACAAGGCCAGAACAATGGCAGTATCAGCAGACATATTAATGCGGAAGGGGGGAAATTCACAGGATCCCACCCTTAGACATTTTAAAGCTACAGGAAAGTAACATCTCTCCTAAGGATGGGCCCCTTAATTGGTTGTACAATGCAAAATGATCAGCCTTGAAAGTGTAATCACACACCCACCCCAAAAATCAGCAGGTTGTATTTCTCTGTACTTGCTTATGCATACACACACACACACACACACACACACACACACACACACACACACGAAACAATAATAAAAGTAAAAGAGTATATCAAATTAAGAAGAGGGAATCCAAGATGAGCTCCAGGGAGGGTGGGAGGGGTGGAGGAGAAAAGGGGGAGTGATATAATTCTATTTCAATTAAAAATATTAAAATGTTAATCTTTGGCTTTATAACTGTATGAGGGCTATGTTAATGAAAAAATTTTACTGAATCATTTTTCTACATTGTAATTAAAAATAATTTCTGCTAGCCACTTCAATTGTATGTTTTTGATCCTTAGGCAGCTGTGAAGGACCTGGAAAACACCCTGAAGAGGCTCAAGTCTCAATTCTTTTAAATGATGGGAATGCCTTCAATTCTTTATAAAGCATGTAAGACCCTCCATCTGAGGCTACACTGAATTCAGTAAAAGTCATATGGGGCTTTCTCAAACACATGACAGATTTCCTAATACGGCCTGAATGCTTGCATCCCTGTGAAATTTTTTTTTTATTGAAATGTAGCTCACAATGTGATCATAGTCACAGCTGAGCCTCTAGGAGGCATCCAAGAAAGCCTGTTTGTCCCTTTACTTGAGGATGTAATGGGAAGGCAAGTCTGAAGCAGAGGTGAACCTTTTATAGACACTAAATCTTCTGTGCCTAGAACTTTAGACTTCCCAGCCTCCAGAACTATAAGCAATAGATTTCTTTTGATTATAAATTACTTAGTTTAGTGCATTTTGTTACAGCAGCTAAAATAAAATAAAATAAGATGGTTCCTAAAACTAAGTCAAACTCCTTTTATGTATTAATTCTACCTGGTATAACATTAAGGAAGTATCAGAGGAAGTCTTGACAGGTTATGTAACCTTCCCCCAAATGCACAGAAGATGTGCCCAGCTAGCACATCTTGGTTCCATTTCAGCGCCTGGCCCTCCAGTCAACATCACCCCTGCAGAGCTGAATGCAGACCTCACTACTAATTTTCTGTCTTTAACAACTAAACCAGAAGTCGCTTCGACTGTAGTCTACAAGTCTGAAGGACTTTGTACTAACTTGATCTAAAATGTATTTGCTACAAATGACAGTAATTTTACACAACTGAAAATATTTCATTAGCATTTAAGAACAAGTGTTGTTCGTTCTACAATCTCACTTAAAAAAATAGAAATATTAACCATTTACACTACTAAATGTGCTTCTGAAATGAACACGAGTAAGTTGCTGGGACAGACCCAGTGGATGAAGTTGAAAAGCAAAGTATAAACCCATGATCCTTCATTTTTAAGATGCATGCAACATGTACGCAGTTACTTCAATTCTTTATCTATAAACACAAAATTACATACTAAACTTGGGAGCAATGAAACAGGGTAATGGAGGGCCACTTACTTTATATAAGATTCTAATTATGGTTGCTCAGCTTGGCAAATAAAAATAAAACTTTCCCAATTACATTTGAACTTCAGTACAAGATATATTTGTACTAGAAAGTTACTCGTTTACTTGAAATTTAGATTTAAATGAGGTACCATAGAAAAGCAAAGCAAAACACTGCTTGGGGCCCTGAGCCTCACCTTGGGTAGCACAAGAGAGCTTGGCCCTGGTGGAGAAGGAACGGGTGGGTCAGCTCTGAGGGTGTGAAGGTGTGAGAGCAGGACAGTTGGGCCAGCCCCTCAAAGGCTGCAGCACTCAGGACAGCAGGTCCCACACTCAGGGCAGCAGAGTTGAACTGGCTGTGGTGGCACAGGTACGGGTGAGCTGAGCCTGCCCCTTGCCAGCTGCAGCATTGTGTGAGCTAGTCAGGGGAGTGCTAGATAGCTTTCCCTGGTGGTGCAGGAGAGCTGGCGGGCTGACCAGTTTGGCTACCACCCAGGCCCAGATCCAGGGCTCTGAGTTGGTCCACCCCAATATCTACCTCATGTGTGAATTGCTGGAGCTTGTGAAAGGGCTGGTGCTACAGATCCAAAGCTACAGAATCTCCATGACACAGGACAACAACAGGATCACTGAGAGGAATCCAGGTAAGGATCCAGTATTGATGCTGTAGCAGAAGCCAGAGGCCTGTCCAATGACTCATTGCAATGAATATTTGCAAGTAAAGTTGTGTGGACAAAAGGGTACACTGTGGGACACACTGTGACACACTACGGCTTCCACAGTGAGATGTTTTCTACACTTTGTTTTGTTAATTTTTTTCTTGTTTTTTATTTTCTTTTGGGGGTAGGTTACAGGGGCAGAAGGGAGATACAAAGGGATGGGGAAATGAGTGGAACTGGGGTGTGTGATGTGAAACACAAAGAATAAAAAGCAAACAAAAACCCCACTGCTGATCAAGCCCACATCATATATTTATAATGTTTGAACTTAGACATTTATATTTTGTATCCAGGACCGCTGTGCCATATATATATATATGGCACAGCATCCCAAATCTAACAGACGTACCTAGAGGATGCAGCCAAATGAGCGAGGCTGGCAGTGTGACTCAGCAACTCAGCATGCGCCCAGCACACACAAGGTCCTGGTTCCTTTCCCCAGCACCCAGATGTCAAAACCACTTCAAAAACAAGTGAATACAAGTGCATTCCTACATCAGAAAACCATGCCCCAGTTGGTCAGTCTCTCTACAGATGCACAGTCGCTGCTCTGTACAGACAGATGGAGTTGATGGAGTAGATTCAGCATGGTCCTGCGTTTTGGTTTTGGTTTTTTTTTTTTTTTTGAGTTTTAAGGCATACAGACTCATGTGGGTTTAAGTAGCTAAAAAAATGGCCAAAAAAAAAAAAAAAAATACATGCATCAAACTGCTGACACTATTTATCCCTGAGAAACAGAAAAAGGAAGTAGATAGGAATCAGTTTCTATTTGATGACATGCTGTCTTGTTTTAAATTTATTTTGAACATTATGTATTGTTTCTGTATTCTCTTGAACCAAATCTTAACAAGCTGGGACATGGTAGAAATCAAACAAACCCAAGTGCAGATCTATTTGGCTTTCTCAGGCTTTTGAAGTCACAGACAGGTAATATTTACCAAAGCAACAACAAAATCTACAATATGAACTTTAAATTTTGCTAAAGATATTTTTTAAAATAATCTTATTTAGCAAAATGCATGAAATCCATTCAGTTAAAAATAAATACAATTTCATATTTATTATGAATTTTAAATACTGCCTAAAGATAATGTCAAGCTTTATGTCAAGCATGGTGGTTCATACCTGTAATCCCAGCACTTGGGATAGAGACAAGAAGACTAGAAATCCGAGGCCAACCTCAGCTTCGTGTGAGTTTTGGACTAGCCTAGGCTATATGAAATTGTCACCAAAATGAAGAGGTTGGGGAGTAGCATTAAAGATAATATAAAAAAAACAAAATAAAATAAGCTTGCAAAGTTTCTAGATTAAGAATCTATACTAAACATGCTATTATTTCACTTCCTAAACAAAAGTACAAAGCCTACAAAAAGAAGTAGATTAAGGTGTAGTGTTTTAATTTTCACCATAATTTCATAAAGGAAAAGGCATTTTAGAATAGATGCTGAGGGGCAGAATCAAGATAGGCTGGCCGGTCTTCGCTGGGCCAGCCCTCAGTAAAAGCACAGAAAGATTTGAGGCTGGAAGTGACCAGGAACCCCAGCACAGTGTTACTGAGGGGTCCCCACCATAAAGTCAAGAGAACTGTGTTCCACAAGGTGGAAAACTGCCAGTTCCAAAACAGTGGAGCTGTGGGTCAGAAGTATGAATAGGTGAGTTTTCTGGGGCTGGAGAAGTGGTTTTGTGGTTAGAAGAATCGGCTGCTCTTTCAGAGGACCCAGGTTCAACCCATGGCACCCATGTGGCTCACTCTGTCTCAAGTGCCAGGGATAAATGCCCTCTCTGGCCGAGGCAGGAACCAGGCACGTGTGTAGGACATAGACATGCATGGGGGTGAATCACACCTCTGCATAAAATAAAAGTTTAAAAACGGAGCAAGTTTTTTTTTTTTAAAAGAAAATAAGACAACACAGGAGTATTTGAAAAGAAGAACCACAGCGATCTCAAGTGACCTGAGGCCGGCCATGCCAACTACTGGGCAAATACTTCCTCAGGGGATTCACTCATCCCTGCCTGCACACTGCTACCCAGATCCGTCACTTACAATAATTTTGCTTAAGTATCAGCTTCTCTTTTAAGGTATCACTTTATTATCAGGTGGGTAGGAACAGAAAACATATTTTCTCTCTTCTAATACCATTCCAACTGCCTTATCATCCCTTTGGAGTGTGAATGCCAGAGGTGGGAGCCTTTGCTACCACAATGAAGCCCTGGGATTAAATACCAACGCAACGCTTTTAGTTGAGGTTTTATGTGGTCGTTATAATCAACTTCAGGCAGTCAAGCATAGGCTATTTCCTAGAACCAGATTAAACAGGTTTGAGACTAGCCAATTCACACATAAATGGAATTATAGACAAATACTCACAGCTATTACGATTAAGCAGTTATTTGCTGTTCATTAGTTCAAAATATATCTTGAAGATAAATGTGCCACTCTGTGTAAAGTCCACATTCCACATCCACACCTAGCCTTTCCTCCATACATTAAAAAAAAAAAAAAGTTTTTTTTTGATTCAGGGTCTCACATCGCCCAGGCTGGTCTTAAGCTTTCTATGTAGCTGATAATGAACCACCTTGTATCCCTGATCCTTCTGCCTCCATCTTCAAAGAACTGGGATTACAGGGGTGTGACACCTCGCCTGGCCTCTCCCTAAATAACATGCCTTTAGGTCAGTATTTTTTATTTTATATTTATTTTTTATTTATTACAATTTATTCACTTGGTATCCTGGCTATAGACCCCCTCCCTCATCTCTTCCCAGTCCCATCCTCCCTCCCTCTTCTCCTATGTCCCTTCCCTAGTTCACTGATAGGGAAGGACCTCCTCCCCTTCTGTCTGACCCTCTACTATTAGGTCTCATCAGGGCTGGCTGCATCATCTTCCTCTGTGGCCTGGCAAAGCTGCACACCCCCAGGGGGAGGTAATCAAAGAGTCAGCCACCGAGTTCATGTCAAAGACAGCCCCTGCTCCCCTTACTAAGGAACCTGCTTAGAAACTGAGCAGCCTATGGGCTTCATCGGAGCAGGGGATCTAGGTCTTCTCTATGCGCGGTCCTTTGTTGGAGTATCAGTCTCTGCAGGCTCCCCCTGGCCCCAACTTTTTTGGCTCTGTTGGTCTCCTTGTGGAGTTCCTGTCCCTTCCAGGTCTTTCTATCTCCCCTTTTTCCCATAAGATTCCTTGCACTCTGCCCAAAGTTTGGCTATGAGTCTTAGCGTCTGCTTTGATAGCCTGATGGGTAGAGTCTTTCAGAGGCCCCCTGTAGAAGGCTCCTATCCTGTTCTCTGTCTTCTTCTATTTCAGGTGTCTATCCTGTTTGCCCTTCTGTATGAGAATTAAGAATCCTCCCTAGGGTCCTCCTTGTTGTTTAGCTTTTTTAGGTCTGTGGATTTAGTATGGTTATCCTGTATTATATGTCTAATATCCTCTTATAAGTGACTATATTCCATGTGTGTCTTTCTGATTCTGGGTAACCTCACTCAGGATGATCTTTTCTAGTCCTATCCATTTGCCTTCATATTTCATGATTTCCTTTTTTTTTTTAATTGCTGAGTAGTATTCTATTATATAAATGTACAACAATTTCTGTATCCATTCTTTGGTTGAGGGACATCAGGTTGTTTCCAGATTCTGGCTATTATGAATATAAATGTCCTTGTTGTATGGCCATCCTACCAAAAGCAATCTACAGATTTAGGTCAGTATTTTTGTATGGTAGTTGTACCATATCTTGAAATTCACAGATCTCTCAAAAACAAAACAAGCAAAACTCAGAGGCCGAATGAAACTGTTCAGTAACTTGAACACAGTATGGGAAATGCTGTTCCAGAGCCACCTACCAAGCTCTGCAGTCCCAGAAATCTGGGTCCTTAGAAAAGGTCAAACTCTCTGATGCTCAGCCCATTCCTTTGACAATAAAGGTGTGTGAAACTGGACAGGCTTCCTCCAATTTCAGTTCTTTGCAATCATAAATACTGCCATGCCATCTGTTATTTTTAATACTACTTTGGCCACAGGCACGGGCTGACCCTACCACAACAAACTAAAAATAATCGCAGGGGTGCTAGCTGGAGTGGAAGCCTGGTCCCAACCACAGCTGCTTTGCATTTTGTGACTTGAAACCTAAGAATGATCTACACTTCATTTCCATCTTTGTCCCCAGTTTGCTGTTCATGTGGTAATGTTTGAATGCTTTATTTCCAGTAATTTCTCATCTTTGGCCTATAGCCCTTTCCAGGAGAGTTGGAGCCCTGGACACCTGCAGTGCTGTAATAAGGCATGGGGTGAAAAATCCAAACCCCAACCTACTCTTCTCTTCACTCAGTGTTTTGTTTTGAGACAGGATTTGTGTATCTCTGGCTATCCTGGAACTATCTGTGTAGACCAGGTTGGCTTCAGACTGACCAAGATCTGCCTGTCTATGTCACCAGAGTGCTGGGATCAAAGGCCTGCTCCACCACACCAGGGCATGGACCTCGCCTTCCTTCACTCAGTATGTCTGGGCCACCTTAGTCACTGACGTGTTTCCAGCATGCCCTCCCACTGGTCTGGGAGGCCTGGTTAGTCAGGAGCTGATTCATCCTCTGGCACATCAGAGGAGCACACCCATTCTTTCACACCCTCATCCTGCTTTTCTTTAGATACCCCATGAACTTATCAGCAGTTCCTTACAACTGTAGCCAGGGATCAGAACCACTTCTGTGGACTTCTGGAAACTACCGGAGCTTCAAGCTCACCGTTCATGAGAGCCTCTTAAGATACCTGCTGGGGAGCTCTAAGGTCAAGCTCCTCGCAGCATGGGGAGGGGATCAAGCTGGGTTTGAAGGCTGCTTTTGCAAGAAGACACTCCTTTTATGTTTTCTAACATAATTTCTCTCTGGGAGGGAAACTTCATCATATTCTACACATTAAAAAAAAATGCTATAGGCTGGGTGCTGTCGCACTTACCTGTATGTAATCCCAGCACTTTGGAAGCTGAGGCAAGAGGATGACTAGCTTAAGGCTAGTCTGGCCTATATAACGAGGTCTGCCTAAAAGGGAGCGGGTGGGTGCTAGCCAGTCAGAGGGTCTCCATTTCCGCTCATGACCACAATCCTCCTTTAGCTCCCCCAGCTCATCCGAAGCCTGTATCCTCTTCTGCGGCTTTGATTGTCTTTTGAAGACCTCACTGCACTGTGGACTTTTTCTTCCTAAGCTCAGTATGAATAAAATACATCTTTAGTTGAAACTCCATGAAAAGGCCAATAATCTGCATGCCTTTGTGTGTGCTTATTGTGTGCATTGTGTACACCTGTGTGTACGTGTGTATTAGTGTGTCTATGTGTGTATATATGTATATATGAGTGCATGTGTGTGAACATGTTTATATTTGTGTGTGTGTGTGTGAGAGAAAGAGAGAGAGAGAGAGTGAGTGTACATTATGCACGAGAAGGTCAGAGTCAATTTTCTCCTTCCATCTATACATGGGTTCTGCACATCAAACTTGGGTTTTCAGAGTTGTACCACAAGCCCGTTATCTGAGCCCACTTGCTGGCTGAGATCATCAGTAAGTATTCCTGCTGTCCCAGCACAGCGTTTGACAGGAACAAGTTCTTAACTGCTCAGTGTTAGTTCTTGCTTTTTTCCCCCTACTCCTCTGCCTCTTCCTCTTCTTCTTCCCCTTTTTCTTTTTAGCTTCTATTTTAAGCGATAAAAAGTTTCCCATTTGCCTTTCCAAGTAATGATTCTTATTATCCTTAATGTCTTCATATTTTAATAGCCAACTATTTTCCTTATATAGCCAAACCAACTAAAAGGCAGAGAGACACCATCCAAATCAACAAAATCAGAAATGAGAAGGGGCACATAACAACAGACACTGAGGAAATCCAAACAATCATTTGGTCTTACTTCAGAAGCCTATATGCCACAAAATTTAAAAATCTAAATGAAATGGACAATGCTCTTGATCGATTCCACTTGCCAAAGCTGAATCAAGAACAGGTAAATCAGTTAAATAGTCCTATATCCCCTAAGGAAATAGAAGCTGTCATCAAAAGTCTCCCATCCAAAAAAAGCCCAGGGCCAGATGGTTTCAGCGCAGAATTCTACCAGACCTTCAAAGAAGAGCTAACTCCAATTCTCTTCAAACTATTCCACAAAATAGAAACAGAAGGAACATTACTAAACTCATTCTATGAAGCCGCAGTCACCTTGATACCTAAACCTCACAAAGACCCAACAAAGAAAGAGAATTTCAGGCCAATATCTCTTATGAACATTGATGTGAAAATACTTAATAAAATACTCGCAAAGCGAATCCAAGAACACATCAAAGATACTATCCACTATGACCAAGTAGGCTTCATTACAGGCATGCAGGGGTGGCTCAATATATGGAAATCCATCAATGGAATCCACCATATAAACAAACTGAAAGAAAAAGACCACATGATAATCTCCTTAGATGCTGAAAAAGCATTTGACAAAATCCAGTTCCCTTAATGGAAAAAAAGAAACATTCATTTAAAAAAAGCAAACTCTGAGATGGCTCAGAGGTTTAGAACACTGGCTGCTCTTCCAGAGATTCTAAGTTCAATTTCCAGCAACCACATGGTGCCTCACAACCATCAATAAAGAGATCTGGTGACCTCTTCTGGCATGCAAATATACATTCAGACAAAACATTGTATACATAATAAATCTTAAAAAAAAAAAAAAAGCAAACTCCTTTAGGTAATCACTCCTGAAGTCTCTAATGCAAGGCATTCAAATCCTTAAAGAGAGAGAGAAAGGGAGAGAAAGAGAGAGAGCTCTTCTTAGTTTTAGGCCTAGGCAATCTTTACAGGACTACAGATGTGCACCAGACAGTCTACTCAATGTTTATAGAGGGAGTTGGGACGATCAAGGCTCAAAACCCTCTGAACTCAATCAATCTGAAGAACTATCTTGAAGACTGGAATGGAAACGAGGAACTTAAGTGTATGTGTCAAAAACAACCAGTGAAATTCAGCTCTTCTTAGAAAGCAAAGTCAGAACAAACCCCCATCACCACCTCCTACAGGGAGGTGCAAGCCACTGCCCCCACCTCCAAAGAGAGGCCCATTTGTAAGGATAGCAAGGATTGCTCTCATTCAAAGTACAGGAACACAGAAGGGCCTAGATTCATCAGCGGATGTTCCCAGAGAGCAACAACTAGTTGGTGTCACTCAGGGAATCCACTAGTACCCTATAGAACACAGTTTTGCCAACTTAAAGTTTGGGCTACAGAATTATGCTTTCATCCATGCATCACAGATGCCTGGACTTGAACGGTGGGCTACACAGCTCTTACTGCCTTCTTTGCCGCACTATGCCCACTTCATGCCACTTCTCTGTGTTCCATGGAAAGCATCAGCCATAAGACAGCACACTTTCAGACTGAAACGCCTCAGGTACAAGATATTCTCCTTCTCACTGTCCTTTGTGGAAACGTCCTTGATGCCTGGTGCTCTCGCCCCATAGCCCACACAGACAGAACTCAGAGGCAGCTGTTGTGAGAACACTGTCACAGAAGAAAGCAAAAGCCCCCTTTCAGAACCACATGCTCCAGATTCAACTGAGTGCTCGGAGGAGTGGTGTGTGCTAAAAAGGCAACCGTCTACTATTCTAGTGCTGCTTTGTTTTGCCAGCCTTACTAATCCCTGATAACTGGCACATAACTTTCCAAAATTATCCTTAAGCCTAACCTAATTTAGTCTTGCATTTTTACCTCGTGGGAATATGGTTACAACACAGGCTGGTCCCAAAACACACACCCTGTCCTTTCGACATCCATCCCTCTGCCATGTGTGTGACCCTTCACTCCTTAGCACTCTCAGCATTCACATTTTCCACTGAGTGTGTTTATATGTGTGAAACCTAAAACTCCTGGAAAAATTAAAAAAAAAAAAAAAAAAAGATAATGGGATACAGACCTGCTTCTAATTACCACAAAGAGAAACTGCAGCTCAGCTGGACTGTCTTAAGCAGAGATGGAGGAAGGTGACATTCATACGGTGGGCCGGTGTTTCTAAAACAGGACCCTTTCTGCCGAGTCCAAACAGCAGCTAAAGACCAAGGGTAATGTCCCCCGGTGTCCAGAAGTCCCAGCCTGCAGCACAGAGCTGTGTTCCAGGCTGGCTTTTCTGCACTTGGTTCTTTGCCACAGCCCATCCAAAATGCAGAACTCAGTGTAGGACACTGGGTTTCATCAGGACAGCCTGCAAAAATGTATGAGCTATACTCCGGTACAAGTCACTGTCTCCTTTGAGGCTCCAAAAACCACACAGGTGCTCAAAACCTAATGTTTAGCTCACCTGCATGTCCTGAAATCCTTATTCAGTCTGTCTTAAGCCTGAATTTTGTGTCTGTGTGCATGTGTGTATGTATATACATGATATATATGGATGTGTGTGCATTTGCACATGTGTGTACATTTGTGTGAGTGTGGGAGCTCTGTGCCATGGTATGCATATGGAGATCAGAGGTCAACTTCAGATGTCACTTCTCAGCTTCTGCCTTTCTCTTTTGTTGATTGCTGCTGCACAGGCCAGGCTAGCCGGTCCATGAATCTACCTCGTATCATAAGGGTTGCAGAAAGCATTACTGTGCCCAACTTTACACAGGTTCTAGGTACTCAAGGCTCCGGTATTAACACTGGAGTGGCAATGACTTTACTCTCTGAGCCATCTTCCTCAGCACCATTTTGGTTTTTGAAGACAGAGTCTCATGCAGTCCAGGCTGCTCTTGAATTCACTATGTAGCCAGAGATGGCCTTCGGCTCCTGCCTTTACCTCCTGGCACTGAGATTACAAGTGTGTACCACTAACACCTTATTTTTGTGGTTTTACTTTGTTCTTTGAGAAAGGGTCTTGCTAAGTAGCCCTAGAGGATCTGGAACTAGCTATAAAGGCTGGCTTTGAACTTGTGGCAATCATCATGGCTTCTGAAAGGCTCCTAAGCTCCTTTCTGTCATGTTACAAGCAAAGTACTCCCTGGGCATATACAGACAGCACTCTGGCAGAACCAGTGGGCTCACGGGACAGTGGAAAGATGGGCTTGGATGAGAAGCAGGAGCTTCCTTCTTAAGTTTGCTTCTTAGCACTCAGTAAACTGCCAGGTATCCTCAGCAGCTTGTAGGACGAAAAGATGTTTAGGTGGGAATCAAATCACCTCAGTCCTAGTGCTTGGTGTAGCTGAATGGTAGAGTGTTTGCCTTGCATGCATAAGGCCCTGGGTTTGACCCCTACTGCGCGGGTGTGTGCACACACACAAACTTTACTCACAGACTAACTCTTGCCCATAACACAATAAAATTACTCAAAGCAGTGAAAATACTGCGGTCATTAAAATTTTTGTGTACAAATTAAAATGGTCTTTTAAAAGAGCATTTCCTGAACATTTTCACTCTGAAGTTTGAGTTTTCAAAATTTAGCCTCATCATACCAACTAATTTCTATTCTGGAAATTTTTGCACTCAGAGACAATCTTATTCATCTTACTTGTGATACTCACTTTCTGGCTCCCAGACAGCCTGTTAACATGGGGGACAAGGTCACCCTTGCTAAGTTCCTACTGAGAGTCTCCAAAGAGAAGCCAGGAACAAGTTACTACCCAGAGACGACCCAGGGGGTCCACACAGCTCAGCATTTGTGGGCCTTAGGGGTGGGGTACACAGGAGAAGGCTGCACTGAATGTGGCCTTTCTTTTCCTTTCCCGACACCCGTCACTCCCTAGGCCAACTACGGTCTGACAGTCATTATCTCTGTCTCCCTTTTCTGGTTCAAGCCTCACATTTCTTTCCAAAGCATGACATGGCTCAGAAAACCGAGAAACGGATGGTATCTCTAAACGTGAAGCTTGGGGCAAAGTCTTAAAGCTGAAACCTGCCTTATACTGAGGGAATCGAACATGCTCACGTTTGGGAATCTGTCATACTTCACTGAGTGTTTACACTGGGTCATTAATCTTGGGCATTTCTGTACATTTTTTTTTTCATTGAGACCCCAACACAACCTGAAATCACTACATTGAAGAAGAAGGGCTGGTGCCCACAGTCTGCCAAGGCACACTTCAGATCCTGAGCCTCCACAGGAACAAAGCCCAAATCATTATCATTATTATTATCACGATTTGAGACACTGTCTCACTGTGTGTCCCAGGCTGGTGCTGAAGTCACAGTCCTCCTGCTTCGGCCCACAGAGGTTCCAGGCCCGGGCCACCACAGCCAGCTTCCAACTCCAATCTTAATGCCATGTATTTAGCAATACAAGTTAAGAGAGCAGGGTGCATACAACCCGATGTCTCAGTTCCCTCTTACAAGACACAGGAAACCCAAGCAAAATCCAAGGCTTAACCTGGTTATTTTTTATACACTATCTTGACTACTTTCTGTAATTTGTAATTTTATTGTTCCGATGTGCACCATTATTCCCTCTCATGTTCAAGAATCTCCGAATGAGAACGAGAAGGTAGGTAGCAATTCCAGCTTCTGCAAGAATAGTCTTCTGCTGCCACTTTCATAACATGGTCTTGGCACAGAGGATTATATAACCAGACCCAATTAATATTGCTAACAGGTATATTTTCCCATCTCCAGTCTCTGAATTTCCACAGTGATGTCTGAAGGCTAAGATAAGA